>NW_027206124.1:1075000-1582500 GCF_024711535.1 Dipodomys merriami
ATCTGGTACTAGGGTTTGAACTCAGAGCCTAGGTTCTGTCCCTTTTTTTTTTCTTCAAGGCTGGTGCTTTACCACTTGAGCCACAGCTCCACTTCTGCTTTCTTGGTAATTAATTGGAGATAAGAGTCTCATGGACTTCATTGCCCAGGCTGGCTTCAAAATGTGATCCTCAGAGCTCAGCTTCCTGAGTAGCAAGGGCAACAGGTGCGAGCCACTTCACCCAGCCTGAATATATAATGAATTTGTTTATTTCACTTATTGCAGAGTTTTGTCCCCTGAGTGCTGGTCTTTGGCTTTGTACCCCAGACTTTGACTTTATTCTTTGTTGTCTAGCTTTGGACTAGCCTATGAGAGACCCCGGTCAGCAGACACTGCCCTAGACAGACTGCTCCCTGCCTTTGGGAACAGACTTTGGGTGGGCGCCTGTACATCAATTGTGCCTGTGGCTGCTCATGTGCCCAGCTGCATCATGGGGTTGTGTTGAGACCACGTGGCTTGAACTGCCTGAACGATTTACTTTCTCATCCTTTCTGGAAAAGTATTTGCTGAGTCCTGTTAGAAATGCTCAAGAAATACTTCCAGTTCAACCAATGTGTGAACCTCCTTTCTGCCAATATGAACCCATGTCTTTGGGACAGGGGTGCTCAGATGAACCAAGACCCCAAACTCTGCTCTCTTTAACAAGAGGTGTAGTGTGGCAAGAATTGGCACCAAAGAAGCATCTGTTAAGCACCTGCTGTGTTCTGGGTGCTGTAATGAATAAGATAAATTTCCTGCCCTTAGGCCCTCCTTGTGAGCTCCAGAAACCATATCAGATCATCACTGGGCTCAGCCAAGTGACACCTAGGCCCTAGAGGAGGGCTCCCAATGCAGGGGTCATCTTGGCTCTCTCCTTTCCTACTCAACATCCTGGTCTCATTTTTTGTTTTGTTTTGTTTTTGTTGGTTGTGGGGGGTCCTGGCAGCTGTCCCTCAGCTCTTCAGCTCAAGGCGAGGGCTTTACCACTTCCAGTTCCCTGGAGGTTAATTGGAGATAACAGTCTCACCGACTTTCCTGCCTGGGTTGGCTTTGAACCGTGATCCTCAGATCTCAGCCTCCTCAGTAGCTAGGATTACAGGCGTGAGCCACCAGTGCCCGGCTTGGGCCTCATTTTTGCTATGCTATGTTCCCCAAGCCCAGCTTTTCTCCAAGGGCACTCCCAGAGATAGCTCACTGACCCATCTTGGCTTCCTCCAGCACTGAGCAAGGGCCTCGTATATATCAGGTGCTCAATGGATGCTTACAGCACTGCTAAGCTTCAGACGCGGTAACAGGTAACAACCACCAGACAGCCCTTTGAGAATGCCGTTGAAGAGCTATGTCTTGAGGGAATTCCAAAATGGAAGCTACCGGCATTCTACAACTCCTCCCCTCCCTCCCCCTTATAAAATCTATAGATTGCATCATGTTTCTTTCCTCTCCCTCCCATCCCAGTGTCGTGGCTGGCTTTGTGTTCTGTGTGAGGGCTTCTTAGTGAAATCAGATCCCAGGTTGTCCTGGGAGCTGGCTTTGATGTGAGGAGGAATTATTGAAATAGACAGAGGCGATCTATATAATAAAATGCCTCCTACATTTTTTATACGGTGATGGGTGGTGGGGGAGGGGAGGAGAAGAGGCTGGGCGGTGGGCAGGGACTCAGCTCTTGGGTTGCGAGAGCACGGGTCTGAGAGCTTTCGGCTTTTTTGTCCCAGGCCTCAAGGACTCTCAACCCTTCTCCGGGAAATCCTTTCTCAGGGAACAAGCAGTCTTGTTAGTTTTTTACTGATGCTTGAGAAATTTCCTTGGGGCCTCACAATACTTTCTCTTGATAATATGTCTCAGATGGATTTAAGATCACTGCTGTTACATGAGGGTTTAACTTTGATTTGACTTGCGGGGGAAGAAAAAACATTCTCTCCCTGTTCCCCCCCCCCCCCTTTCTCTTTCCAGTAGAAGTTCCAGTCTGGCACCGGTAGGTTTCTTCTTTGAAATCTTTTTCTTCTGAACCAGACATTGTGCTGGGAATTTAATGGGAAACAAGAAGGGAGATCTTTGCCCCACAGATTTGGGGGCTGATTCCTCAAACAGAAGGGGACCTCACAGCACAATAAAATGCTATGCTCTAGAGGCTGAGCGAGGGCTTCCTGGAGGAGGTAATGTTTTAGTAGGGACCTGAAGGATGAGTAGGAGTTTGCTAGACAAAGAGGGGAAGGGAAGGGTCTCATTGGCAGAGGGAACAGAACTCATGCACGCACGTACATACGCACGTGCACAGGTTAGCCCTCCTCAAAGGAGGAAAGGAGCTTAGCACAGCCATTTCCAGCCCTTGGCTGTGGCGTGACTTAGATAGCCTTGCTCTTTGGCTCTCTGAAGGATCAAAGCACAGGACCCCCCCTCGCCCCCCCTGGGGAGGGCAAGATGAAAAAGCTGTATGACTCACGGAGGAAATATTCTGCTGTGTCGGCTTCGTAGTCCGCATCCTCTGGGAAGTGATCGATTTGCTTGCACAGACCTTTGAAGTTTCCTGCAAGACAAGGGAGAAGGAGTGCATGAGCCATGGGTACTTTGCCAGGGGGCTTGGGGTCCACCTGCCTCTTCACGACCTCTCACTTTTCAGCAGCTCGCTCCAGCCCCTCCCTGGCCCTGGGAGAAACGTATTGCTTTGTCTGTTGGCACTTCTGCGGGGTGGATCAAAACACACTGGCCCGCAGCCCTGCAGAGAGGATCTGGAGCTCAGACTTCAAAACCCGGCCTCTTGTCCCTGCAGCTCTACTTCTAAGGATTAGCTGGGGTTTGATTCTGGGCAGGGTGGGTCCTGTGCTTGGGGGATGGTGGATGTTGGGGGGGGGGAGGAAGAGAGGGGGAAGATGGAGGGAAGAAACTGAGGCTCAGTGGGGCAGATGAACAGAGTAAGGGCTTGTGACTAGGAACTAGAACATTTCCTCCGTGTTTGCTGAGCACATACTGTAAGCACAAGGCCCTGGCCTGCCCTCACCAATGTTCACTGAGCTTATGAGCGAGCTACGAAGGCCACCTTCACAGAAAGTGTTGAATGGAGTCCATTTATAGTTGCCAGTGTTGGTTTTAATAGCCAAGGGGAAGGCAGAGCTAATGCCTGTTAACTTTCTTTGAGTGGGAAAATAATTGAGCCTGTGCTGATATCCTGCGTCAGAGCAGGTTTCTGTGGTCAGACCATCTGGTCCAGCTTGGCTTCCTGGAGTTGACTCAGTTTCCCCATCTGAACAGAGGCTGGTAACATTTACTCCTTGGAGACCAATAGGAGATACGAATGAACTTGACTCTGTCCAGTCACTGATGTTTGGGCTTTTTGTGACTAGTGTTTATTGAAGACAGTTTCTCAATATCTGTTAGTAATTAATTTTCTTATAGCGTCCTGAGACTCCACGCCTTGTCAAATACTGCACACTATATAACGTTAAGGTGTTACCACATCCCTAATTTAAAAGTCCAAAATCCCAAGTGTTTTTCATCTTATTGGTGCTACTATTGGAGCTTGAATTCAGGACCTCATGCTCTCCCTTAGCTTTTTCCTCTCAATGCTGGTGCTCTACCACTTGAGCCATAGTTCTACTTCTGTCTTTTTGGTGGTTAATTGGAGAGGAGGGTCTCTTGGATTTGTCTGCCCAGGTTAACTTCAAACTGAGATCCTCAGATTGGTGCCTGGCTCAAAAACATCTTGAGTGCTAGCGTGCGTTGTTGATGTGGGTATCTTCATACCTGACCTCAGGTGAAGGGTCTCGGTCAGAATGTTGGTACGCTGAAAATATTGTAGGAAATTACCTTCAGACTGGATGTTTAAGGTGTGAATGACACAAAGATAGACTTCCTGTTTAGACCTGGGCCCTGTCTCCAGGCTATATCATTATAGATAGATGCAAATATCCCAAAATCTGAAAAAAAAAATCTGAGGCCTAAGTATTTTGCATGAGGGCTGTTCAGCCTGCCTTACGAATAGTTTAAGATAGTGTATGTGCTCTGTATGCACATAGCATTTAGAGCTTTCTAGTATTATTCTGTGCTATACATTTCACAGCCTCCAGCTTTTGTTCACGCCTGGATCTTCTCTGTCCCAAACTTCCCAACTTTCCTGATTTCTCTCAGAAAGAAAACTCCCCATAGGCCATTGGGATTTTTGGCCACTACGGAAGCTTGCTAGGGTCAAAATAGGAACCCCAAGTGCTTTGGGCTTTGCCCTCTTCTTGCTCACCCTGCCTGCCTTCTTGTCTCCCCTCTGTCTTCCTGCATGTCGGGGTGTCAATAGGAGGCCTGGTTTGCCCCCAAGACCTTATTCCAACCACCTGCTCAGCCTTCTCTGTGGGAAAAGTCTTTATGGGGCCATGAAGGAAGATTGTTACAATTTCACATCAGTGCAGCTGAAAAACTCTGACAATTCCATCTGACAAACATTAAGCCGGCACCAATTGGTGGCTGGCGACTATGACGTTGGTGACACTGGAAGTGACCCCTTGAGAACGCAATACTGGCCTTCCCGAGGTGCCTTACAAATTGGGGACAGAGCCAGACCCAGCACCAAGGGCTCAAGGGTAGTTCTTTTCTCTCACCCAAGGACCCATGGCTCCTACCTGGGCTCCACCACCCCTATTCCCTACAGCCTGGCTCTCCACAATCCTGTCTCACTCCTGAGTGGGCAAGTGGCTCCCAGCACAGGGTATGTATGGAGAGGCTGCGCCGAGTGTGGACAGCGGGCCCACTTCCGGTCCCACTCCCAGTCCCATGCCTGCTGATGGGTCTTACACAGAACCATACCCTCAGCAGGGCTGAGGCCCCATGAGAGGGCAGCGAGACCTCTCCTCTCCAAGGCTCCCTTGGATCAGAGAGAGAGTCCAGCCACGAGAGCCCGTCACCATCCAGGCCTCTCCTCTTCCTCACTGCCATCCCCGTGTCCTACCCATGAGAGCACCCCAGTACCTGCCCTGTCTCTCCACAGACAGCACCCCAACCCCTGGATGATACCCCAGCCCCTTACTTCTGCATTTATTATCCACTCTTTCCCCTCCTACAGAATAATCACCAGGAGCCTTCAGAAATACAAATCTGAGCATACACCTCCAGCTTCACACACACACACACACACACACACACACACACACACACACACACACACACTTCCTTGGTGCTGGGTATCATTATCAGGGCTGGTAGACCTACCTTCTATCTCTGCCTCACCTCCCACCCATTTCCTTCTTTCTGAACCTTGGCCTTCCCTCATCCCACAAGACTCTTGCACTTGCTGGTCTTGCTGCCCAGGCTCTATCACCTGCTTTATTAGTTTCCTTCTTCCACCTTTCTTCTTGGTGTTAGTGGGCATGTCTAACCACTGCTGGCTGCTCTGTGTGTGTATGTGTATGTGTAGGGGTAGATGTTTCGGTATGTGTGGTGCTCATGGGAACATTCCATTAGAGGGCAGGGGATGACTAAGGAAGGAGGAGGGAGGTAAGAGGATGAGGTCCAGGATACAAGGGTGCTAGGGGTGACATACCCCAGGAGGTCAGGTGACATGGTGTCAGCGGCCTGTGATGCCTTTTTCCTGATGCAGTAGGAAGCAGGCTAGGTACGGATGGGCTGGTGACTCGAGGAAAGAGGAAGGGAAGGGACATTTCCCTGTGAGGGTAGGCGGGGCAGTGGACCAGGCACCCAAGGGAAGGTGACATAGTCTATGTGTGTCGGTGGCTTGAAGGTCCCTTGGAGAGTGTGTGGTTTTTTCCAGCCCCATCCAGAGTGCAGGAGAGGCTTGGGTGGGGGCTCCCTTGATCAGGAGGGGGGCTCACGCGAGGTGAGTATAAAATGGTGAGGTGAGTGTTAGGATCTTGGGGCTGGTGAGCTGCTGGGCTTTGGAAGCCTTGGGGATGGGGGTGGGGGTGGGGTCAAGTCGGAGGCTGGGGGAGTGATCTGTCAGGGTGAGCCATGATGGTCAGGGAGGGAGGTTTGAAAGACAGATTGTGGAGCGGGACAGTCACTGGTAATGCCAAGGTCAAGGGTAAGACCAGAAGCATGGCTGTCTCTGGATGGTACTCAAAGAATCTGGCAACCGGAAAGGTCGCAGGAATTAGCAAACAAGATGAGGCGAAAGCGTTCCCTATTATTTTTCCTGTGTATGTCAAGGATATATATTCAGAAACTGCCTACCCAGTTAAAAATTGAAGTGCAAACGATTCATCAAATTATTCTAATAGGGCGCAAATCATTGGTTGGTTTTGTAGAAATTATTGGTGTGATCTTTTGCTGATGAGGCTGTCACGGGCTAAATGATGGCCCTGTCTGGTGGCGATCTGACATGGGGAGCCGCAGCAGATGCGTCCCCAGCTTTCCTGGAGGAGGAGGAACCGCTGGGGCTGAGGGCACACCATTTCCTAATTTGTTCTGGAGGACCTGCTGTGAAAGCCGGCCCAGGCCCCAGGAGGCATGCCCCGCACACAAGATGGTGTGTGTGTGTGTGTGTGTGTGTGTGTGTGTGTGTGTGTGTGTGTGTGTGTGAGTTGGGAAGGGGAACGGGGGGGGGGGCAGGGTGTGGAATGAAGGAACTGGGCTGAGGCTGGATGAGTTTCAGAGGCAGGAAGTTGGGAGGAGGCAGAATTATAAGGATGGCCTTGGAACAGTCAGGGGCTACAGTGAGGAGCAGGGAGGCTGGGCATGGGCAAAGGGCACCCCATGTGAGAGACTGCAGTGGCGGTGGTACCCCTGGGAGCCCAGGTGCCATACGGGCAAGAAGAGAGGAAGTTGAGACTCAGGAGATTCCCCTGGCATTGGCACATAAATTACAGAGGGCTCAGAGCATGGATCGGGGTGTTGGAGACTGGGCTAGCTCGGGTGTGTGTGTATGTGATGAGGCTGTGAAGGTTGGCTGGTAGAGAAACTGCCTACCCAGTTAAAAATTGAAATGCAAATGGGCTGGGAGCCTGCAAGCTGGGCAGTGGATTCAGACTGAATAATGAGGCTGTCCAGGCTCACGAAAGTGGCCCACGCACTGATGGTGAAATTTAAATTCCATAGCACACTCATATGGGCAGACATCACTATAGTCTGTGAAGAGTAGTGTGATGTTTTCCCAATGCCAGTCTAGAGCTCTGCTCTGTCTCTTTCTGGTTGATGGTAATCAAGGCCACAATTGGGATGGCTTCAGGCAAAGATGGATCCAGGCGCTCAAAACTCTGGCATCTCCTTCCGTTTGTGGCTTTGCTCTCAGTTGTCCTCAATACTTAAGCAGCCATGGTAGAGAAGACTGCCTAAGTGCCAGGCACTGGGTGATAGGTCTCACCTGAACCTCTGCCCTTCATGGGCTCATAGTCTAGAGGGGAGAAAACAGAAAGTAAAGGATGGACTAGAATGAGTGTCTCCCATTCTGTTTTAGAGGGACATAGGAGGTCTTATGGGAACACAGCACAGCACAGCTTTTCAGATAAGTAACATTAATGTAGCATCAACTGTATGCCATGCTGTGTGTGTGTGTGTGTGTGTGTGTGTGTGTGTGTGCGCTCATGCAGGTGTGTGTTTGTGGGAGGTAATGCACTGGTGGGGGGTGTGAAGGGATTTCTAGGGAGAGGGACCAGTGAGAGGAGAGCCAGGAAGTGCTGGAGGTGCAGGGGTGGGGGGCATGGAGGAGGTAGGGCAGAGCAGCTTTCCCAGAGCAGCATGGGGATGGCAGGACTGGGCACGGAACATGCGGGCCATAGGCCGAGCTGTGCTGGAGCAGGCTTGTGCCAACCCGTGCCATGGGAGCTTTGCTTCCTAACTCACACTGGTAGCTTGAAATCAGTGCTGAAGGAATGTTGACACCAGGGGAACTGACCTACAAATCAAGGTCAGCCACTTCCAACTCTTTGCAGTCCAGAGAGCCAGTTAACCCTACACTAGAATCCCACTGGGTGAGGGCGATCCTAGGTGGAGCTGGCACAGAGACAGGACAGCGTGGGGTGGTGGGGCGGGGGGGGGGGGGCGCGCGGAACTGAAGACTTGCAAATAAAGATCTGTTCCCTTTGGAGGGGCTGGCTGGGTGGGGTAAGGGCAGACGACAGCTGGGGAGGGGCAGGGGCCGGATTCCACCGCTCCAAGCTGAAGGGAGGAGCAGGACTCACTGCACATTCCCCACTGAGGCTGAGCAGCCTGCTTGGAGGATCAAGGGCTGCCTTGGGCTATCCAACTAAGGGGCTCCACCACCAGGAGCCTCAGCTGATTCCCCCACCCCAGAAGGGCAGAAGTGGTGACTTCAGCCACGGGGAGGCGGCATGGCCCTTAGCCGTGCCTCAGGCGGCCCAAGCGCTGCCTGCTGGAATTTCCTGGGTTAAGACTGGGAATTTGGGCTTGCAGGTATTAAGTGGCTTAAAGAGACGTTTCCATCAGCTTTGTCAAAAGCACGTTAATATCTCACAACACCAACTGCTGTCTTGTTTCTCTAGATACAATAAGCTCCCGGTAAACCTGGTCATTAGGGGCTGCATGCGCTGGTTTATTTTCACATATTCATGAGAAGTAGAAAGAGCTACCCCGGAGCCAGGAGCAAGCCCAGGGAGCTGAGTGGCAGAGGCCGGGGAGGCGGCTGCACAAGTAATTTTTTAAGTGAGGTAAATGAAGGGTTTGGAGGTTGCTGAGTTCTTGGTGCTTTCAACCATTTTTTTTTTTTTTTTTTACTCCTGGCATTTTGCTTTCCTAGCAGTGATGCAGGAGGCCTCGGGGTGGGGGGGGGAGGTGCCTGGCTGGATCTCCAGATCCCAGCCCAGCCTGCAGCCCCTATGGTATCATGTGGTATAGTAATAGGACGGCCCATGTGGCAGTGAATGAAGGTGCTCATTAGATGGCTGGCTCACTCATTCACTCATTCACCTGCCCATTCATTCAGTCACTCACTCATTCACCCACTCATTCATTCTCACTCACTCATTCATTCATTCACTTGCTCATCAACTTACACATGCTTTCGTGTATTCAGTCATTTGGTGGGTGGTTGAGTGCCTCCTGGAGGCCAGATACTGGGCAGTGTCTGGGCAGAGTTGAATGGGATAGAACATCTCTTCTGCCTGCCTGCCTTCCCTGAGTTTGCTTGCTCCTCCTGTTCTGGCTTCTCCCCTCTCCGTAGCCCTCGACATCTGGGCTGCCCACAGCAATGAACTCTTGCTCATGCATTGTCTGGTTGTACCTGGTGGTGGATTTCATCCCCACAGAGGCTTCTTTCTATGGGTTGCAGGAACTAGACAGAGCTGGCTTCTAAGTCTGGTTCTGTTAGTGATCAGCTATGTGAATTCGAGCAAGTCGTGTGACCTCTCCAGGTCTCAGTTTCCTTTGTGTCAGAAAGTGATCTTAATCCTGGCACAGGGCTCGTGGGAGCAGGGCTGGGGGGAAGTCAATCCGAAAGATTCAGGCTGGGAAGGTGGCTCAGTGGTAGAGTGCTTGCCTTACATGCAAGAGGCCCCGGGTTTGCACCACATAAGCAGAAAAAGCCAGATGTGGCACTATGGCTCAAGCAGAGTGCTTGCCTTGAGCTGAAGAGCTGAGGGACAGCACCCCGGCCCAGAGTTCAGGCCCCACAACAGACAAAAAAAAAATCCTAAGGATTCAATGAGGTAATAGAAGCAAAAGACCCCCAGGGGTTCTAACCCAGAGGAGGAGCCCAACACATGCAGCTCTTCCTTCTGTTTCTTCTTGAAATGCCACCTCTCCCAGGAAGCCTCTCTCCATTGCCCTGGGCGGGAAGGATTCTTCCATGTTCTCTGGCCGGGCTTCTCAGATTTTAGTGGGCATAGGAATTGCCTGGCGCTCATCCAGACTAGACCTGGGTTTGCTGGGTGCAGGGAGGGGCTGGATGCAGCCTCTTCATTTCTCCCAGGCTCCAGGCGATGGCCAGGCTGCAGGGTCCCTGGAGGCCCCCATTTGGGGTGAGTGACCACCGGGAGGGCCATCTGCTTCCATCCTGACTGTCCTGGAGCTGCTGTTGGGGAACAAATGGCTCTAACTCTGTAAACTCCTCCAAGGCAGAATTTCTGGTGGGGAGGTCTCTGAATAGACCACATTATCCTTGATTCGAAGATGCTCACATGCACATTTTAATGTTTTAGAAATCGGATGTGTCTTATTATTGATCAAGTTCATTGACTTCAGCATGTGGCTTTTCTCCTGAAAGATCACTATATTATATCGATGATGTACCTTTTAATGATAACACCTACCTGACCAAAGTTTATTGAACACGGAAACAAATAAATGAGTGTGTGTGTGTGTGTGTGTGTGTGTGTGTATACATGTGTGTGCACATGTGGGCAGAGAGCACGTGACACACTTCCATTCTAAACAGATGAGCTTTGTGTCAAATATTAGAATCCCTGGGGCACAGGCTCTTTTGTACTTCTCTTATCAAAAGTCTACTTGACAATGCCAGGACATAGGTACATGCCACAACTCAGCAATTTCTCTCAGAAATGTGACTTAGAGAAATGCTTGCATAAATGCACAAAGAGACGCATAAGAGGATGTTTCTATCAGCACAGCTTGTAACAGCAAGGAACTGAGAACAAGCCGCCTTTGCTATTGCCAGAGAGGGGTAGCACCTTGTAGTAGATGAGTGGGACAAGCTGTTGGCAGCAGTGAACATGAATGGAAGCTAGCGACACATGTCAGCACAGATGAGTTCCACAAATACAACACTGAACAAAGAAAACCGTCCCGCAGAAAAGTACACAGAAGTGTGCTTTTTTCTTTGTTTCTTTGTTTGTTTCTTTCTCTCCCTTCTTTCCTTCATCTTTCCTTCTTTCCTCCTTCCTTACTTCCTTACTTCTTTCCACCCCCCCTCCCTTTTTGTTAGTACTAGGGCTTTAACTCAGGATCTGGGTGCTGTCCCTTAGCTCCCTCACTCAAGGCTGATACACTACCACATGAACCACAACTCCAGTGCTAGCTTTTTGGTGGTTAATTGAAGATAAGAGTCTCACAGACTTTCCTGCCTGGGCTGGTTTTGAATTGGGACCCTCAGATTCAGTATCCTGAGTAACTAGGATTACAAGTGTGAGTCATTAGCACCCATCTATGATTTTATTTTTATAAAGTTAAAAATACTGGACCCATGGTTGGGTGCATGTCTAGAATTCCAGCCATTTGGGAGGTTAAAGATAACAAGATTAAGGTTCAAGGCTAGCTTAGGCAGTTTGAAATGTAAGCTAAAAGCAAAAGGCCTGGGTGTCAGGAGATAGATGGGGTTTCATCTTCCTCCTGTTGTTTTGTAGGCAGGTATTCTTTTTTTTTTTTTTTTTTCCCTTCAGTTGTGGGGCTTGAACTCTGGGCCTGGGCGCTGTTTCTCAGCTCTTCAGCTCAAGGCTAGAGCTCTACCACTTGAGCCACAGTGGCACTTCCTGTTTTCTGAGTGGTTTAGTGGAGATAAGAGTCTCACAGCCTTTCTTGCCCGGGCTGGCTTTGAATGGCGATCCTCAGATCTCAGCCTCCTGAGTAGCTAGGATGACAGGCGTGAGCCACTAGCGCCTGGCTGTAACCAGGTATTCTTTGTAGCTAAGTATTCATCTTTCAGTCTGGTGTTCCAGCTAGTCCTTGACTTTCATTGAGGCCTCCAGCCCAAGTAGTGTTGAGCTAAGTGCTGTGATCGAGAAGGATTCCCTGTCTCCCAGGATGAGGGTCCAGTGAGGTCAGACAAATGACTGGACAGAACCACAGTGAAAACCACAAAGCTGCCCTGGTGTAGGCTGTCCCCGTGGAGACTGCCACAGGCCAGGCTCAGAGCCAAGCTCTGGACTCAAATCGTGAGAACCCAGCCGGGCAGCTTCTAGTGTCTTCTTCCCATCAGGCACATATGGACACAGAAGCCCAGAAAGGCAAAGGAATCAACGGAAGAGGCGTTGCTCTGTGAGTGGAGGACCTTGGCTCTGACGCCAGGAATGGATTCCAGGTTCTGCTGCACTGCCACTCAGGGCCCGGGCTGCTGGAAGCAGGTGGCTGTAGCAGTGGTCAAAGGGGTAAAGAAGGCTTCCTGGAAGAAGCACCATCCCAGAGGAGCTACGAAAGCAGAGTAGAAGCTGGAAGACGAAAGGTAGGCAGGGAAGGGTATGGGAGGGGAAGAGGAGGGTGTTAGGGAGAAGAGCAAGAGGCAATCAGAGAGAGAGAGAGAGAGCAGGAGGCTGGGCCAGGAGCCTTGGTCTGTTTGAAGGCTGGAGTTAGATGGTTGGTCTGGAAGTTGTATATGTATGTGTGTGCACACAAGCACACATGCATGTGTGCGTGTGGGAGAGAGTGTGACAGGGTTGGGATTACTCAGAGTCATTCTAAGTTTAAACTTTGGACCAGTGAGGAGCCAATGAAGGATTCCAATCAGAGTTTCATGTGACTCAATCGCACCAGGTTAACACCAGGGTGCCTGAGAGGAAAATGGAGTAGAGGGACACACGTGTAGTCAGGGCCCAGGTTCCTCTGTGAAGCAGAGACTTGTCTATGGCCCTGCCTTGTGCAATCTACTTCCAATTTCTGACCACAGATGTCCCCACACCCTTCCCTTGTTGGTTCTTGTTCATTGCTTGGTTCATTCAGCCTGGTGGTGGAGAGCCAGGCCAAAGTCAAACACACTGCAGACACGGCTGACCCACAGGTCAAAAACAGCTCATGCAACTCAGATCCACAGAGGATGCCCACTGATCCACCTTCTCCAGACCAAGGGTACTGCCCTGCTCCCAAATCCTCAAGATTTCCAGAGCAGAGACAAGGCCTCCTCTAGCCACAGGGAGCCAGGCCCAAGGCTTCCCATTTTCTCTCCTGCCGACTCTTCAGTAGCTCTTCCTCCCTGCTGAACAAAGCTCTCCTCTCTTCTCCATCTAAAACAAGGTCTGTCTGTTTCCTTTGGAAGGCAGAACAAGGTTCTCAGGGTGGCAGTAGACAGGCAGAGCTATGTCTAGCTGAGATAAACGTGTATGTGCACGCGTACTGGGGCTTGAACTCAGGGCATTGTCTCTGAGCTCTTTTGCTCCAGGCTAGCACTCTACCACGTGAGCCACAGCTCCACTTCTGGCTTTTTGGTGGTTAATTGGAGATAAGAGCCTCACAGACTTTTTCTGCCTGAGCTGGCTTTGAACCATGATCCTTCGATCTCAGCCTCCTAAGGACTACAGGTGTGAGCCACCAGTTCCTGGCTCTGAGACATAACCTTTAAGGGGGAACACTGAACACCTCCCACTTTGACCTGACTTACCTCACCCTCGTGCTGTGTGGGGGAGACTTCGGGTCTGTAGATGGGGAGTGTTATGGGTTCTAGAACTGCCTCCCATGGTAGAGCTGTTGGCCATGGCAGGGATTTGTAGAGTTGCTGGGATCCTGAGTTCCTTGCTCGTGTTCGGAGCCAGGATTCTAAGAAGCCTTCCCTCATGCTTGCAGCCCACAGCCGCCTCTCCCTCCTTTCTTCTCTGCTTTTACCTCCAAGATCTCTCAGCAGCAATTAACCACAGGCAACCTTGTGACAGTTCTTGTGTCGCTGTCTTGTCTTGTTATTTCAAAGTTCATGTGTCATTTTCCTAATAGAATTGTGTCGAGGACAGGGGTTACATTTCATACTCTGTTCTCTCTCTCTCTCTCTCTCTCTCTCTCTCTCTCTCTCTCTCTCTCTCTCTCTCTCTTTCTCTCTCTCTCTCTTTCTCCTAATGTGTTAAAAATCCTCTCTGTGCCAGGATTCCACATCTCATCTGATTTAATGACCATATTAACCCCCTGATGGGGGCTCTGCTGATGAACCCATTTTACAGAAGAGAGACTAGAGACTAGAAGTTTGCAGAGGCTGCCAGATAGATGCTAGCTTGTGTGTGTGTGTGTGTGTGTGTGTGTGTGTGTGTGTGTGTGTGTGTGTGTGTGTGTGTGTGTGTGTGTGTGTGCTAGTCCTAAGACTTGATTTCAGGGCCTGGGTACTGACCTCAGTTTTTTTTTTGGGTCCGGTCGTGGGGCCTGAACTCTGGGCCTGGGCGCTGTCCCTCAGCTCTTCAGCTCAAGGCTAGCGCTGTACCACTTGAGCCACAGCACCACTTCTGGCTTTTTTCTTTTTGCTTATGTGGTGCTGAGGAATCGAACCCAGGGCCTCATGCATGCAAGGCAAGCACTCTACCACTGAGCCACCTTCCCAGCCCCATGACCTCAGTTTTTCTGCTCAAAGCTAGCACTCTATCACTTGAGTCACAGTTCTAACTTCCATGTTTTTGGTTGTTAATTAGAGATAAGAGTTTCATGGACTTTCCTGCCTAGGCTGGCTTCAAACCTTGATCCTGAGATCTCAGCTTCCCAAGTAGCTAGGATTACAGGTGTGAGCCACCAGCACCTGGCTGCTAGACTCAGGATGGAGGCTGTCAGACTACCTGGCTGTGTGGAGCCTTACATAAGCTGATTCATGTCTTGGAGCCTCATTCATCCTCATTAAAATGGGATAATAGTATGGCCTGTTTCAAAGTGTGTTAGTACCCATGTAGAGCTCTCAGAGTGAAGTATGCAGCAAGCTCTGGGTTTATGTGAGCCAGTATTCTCATCACTGTGATATGACAAGAATAGCAGGCCTTGTTCAACCTAGATAATAGAATGGACAGATGTAAGTTATAGCATTTCCAGGTGTTTACTAAGATCCAGACTGACCAACCAGGAGGAAGGAAGACTGCCTTCCTTGCAGAGTTCTGTTGTCCTCATTCCTGTCCCTGAGCCCCTAGGAGCAAGCATTCTGCTTCAGACACCATTTGTTTAATCACAATAGGTATGTGGGTTTCTTTATGGGTCTAAGTGGCAGGCATTACCATTTCTGGGGTTTGGCCTTTTTTGAGCAAGTCCAAGAATCTATAAAGGGCAAGTCTGGGTCGTATGTGTGTGTGTGTGTGTGTGTGTGTGTGTGTGTGTGTGTGTGTGTGTGCGTGCGTGCATGTGCGTGCATGTACACACACAGTACTGGGACTTGAACTCAGGGTCTTACACTTTTGCTAGCTTTTTCTCTCAAGGCTGGCACTCTATCACTTGAGACATACCTCCATTTCTGACTTTTTGCTGGTTAGTTAGAGATAAGAGTCTTAAGGCTTTGTCTTCCCAGACTGGCTTCAAACCTTGATCCTTAGATCTCAGCCTCCTAAGTAGCTAGGATTCCAGGCCAAAGTCCCTAGAACCCAGCAAGATCAAGTGTTTAACTGGCGATGGATGCATCGATCAAGTGCACTTTAGCAGCCTCCTCTGTGCCCGGCCCTAGGCTAGGGAGGCAGTTAAGATGAGAAAGTCAGAAGCTTTGTTCTGGAAGTTTCCTCACCTGAGGGGTGTGGAAGGGACAGAGCAGCGGGTAAGAGACAGGAGTGGGTAAGATGGCTAGTCACCTTCTGCCTGTCCATCATGGTTCCCCAAGAGGAAAGGGGTTCCCAAGGGATGAGAAGAATTATTTGGAAAATTGTAACTGATCTGGAGTGCTAGACAGGGACAGTGAGCTGTTTGCACAGCCACTGAATATGTGTGGAAGAGATGGCACAGGTTCCGCTGTGTGTGTGTGTGTGTGCGTGTGTGTGTTTGAGAGAGAGAGAGAGACAGAGACAGAGAGAGTGCAGAGTGCATGTGCACACGTGCACGCATGCGCACTCAGTCTTCTGTCTTGCTGGCAGTGGGGTGGGGGATGGAGGGAGAGCCCTCTGGAAAGACCTGCCTCTGCCTCTGGCCTTGCTTGGCTGCTTTGGGTGCTGGTGAGAAGGCAAATGCTGTTTGCATTTCTGTCATTTAAAACAATGTGGTGTTGTGACACTCTGGAATCTGCAGATAAATGTTTAATAAAAGGATTCAATTTGATATGATGTCGGAACTTAATTAGATCCACAATGCACAGAGGGCTCAGCCAGCCCTTCAATTAGGAGCTACTTAAGGGTCCTGCGTGTGGGGAATCAGCAGGGCCGCCCAGGGGCTGTGGGGGTTGGGATGGGGCCTCCCAGCCCGGAGGCCTGCCCTCTGAAGATTCTGGCTCAAGGGCACGGCTTTTTTTCCTGACAGTCTGAATGCAGGGTCCTGGCCGATTCTGGGCCTGCAAAATCTGTACTTGCTAGCAGTGGAGCTACAGCTGGTTACTGGAGAATGATGCAAAGGAATCTGACCTACTTGAGGCTCAAGACCATGACCCCGGACCAGGCAAGGACTCTTCAGAGACCAGCCTTGGACAGGGAAACTGTCTTCAAGTACACTTGGCCCTTAGTCCAGGGCCACTGAAGGCTAAGGCTGCTAGAAACTGGTAAACAACCAGGTCTGTGACCCCAGACAGGACAGACACTCTGCAGCCAAATGCAGGCTGACAAAATGCCTCTTGTCCAAGTAGCCTTCAGCTCCCCCTCTCCCCACTGCCCTGGAATCGCTGAGATGTTTCCAGCAGCCAGGGCTGGAGCTTGCATCCAGGAGGTGTTACCCAGATTTGGTTTCAGCACCATGGCCAGCGCCCTTTTTGTGTGTTGAGGTCTCAACAGTTGTGAAATTGTTCACTCTCACCCTAACTTGTAAAATGACATCAGTCTGAGGAGAGAAGGGGTGGGGGGAGAGGGAGAACACAGCTCGAGCATGAGATTGGGATGTCTGAACCTCACCTCAACCTGGATTTGATGTCTGTCTCCCCCACACATCCTCCTCCTTATTGGCTTTCTGAACAAACTATGCCTTTATCCAGCCTGTGCCTCAGGCTGCAAGCCTGGGCACCGTCCTTGATGCCTACCTCTATCTCTATCCTCACCTGCTCTCAAATACTCCCCTCACTTTTTTCTTTGCTTTTGCAACCCTGGGGACTGAACCCAGGGCCTTGTGCACACTGGGCAAGCACTCTAGTGTCACACACCCTCTAGCCATTTCATTTTTGTCTTTTGTGTCTGAGACAGGCTCTCCTAACTTTGCCAATCTTCCTGCTTCTGCCTCCTGAGTAACTGGGATTATAGGTATGAACTGCCACACCTGGCTGCTTTCCAATTCTTTAACCTGTTCTGAATCACACATGCTTTAATCCAGACCATTATCAAGTTTCTCTGTATTAAAAGAACACCCTCCAAGTGCTAGCCAGCTTCCCTCTTGCCCTCGGCTGCTGCTCCCTGGATGCCTTCCTGCCCCTACAGGATGGGACAAATTATTTGTTTGATGCTTTGTTCTTCAGAAGCTACAAGCTGCTGTAAGCCCCAGGGTCTATTATTTTCTCTCCTATCTCTGGCTTTTCCACATGCCTCCTGCCTGTCCATCCCTTCCTCTTTTTTCCATGTCTCGGCCAATCCCCTGGGCCCTCCAACTGGTACCTTAACTTTCCATTACACAGGGCACCTCTAGAGAGGTTCCCTCAAATACTGCTTGTCCCTCATCATCCCAAAGACTGGCCCTGCTGTTTCCTCCAGTACCTCCCTACCACTAGTGACGCTTCCCATGCTGCACTGCAAGGCCTTGTTGGCCTGGTTCCCATGGTGCACTGCGAGGCCCTGTTGGCCTGGTTCCCATGGTGCACTGCAAGGCCCTCATGACCTGGTTCCCATGGTGCACTGCGAGGCCCTCTTGGCCTGGTTCCCATGGTGCACTGCGAGGCCCTGTTGGCCTGGTTCCCATGGTGCACTGCGAGGCCCTGTTGGCCTGGTTCCCATGGTATACTGCGAGGCCCTCTTGGCCTGGTTCCCATGGTGCATTGCGAGGCCTTGTTGGCCTGGTTCCCATGGTGCACCGCAAGGCCTGGTTGCCCTGTTTCCCTGACCTGTTCCTCATGAGAACGTGAGCCCCTTGAGGAGCTGCTGTGTTAGGGGAGACCTTAAGTAGAAGGCCGTCTGCTGATCTTCTGTTTCCAGCTTCACCCTCATTAGCACATCTACAGAGTGTGGCCTGGGTGGGGGGCCACAAGTGCTGGGCATGTGGTGTTATTGTCCGTTCTGCTGGGCAGAGGGTAGCCAGGGGAAGGCTTGAGGTGGGAAGGGCCCACACCTGTTGAGGAAAAGGAGACTCAGCCTTTTCCGTGTTGATAACCGTCTACTCGTCCACTGGGACCCCTGGCCTGGGCCAGCTGCACAGGGAAGAAGGTGCTTTGGAGTCTGGAAGCAGAGCTTGTTTCTCTTCTCCCAGCATCTCTTGTCCTTGTCTCTCCTCTTGAGTCATGGACAAGAGCCTCTGTATCAGGTATAGTAACTCAGTTTACTTCATGTCTCCCTCTCTGGAGGATATGCATGGCTTAGAATCAAGGACTTTGTGTATTTCATTCACAATGGATCTCCATCACTGATTTAGGGTCCTGTCTTACACTAAGGTGCTCAGTAAATATCTGGGAGATGAATGCGTATCTGGATGAATATGAATGCATAGGCCAACTGTAGCAAAGAAGGTTATATCTGATTGATCAGGAAAGATCATATATGTATAAGGTTTGCAGCGACTGGCTGGACTCTTACACAGAGAAGACCTGTGAGCAAACTGCATGAATTGCTGCCCAGTGTAATGTCTTGTGTATCTTGTTGGTACCACGATGATAGAGCCCTGTCTATTTTAGTCTGCATGATTGACAGGCCCATCCGCCACTGCACCCTGCCCAGCACTGCACCCCTCCCCACTCCACTCTGTTCCAACCACACTGGCTTTCTACTTCCTTCAATATGCCAAATAGGCTGTGTCCATGTAGTTGGACCCCCCACTTGAACTAGTTAATCCAATACAAGACAATAAATCAAAAGAATCACCTGACTGTCACTCTCTGCTCCCTTAGCTTAGTTTCTTTTCTTTTTTTTAAAATAGAAATTAGTCAGGTGCTGATGGCTCATACCTGTCTTCCTAGCTATTCAGGAGGCTGAGATCTGAGGATTGCAGTTCAAAGCCAGCCCAAGCCGGAAAATCAATGAGACCCTATTGCCCATTAACCACCAAAAAGCTGGAAGTGGAGTTGTGGCTCAAGAAGTACAGCACTAGCCTTGAGCAAAACAATTCTGGGAGAGCACCCACGCTCTGGGTTCATGTCCCAGGATTGGCACTCACCAAAGAATAGAAATTGTACAAAGAGGTTTCAATCCAACATATCAGTTTATGAGAACACTGCATCTTGATCAGTTTTACCCCTTGCAACCTTCTCCCTCATCTCTCTCAACCCCCCCCATCACGTCCCGTAACCCAGTTCCATTTTCAGATATACACACTGAATATTATGACATTATTTGCCCATCCTTTCTCCTTCCATTCATCTGCCTCCCGCAATTCACCTTGCCCCCTCCTGAGAACAATATTCCCAGCTTCCTGGTGCTCATTTAGTTAAACTATGACTTGGTTGTGGAAAGGATTACACCATTGCAAACCTTTCCTGTGCAAACATACTTTTAGATGATGTATCTATATCTATTTTTCTCTCTCTATATATATATCTCAATAACTGTTATCATATATGTTTATAATTTAGATTTAATTTCCTCATCTGAGGGAAAACATGTGCTCTTTGTCTCTCTGAGCCTGGCTTACTCCACTTAACAATTTTTTTTCTTTTAACCACATGTCACTCCCTAGTGTGTTTGCCATTGCTCTTCTGCCTCCATTAGAGCAGAGGAGGCACAGCCCAGGGCCCTGCCTGGCTCGTTGTACAGCCTACGTGTCCACAGAGCCCCTGGCTCCAAGCAGGTGCTCTGCATGTGAACAAACCTCCTGGGCACCTCTCAGTGTTACCTTCTGTTTTCCAAAGACCTAATGTCATAGTTGTGTTAGTTAATTCACTGACATACTGCATTTTAAGGAGAGACTGTATGCTCATGCTTATTCCAACTATATATGCTGTCAATGGAACCCTCCTCCCTCCATTTCTCAAACCCAGGCAAAAAAAAAAATAAAACCACTTTGCCTGAAAGGTCCCCAGCTAAGAAACTCGGGTCACCTGAATCTGAGTCAAGTGTCCCTTTTGTGATACTTGAACAACTGAACCTCCAGAAGCCTTGGTTTCCTCATCAGTGATAAGAAGACCAGAAAGAGATGCTCCTCCTGGGGCCGGCTGAAGGTCAAATGAATTAATTTGGTTAAGTGCTTAGATGAGTGCCTGGCACATACCAGGGACTCTATAAATGTTAGCTACTGTTGAGTCATTTCAATATTGAGTTATGCCTGGAATCTTCCTTCATTAGAATTCCAGCCTTGAATTTCTAATGCCTTTTTCATATAGTTGAATTTTAGATAAGACATATTAAGTGTCTATCTTTAACTGTGAAGACTGATCCTGGGAAGACTGCATTGTAGAATCTCGGGTCTGTTCATGAGAGTGTAAGATCCTGGAGATTAGAAAGTGTTTTTCTAGTTGAGGTCTGGATATAGCCTTATGGTTTCTCCTTTCTTGTTTAGATCCATAATTCATCCAGAACTGATTGTTCTTTCTATACAGTGTGAGGTAGGGCTTGAGATACATCTTGTTCCCTATGTGGAAATTCAATTGGCCCAATACCAGTTTGCCTTGTAGTTTGGCCCAGAAATTTTTCCCTGCTTTGACTACCCAGGCCTTTCTCTGGATACAAGTTCCTGTACTTTAAGGCACAACAAAGCCACTCTTTCAACAGGGCACCGGTGGCTCATGCCTGTAACCCTAGCTACTCAGAAAGCTGAGATCTGAGGATCATGGTTCAAAGCCAGCCTGGGCAGGAAAGTCCGTGAGACTCTGATCTCCAATTAACCACCTGAAAACCGAAAGTGGCACTGTGGCTCAAGTGGTAGCTTACCTTGAACTGAAGAGCTCAGGGACAGTGCCCAGCCCAGAGTTCAAGACCCATGGCTGACAAAAATAAATAAGTAAATAAATAAAGCCCCTCCTTCATGAGGCATTTCCTGATTATTTCTTCCATCATGGCTTACTATTTTCTAGTTTATGGAAGGCAGTTTTTATGACTATTGGGGTTTGCCAGGCACCTGGGAGACTGGTGAATGAGTTGGAGATCACCTCTGCTCTCCAGAAGGGGATAGGCTGGTCAGGGTCGCAGTAGTGTACAGTGTACATGGCTGGTCTGAGCAAGGGGAAGTCTATGATTCCCGGGGATGTATAACAAGGATATAACCCAGATCATGCCAGCAAAGTCTGCCCAGAGGAATCCACATGCTGCTGGACTCCCCAGGAATAGGGAGGGACACTGATCAGCAGAGGAGCTGGGGACGTTAGCATTTCTCCATCTTCTAGATGCTCAGAACACTGGGACATGTGATACTCTTTGTGTTTTCATGGCTTATCTACCTATGTGGTGGGACGGTCCTGTGAGCTAGGAACAGATGCTAGTCTTCATAACTCCTACTACAGAGCTAGAGGCAGGGCAAGTGAGCTATGCACATTAGTTGATGTTAGGTGATGGCGAGGAGAATTGGTGATGTAATATCTTTTCCAATCATGCTGGAAATGCTACACCTGGCCATTGGCTCAGGGGGAGAGAAGGCGTGCTGGCTTCTGGAAACAGGCCTGGTGTCATTTCATCGATGTCAGATTTCAGCTATTTCACATTGAGCCAGTTACCCAAGCTCTCTGAGGCTCCGTTTCCTCATCTGAAATGGATATACAGTCATAGCTACCTCGTGGGCTTATTATGAAGATAGGAGGAAGACATCACATAAAAGTCTCCATCTCTGGCAAACTTGTAGGTGGTCATTAAAACCCTGGTTTGCTTTTCCCATCAAGACACTCCAAAGCTAAGGGTTTTGGGGTCAGACAGTCCAAAGGCCAAAGTCAAACATGATTGGCTCTACCCTTCATCTCTCAGCCTGTTGGCTCACCTGCGGAGAGGGGTGATGGTTCCTGCTTTTGAGGATTCACTGAGATAATTTGTGTTGAGCATCTGCCATATTCTAGGAGCTGGTAACTGTTAGCCATTCATCTAAACCTGAGAAGCCCAGAACATTTCAGCTGCTTGCTGAGAGTGTAAACAAGGGCCACGTGATGTCTACCTGGCCATAGTAGCTGATCGATAAACATGCGCTGAACTGCTCTGATTTTGTATGGCTACGCTCCATCCTAGGTGGGGGTGGGGGTGAGCAGGGGGAGAGAGGAATGGCAGTGAGTTGTGAGTTGGGCGCTGGTGACATCTGGTTGCTTTTGAATGGGTTCCAGGACTCCCAGGCCCAGGACACTGTCCCCTGAGCTTGGTAGGACCAACTTCCCCTTCTTTCCTCCAATAAGGAGCTTCTGCCATATGGCCCTATCTTCAGCTGGGCTGGAACTGGGTGAAGCCCAGAAGAAAGCAGCCAAGTGTGTCTGCGGGGGCCCTGGGAGGCAGCTGTTCCTCTGTCACTGCCCTGCTGCACAGGCTGCCAGATCCTCTTGCTAATCTCTCACAAGTGGCTGGCTCTGTGCTTCCTGGGGAGACAGGTGGCAGCTGAAGTACCAAGTGCCTCACCTCACCCATCACCGTCCTGCTGGCCCCGAGGGCTTGCCCACCCATCTTCCTGGGCAAGCCAGAAAGATCCAAATGGACATGACCAAGTGTGAGTTCATTGATTCCAGACCTGGCTTTCCTCCCTGCCTGTCCTCTACCTGGGGCAGGAAGGAGGGGACGGCAGTGGGGTGCAGACAGTGGGGTAACAACACTGCGGAGATCAGATTTCTAGCAATGTCTACTGTGCAGTTGGCCCTTCCCATTTAAAAATCGTTATGAGAAACCAGACGCCAGTGGCTCACGCCTGTAATCCTAGCTACTCAGAAGGCTGAGATCTGAGGATCGCCCAGGCAGGAAAGTCTGTGAGACTCTTATCTCCAATAAACCACCAGAAAACCACAAGTGGCACAGTGGCTCAAGTGGTAGAGCGCTAGCCTTGAGCTGAAGAGCTGAGGGACAGTGTTCAGGCCCAGAGTTCAAGCCCCATGACTGACAAAAAAATAAAAATCTTCATGAGCAGGACACTGGTGGCTCACACCTGTAATCCTAGCTATTCAGGAAGCTGAGATTTGAGGACTATAGTTTGAAGCCAACCCAGGCAGAAAAGTCCCCATGAGACTCTTATCTCCAATTAATTATTCAAAATCTGGAAGTGGAACTGTGGCTCAAAGTGGTTGAACGCTAGCCTTGAGCAAAAGAGCTCAGCAACAGTACTCTGGCCCTGAGTTCTAGTCCCACAACTGACAAAAAAAATCTATGTGAGGCCAGCATTCTTATTTTCATTTGGATGAGGACACTGAAGGCCAGAAAAGCAAAAGGAATGCTCAAAACTGCACAGTGTCTACGTGGCAGAGGTGGGCTTCCCCTGGGAGCCATCAGGACCCTGTTCCATATCCTTCAGCTGCATTAGTTCTTTCTACCTAGCAGTGCAGGCATGTCACAAGAAACAAATCCTCCTGCCACTGCAGAATGACAGGTTTTTAAAAAGAAATGCTGGTGCTCACGATGAAGAAAAAAAAAAAGCCAACAACATATCACCAGGTGCAAATTTCTTATGCGTACGCTTATAGCTCGCACACAATTGTACAATAACAGCAAAATTGCTCTGGAGATTCAGAGTTACAGCACTACCAGAATGCAAATGAACAGCGTCAATTGAGCCCATTGGCTAGGTCCGTTTGCCGAAAGCTTTAAAATTTTTTTTTTTCTGGATTCCTATATTTCAGCCAGTATGTAGCAAGCACAAACTCTGTTCTTGACTAAGATATCTAAAGACCCTCACATGTTTCTCTGTAATCCTAGCTAGTCAGGAGGCTGAAGATCTGAGGATCGTGGTTTGAAGCCAGTATAGGCAGAAAAGTTGGTGAGAATCTTTATCTCTGATTAATCATCCAAAAGAAGAAGTGGAGCTATGGCTCAAGCTTTAGCCTTGAGTGAAAAAAGCCAAATGAGAGTATGAGGCTCTGAGTTCAAGCCCCAGTATACGTGCGTGCACGCACACACACACACACACACACACACACACACACACACACACACACACACACGAACTTCATATGTAAAGATCACCGCAAAATGATTTGCTCTCCACTGACTCATCCGCCACTCACATTCCCTCATGTTCTTTTCTCATTGGCTGATGAAGAGCAGACAGGTCCCCTCTTCCTGAAACAAGGATCCTGATTTTGTGACTTACAACCAGCATCTCAGTTCATCAAACAACTTCCAAAGTCTAAGTGCTGCCATCCGATTCTGGCTTTCCATTGACACGGATTGGAAGACAGAATTTGGCCTTCCTGAGACAGACAATTCCCATCTGAAAAGCAATTGCCATTTGCAAGTTGGAGGTGCATGCCTATCTGTGTGGCAGCCTGGATGAGTTTATCCATCTGTGGAAAGTTAAATGCTGTCGCTTGGGGTGGCTGGCTCATGTCTACACAAAGTCAAACTCGAGAGCAGACATGGTACAGGCAGGGCTGGGCTGGATGGTGCCTCTCTGCAGGGCCTTCTAAGCTAGTTATACTTAAGTGGATTTAAAGAGATTATCATCAACTGGAAAATGCGTGTGTGTGTGTGTGTGTGTGTGTGTGTGTGTGTGTGTGTGTGTGTGTGCGCGCGCGTGCGCGCACAAGGCACCCGGACCGCCAGGTCTAGGGAGGCCTCCCAGACTGGGGAATCCTAGCCTGTGCCTTAGCTCCGATGAAAACAGAACAGGCCAGCCCAGACAAGTAATTGGATCCTCACCTTTCAGTACCAATCTCCCCAATCTACTTGCAGAGGAAGGCAGCCCCAGAACCTTTCTTTTACTGGCATGAGAACTTAAAGCCGGCTGTCCTCTGGGATGCAACTGAATGACTCATGTAAGTGACTGTGAAGCCTGCGCTCCGGAGCGAAGCTTACTGCAGGGCGAGGACGGTGCACACGGTGGCCTCCACAGAAAGAGGATGCTAGGGCTTTTTCCTTTTCCTTCCAAAGCACGGTCACCACATAGAAAAAAAAAATCACTTCTGATCCCGCTGTCAGTTCACTCGCTCAATGACACAGCAGAGTGCTGAAGAGCACAGACTCAGGAGGAAAGCTCCTCAGATGAATCTCAGCAATTGCACTCACTGGCTGTGTGGCCATGGGCAAGTTACCCAACCTCTCTGTGCCTGTGTTGGCTTGCCTGTCAAATGGCACAGGTGTTAATTGTGTGGGCAGGCTGTGGGTTTTGTGAGGGAGCTGGTAGGAGAGATGCATATTAGTACTCAGTGCTGAGCTGCATTTGCCTCATTCACCAACTCCCCTCTGGTGTTTGACCCGAGGCCGGCAGAAGCTCAGGTGGGAAGGTCCACTCATTAGTCCAGCCTGGTCCTCTGGGTAAACCTCCACTAGGAAGCCTTCCCTGCGTCTGAAGGGCGACGGGGATGGCCTGCACCCAGGCCGTCTGCTGGTCCTAGATTTTGTCTCTAGGAAGCGTACATCTCAGGAGAACGCAGATGATTGGGATGTGGACTAGACATGGTCGCTAGGGACTGAGGCCAGGCCTGAGACCCACAGAGCAGAGAGAGCAAAACGACACTGAGAAAACAGAGTGATGAGTTCCACTCCATCTCTCGTGACTCAGTATGGTTTTTGTTAACACATGGAAAGACTAGATCAAGTGTCTGAGCACACGCACACACACACACACACACACACACACACACACACACACACACACTCAAAGCCTTTCTTTCTGCTCTGTGCACAGGCAGGCCAAGGCCCACCCCTCTCCCCATCCTGCCCATGCAGGATGACATCTGTCTTCTGGGACAGTGTCTTGTTCCTCTAGCATCAGAGTCACAGAGTGACAGAGGTGACAACCAAACACGTTTGCTAACTATTTCTTGAGTAGAGCTGATTTCAAAAGACTTCCCGAGCTCCAGCCTCTTGAGGCAAACCGGCACTGTTCAAGCCTGGCTTGCCTTGTATGCCCCATCAGGCATGCGCATTGGTCCTTGTATTTGCTCTAGCTGTAGTCTAACAACAGTTAGATAGCAGGTGACATTTCCTGACTGCTCACTGTCTGCTGTTCACTCTGCACTCTGGTGATCTCTTTCAACTTTCCATGTACTCTTGCTCTTCAGAGGAGGAGGCTGGAGCCCAGAGAGGTTAAGTGATCTGCCCAAGGTTGCTCAGTCAGGCAGGCAGTGATGGGTCAGGATTCAGAGCTGGCTAGTTTTCTCAACGGACATTTCCTGACGCCTACTGTGTGCTGGGCGTGAATGCTCATTGAAGTTTTCAGCGGGAGGGGGGGTGGGAGCTTGTTGAAAATCAGGTGGCTGGGCTGTACCCCCAAAGTTCCTGATTCAGTGGGTTTGGGGTGAAGCTGGAGAAGTCTCATGGTGTCTAAGTGCAGGCGGTCTAGAGCCAGGGCTTGGAGACCTTCTAATGTAGACACACACCATTGATGGGAGGGACCGGGATCCAGGTTGGCCTGGAACTCTGGGGCTGTGCTGGGCCTGACGGTGGTCACTCAGCCTCAGTCCCCTTCTCTGGGAAGCGGGCTAGCAGCAATGTCTGTCTGTGGTAGCCTTCACTGTGAGGACAGACTAGGCTGGGACACAGTGCTGACCGGAGCCGGTCTTCAGTCACCTCATTCATGCTCACGCTGACCTGGTCTGGAAGTGTGAGGTTCAAACACGGAAAGGCCTGGGATTTGCTTGGGAATGAATGCTGATGATATGGATGATGGTAATCATGATTAGTATTGTTTAGTGCAGCATTTGTAGGCCAGACATGGCACAAAATGTTCTATTGACAGACGTCGCTGACTCCTCTCTAATCCTTATCATTACCTTTCCTGCTGGATGGGGAGACAGAGGCTCTATCCCATGAAGTCCAGGGAATGCCCTGTATGGCCTGGGGCAAGTCATTTGACCTCTCTCTCTGGGTCTTCAAGATGGGCTTGGTCTCCAAGTCCTGCAAGGGTCTCTCTGCTCCACCCCATCCCACACAATAAAGACAGCTAGTCTTTAGAGCTATGTGCGAAACATCTCACCCTTGACCTTCAGGTGACAAGCCTCCTGGAGTTCATGCCTTGGAATTCCAGGAATATCTAGAGTAATTCCCAAACCAAGTTAGCACCAAATGAAGTGGGAAGTCTGTGTGGGAGGTGGAGAAGAGGATGGAGGTGGAGTCGTGAGCCAGGAGGGACAGCTCATCCCTCCTCTCCCCAGCCCTGGAGGGAGCCACGACGCTTCCCTTTGTCTAGCCCTGATTGTGCGCCAGCCATCGCCATGGCTCTGAGCTGCCTGAGCTCTGAGGATGAGGAAACCCGGGGAGCGCTGGCTGCCCTGATCACCGTCACCCAGTGGGAGAAGCCAAACCAGGGCCTGCTAGAGAACCCCACCATTAACCACCTCTGCCACGCCTCCTCCCCTCCTGCAGCCCAGTGATGTCTTTGGGCTAAAGAATACCTTCAAAGGGTCTGAGAGGCCAGGCACTAGGGGCTCATACCTGACATCCTGGCTACTCAGGAGGCTGGGATCTGAGGATTGTGGTTCAAAGCCAGCCCAGGCAAGAAAATCTGTGAGATTTTTTTTTTTACCTCCAATTAACCACCAGAAAACCAGAAATGGAGCTGTGGCTCAAAGTGGTTGAGCACTAGCCTTGAACAAAAGAGCTCAGGGACAGCACCCAGGCCTTAAGTTCAAAAGCTCAGCACAGCCCGGAGTCAGATACTCATCTGCAGACCTGGGATGAACAGCAGCGTCTGAGCAAGTGGCCAGATGTAGTGGGTTTGACACCAAGGTCTAGAATGTGTTAAAAGGGACCCTGTAGTGCCACAGCGCTGTCATGATTCCCAGGCATGGGACAGTGGCATAGTTCAGCAATGAAGCCCAGGTGGAGTCTTAGTTTTGTGCTAATCCTATGGCTTGAATTCATGACCCAGGCACTATCCCTTAGCTTTTTCACTCAGGCTGCACTCTACCTCTTGAGCGACAGTTCCACTTTTGGCTTTCTGCTGCTTTCTTTGGAGACAAGTGTCTCAGACTTTCCTATCCTGGCTGGCTTCAAACCTTTATCCTCAGATCTCAGCCTCTTGAATGGCTTAGGACTACAGGCACGTACCACTAGCATCCATTGATGCAGGGGAAAGCACACTGGACATGGAGATTGAAAATGCATCCTGCCTTTTCTACGAACTTGCCCTGTAACTTCAAGTTAGTCCTGTCCTCCTCTGGGCCTCCTTTCAGATGAGGTTGGGGGATACACTCTTGGCTGTCTAATGTGGGGATCACGTTCGGGTTGGAGGTTGTGTGTGGGTCTGTCTGTTCCCCTTCCTGCCAGGCAGGACCTGGCACCTCCGAATCGCCTCACTTTGTGTCTTTCAACAACGCGAGGTTCTGAGGGATGAATGAACCAGTCTTCCAAGCCTGCCGGAGGCAGCCGGGTTCTGCACACGGTAACTTCCTTCCAGATAATCACCAGCAGTAGTTTGCTAATCTGAGCCTTAAAAAAGGAATGGTATTACGTTTTGTCTGACTTGATAAAAGAGCTCAGCTTGGAAGAAACTGTGTTTATCCTTAACTGCAGTTAAAAAATAATTTTTAGTAAAACCTTCCGACAGTAATTTGACTGTATGGGTTTTTTTTTCCCCCTACCTCTAGTCATTTTCTTGGGGGAAAAAAAAATGAGAGCAAGTGAACTTCAACAATAGGCAACAGGAGATGCTGCCTGAAAATTTAAAGACACAAGTGTGAAGAAGACAGTAGTGGAGCTCTTAATACCTGCTTAGAAATGTGCCACGATCCCTTTAACTCAGTGGCAGACTTGTGGTGACCTCCTAATTCCAACGCTATTTCTCATGCCGACTTACTTTAGTCACTGAAGGAGTCACTTTGTGCTGGAGTCTCTGGCCAAAGGTGACAGCAGCGACCTAATTCATTCTGGACAAGTGCTCCTGCTCTTCCCTCCTTCTTTCCTCTCTCTTTTCTTTTCCTTCTTTCTCTTGCTTATGATGTGAGCCACACCATCTTTTCCCATTCCTATCCTCCTTGTCCTCTCTCCTATTATTAATATTATTACTTGGTTTAAACATGGGTTCAGAAAATGGAAGCTGTCTGGGTTTTCACTGGCTGTTTGCATCTTTCTCAGGGGAGACACTCTTTCTGGAAGATCTTTGTGTCTGGCGCTGGGAAGGAAGCTGAGGGCCTCACATAACCAGGGAGCACTTTCTTAAGAGCTGAGTAATATTTTACTTCTTGTCTATTCAGTGGTTTGCTTTTGAAACTGGATTCCTAGCCCTTTGCCAGGGTTTCTGGCTCTTATATGCAAAGCAGCACTTTATCTAAGCACCTGGCCTGCTGATCAGGAGTTTGTAGCTATAGCAAAGGTGAATGAGCCAGAGAGAGGACTGGCCATTTCAGGGTACACAGGGGTCCTCAACAGATCAGTGGATATAGGGTGACAGCTTGTATTTGGGACATACCCACTCAGTTTAACCATGGTGTCATCCTGAACACGGGGGCCTCTGTATCCCCTTTCACAGATGGGGAAACTGAGGTCCAGAGAAGCTAGGTAACTTGGCCAGAGCCACACAGATCAGAAGTGACACAGCTCATGTGACGTCAAAGCCTGTTTCCTCCTTTCTGCTGAGCAACGTGTCCTCCTGGCACCAGGCTTGAGACCAAATGGACTGAAGCTGGACAGGAAGAGACTGAGGGTCAGAGGAAGTCCCTGAATCCCATCTTACTGGCCTAGGACCTGGGGAGGCAGTGCGACTGGTATAGAGAAATGTGGGAAGTCGATTCAAGGTGTGTGTGTGTGTGTGTGTGTGTGTGTGTGTGTGTGTGTGGTGTGTGTGTGTGTGTGTGTGTGTGTGTGTGTGTGTGTGTGTGTGTGTGTGTGTGTGTGTGTGTGTGTGTGTGTGTGTGTGTGTAGGGTAGGGAACCGGACCAGAGTAAGCACAGAATGAAGTGTTGTTTGCTTCCCAAATGAAAATGACCTAATGTTTTATTTCAGATAAACCAGGCATGTTTAGGGTGAGGCATTTAACTGCATGGAAAGGAAAAACAAAGCTAGTTAAAATGTCCAGAGTCCCCCCCCTGGGAAGGGAAAGGTGACCGGATCTGGGATGTGAGTTCATTCTCAGTCCCAGCTCCCTGAAACGTAACCTCTGTCTTGCCTGGCCACAGTTGCCATGGAGACAAGCAGAAAGTAGTAAACAGGAGTTGCTTTCTGTGAATTTGGGGCTCTTGTCACTTTGAGGTAGCTGGGTTGACATCTGATAGCTTTTCTGGGGCTTATTGTATCTAAGTTGGGTCTCAGGGTTACTAAAATATGATTAGTGTTTCAAAGTCATCTTTTTCCTTTCCAGACTAAGGACCTGGAAAACTTTGATGTAAAGTGAAGGAAAAGAATCAAAGTTATGTATCCAGTATCAGTGAAGTCTTTTCTTTTGGAGCTTGAACAAGGCCTTGCCCTCTACTTAGCTTTTTCCACTCAAGGCTGACATTCTACAATTTGATCCATACCTCCACTTCCAGCTTTTTCCTGGTTAATTGGAGCTAAAACTCTCACAGATTCATCTGACTGGGCTGGCTTTGAACCAAGATCCTCAGATTTCAGCCCTCTGAGTAGCTAGTATTACAAGTATGAAGCTACCAGCTCACATCTGAAGATGTGAATCTACAGCCACAGTAAAAGCACAAAGGACTTAATGTGTTTCTACTAAAATGTTATCAGTACTTATGTCTCAGTGAGAATGTCATGAGCTATTTTAACTGTCTTCTTCATACGTTTCTATATTTACTACAGTTTTTATAATGAGCGGGTTTTGCTTATACAATCAGAGATAAAAGAATCCGTGCTATTTATAAGAAAGGATAGGTATTTGAGGACGAGATGTTTTTGAAAGGTACACAGTGACTGGTATGCACAGGAGCAAAAGAAAGATGAGCAGTAAGCAATTTCCTGTTGACCTTAATCAACACTCTAGCTTGAATGGATGTTAGAAAGGAGGTGTTGGTGACAGAAAGGGAGATGGTTTCTTTGCATTTCTGAAACCTTCCTTTCCCAGCTCTGCCCCAGCCCTTCTAGAAGGGTGGGAACACCAGTTAAAATGAGCAAGGAACAGCTCCTCTCGGTAGGAGCCTCAGAAGTCCTCTCTTATTTATACTTAGGATTGTACTTTCTCAGTGGAATTTGCTGGCTTTATCTATTGACATCTGCCAGAAATCAAACAGAAGGGACAGGTAGGAGAAAACAGCTTGCAGTTTCAACTGTATGGATGGGCATCATAAAATAAATGTCCTTGGCTTCTGATAGGAAACTGTCAAGAGCCCTTCCTCCCTCGATCCTCCCCATGGTTTGGGTCCATTGGTAGGCACACATGACTCCTGGAATCTTCCCACACAGAGCAAACAAGTCCCCCAGCCCCCTGTTTCTCCATCCTTCTTAAATGAGTGGTAAAAGACAGCTATAAAAAACTCAAGAATCCTTTCAATCTCAGGGGAGAGCAGAGAGAGAAAGCAGGTCTGTTTTATGGTGTACCTTCAATAAAAAGATTTACAGGTAAGTCATTTTCTCTTCTTTCTAGGTGTTCAAGTGAGAGAATCCAGTAAACCAAATCCCAGGGAGAGCTTGGCATAAATAAAAAAAATTCCAACAATTGTCAAAACAAATTGCAACCAATCCCGAATACCACATCAAGGGAGGCCGTGGTTCTAAAGGCATTTAGAGAGAGAGGAGTCAGGAACACAGGGAAGGAGCAAATGAGGACACCCTGCTCAAGCCTGCAGACCCATTGAGAGACCTGAGTGACACAGGTCTTCCGTTAGTCCTGAAGAGGACTAACCTTTGATGTCAACAAACAGCACATTTGTTTGCTCATTCAGTGTGACCCCATGGTGTCCTGGGCTGGCCTTGGGTTATCAAGGGAGATGCCAGCTAGAAGGGTTTAGCCCTTTCCTCAAGGTGCCCAGAGCATGGGGGAGGGACCGTGGCACTAAAGCGCAGTGTCACATCGGTGACAGAAAGAAATGCTGGGTGTAGTGGAGTGTAGACTACTACCTGTGCCCAGGCCCACGAGAGTGTGTCATCTGAGGACAGGGAGAGCTGAGTATGAGGGCCCTGAGGAGGTAGGCGGGGAAAGGGGACAGAATATGAGAAGTATACCAGCCACACTCACTCAACCCATCACCAATTTCCTACTGTGTTCCAAGGATTGAGTGACTGTGGTAGAGAAGGTCTCCACTTTCAGAGAGCTGCTGACTTTAGTAGAACAGACTGGGACAATGGGGCAAACAATTCAGCAGGGCAGGGGCTTGCAGAAGAACTGAGGGTATGGTGGATGTGCAGGAGGCAGGGAGCTATCTCAGAGGACTGCTGTACCCCAAGTCAGACAGGTGAGCTCAGACCAAATAATGCCAGTAGGACTTGGTGAGGATTTTAAGACTTACTGATAAGACTCAGGAGTGGGTGGGTAGACCAGTTGACCAGATATTGTTGAAGACCCAATAGGGAAGCATGTGGTCTAGGTTGTAGTAGTAGCTATGGCTATGGATAGAGGAGGGCACTTTGAAATTATATTCTTCAGGAAGAGCCAACATTATCCATAGAAAGATTAGATGGGCCTGGAGAAGTAAAGAAAGGAATCAAGGATAAGTCTTAAGAGTTTTGCTCATACTGCAGGTAGATGGTAGCCACACACAGAGGTGAGCTGTTTATATGGAGTGAGGAGACAATCATTTGAGAGTCTACAGCATGACACCAACTCAAGTAGAGGAGCAGGGCAGGAAATGTCCAGAGGGGCTCGCATGGGTGAGGAAGGATCCATTACACCTTATTAGACCTTAGACACACACACACACACACACACACACAGAGCCACAGCCTTTCCAGGGTAGAGCAACACTGCCTGCTTTTCTTTCTGGAGACACTGGAGTTTCCAGTGTGGATGTCTGGATGGGGCAGTAGAAAGCAGAGAGATGGATGAAGATGCTGTGTTGCCAGTCCAAGCAGATTGGTGGAAGCTGGCAGGAAGGCAGGAACTTCACAATTGGGAGGTGTGGGACACTGAGTCAGTACATGGGAGAGGCGGGAGACCATAGACTCCTGTTTCCCAGCTGTATGGGCTCCTGCTTGGAGCAGGACAGGGCCTATGATGTCAGACGTAGTAGATGTGGTATGCCGCTTCCTAAATGCCATTTGTCGTCATCTCCTGCTTTAACTATCATTTTGTTCTATGACCGTTTACTGCCCCTTCCTCAGTGTAGCCCATGTCCTCTTGGGGAAGCTGACCCCACCCCAGCTCCAGGGATGCTCTTCCTGCCTACCAGGCAACCTAACCTCAGCCAATGAATAGCATGAGTGGTCACATGACCAACGTGGGCCAATAAGACAGGAGGAAAGGCTTTCTGTGGCTTCTGGGAGAGCAGCTTTCGTGCTTCTATCTAAGGACATCTAGAAGAAGCCCTGTCCTGTCCTTTGGGTGTTGTCCTTGCAAACATGAAGCCGCAAAGTCCTGCACCTGTCCTGCTACCGGCCTGGGGAGAGTGAAAGAAACAGGTCAACCAGCTGCAGTTGCTCAGTTCCGCGAGTGGCCCACTTCCTACTGCAGAGCCAGGCTGAGCTGGTTTTTGTTGTTGTTGTTTTTTGCTTGCAGCTCCAAACATCTCAACAAGCATCATCCAAAGTGAACATTTGTACTACTGCAAGGGCCTTCCAACTTGGGCTGAAGCTCCCTGTGGGCTGAGACCAAGAAAGAGCTCTGCTGCTCATACTCCTGTGAGAGTTGGTGTTAGTAGGCTCTACCTCTTACACAAATTAATTTTTCAAATGAGGAAGTGGATCCTTTTACTATCTATCAGTGAATGTACTCATTGAGAGCTCTATCCATCCATCCATCTATCCATCAATTTTCCCTTCCTTCCTTCCTTCCTTCCTTCCTTCCTTCCTTCCTTCCTTCCTTTCTTCCTTCCTATCTTTCTTTCTTTAAATAAGAAAGGAAATGGAGTGGGGAGGAAGACTTCCCCTGTAGAACACAAAGACACAGTGTGGTGCTGTACATGTTAGGTAATGGAACCTCTGTAAGTAAACATCCAAAGGCAACCTGCACCTCACTGGAGTGATACAGATGCTGTTGAGAACTTTGGGGACCTTGCCCAGTCTGTCCCCAGTGCCCATTCACCCTGTATCCCTTCCCCCCTCTCCCTGCCAGCTTACCTGGTCCACTTGCTCTTCTGGAAGGTGAAAAGCATGATCTCCTCTCAATTCTCTTTGTGAACTATTCTATCTGGAGTCTCACCAGCAACTTTCTTCCAGTCTTTGCTCATCCCTAGGTCCTGCTGACCCAATGACTCCTGCTTGCATAGCTCCAAGTCCTTTTACCTTCCTTCCATTTTCATAGCACTCACAGCCACCAGGTTGTGTGTGTGTGTGTGTGTGTGTGTGTGTGTGTGTGTGTGTGTGTGTGTGTGTGTGTGTGTGTGCATTTGCTCTTCTCTGTTAATAGGCCAGCCCCTTGTATTGTTGTGACCTTAGCTTCTGTAGCCACATGGGGCACTGAGCGGGATCTTTGTAGATAGCTATTGAGTGAATGCACTCATTGAGAGCTCTGGCTGCTACTGTCATTACTAAGGTCATTATTTTTTTCACCTCTACAAGATTCTAGAGTCTGTGCTTACACAGCAAGAGGCAGCGCCAATGCCTTCCCAAGAGCTCTTTGCACTTTTCAAGTCCTGAATCCATAACACAGGGAAGAAGCCCACAGGGCTTGTGTGGGAATGAGTCCCACTGAGGGGCCGGTGTTCAGAGCTGCTCCTGTTTATCCTACACATCCTCGAACTCTAAAACGCTGTTCTGAGCGATCTGGTTAGACAGCCGTTTAGACACGTCTGCTTTGGAGGCAGTTTGACCTATGGTGAGAATGTCAAATGAAACAAAAACATTCTGACATTTTAAGAGCTTTAATTTACTCACGATAAAAGCCGGAGCATCTGAATATGTCAGGTTTATAAGGATAGACTTTAGAACAGAGGTATGCTCCTACCTAGCACAAGGGCATGTCAGCGAGTGGATTGACTTGTTGGAGAAGCCCGCCCGAAGCACAGTTGGAAGAAAGAGCATGAATCTGCAAAGCCCATCCCAAGCTCAGTTTGGAGGCAGTCTCTCAAGTTCCCACAGTCTGAAGTTGGGTTGTTGGGTTATATGTGAAATAAAACAACTGCTGCAGGGTGGATGCAGCCTGAAGTTGGATAATGTGAAATCAAACAAGGTGATTCAGATAGGCCCATGTCAGAAGGCCAGAGCCCCAGGGATGGCTGCCAGTTACTAGGGTTTAGTAGATGAGGCCCAGGCTGGGTTATCTGGACTAGGGGGTGAGTCCTAACTTTTCTGTGTTTTGGCTGAATGCCAGCAGGTTAGTGACTTTGCATCTTGGCTTTGGCTTTTACTTTCAAGTGGAGGAGTTACCGAAGACTCTTGCTCAGCCTGACTTGCTTTTCTCATTTTCCCCTTGCAGGGATGTAGTACCATGTGACCCAATTCTGCCCACTGGGATGCAACGAATGAATTGTGTGCCATGCCCAAACCCGGACCCCTAACAACCTCTTCCAGTTGACCCTCTCTGCTGTTTTCCCTTCAGGTTTAGGCCGGTGGATCATGTGGACTTCAGAGGCTGTGTGCAGCCACGAGACTGAAAGGCACATGTTCCTGATGCTTGGAGGAGGGCTGCTGGTGGTAGATTTGAAGTGAGCAAGAAACCAACTTGTTGGTATGGGGCCACTGGGCTTGGGGGCAGGGGTTAGTTGTTGTAGCAGAGACTATGAGCCTCATACCTTTGCACAATTGGGCTACATTTTTTTTGAAGGTTTAGGTATAAATGTGCTTTGTATACTTTACCAATGAACAGGTCTTGGTTTGCAGGGGACAGGGGAGGTGTGTGGTGGTGGTCTCATAGATACTAGCTTGGTTAATCTGTAATGTTTGGTACAGGTAGACCTTCCTTGGGTTTTTCTACATTCTAAATGAGACTCAAGAAACCTAAAACATGGTTCTGGCTTGCAACTTCCAGGTTGGTACGGTGGGAAGATGACTGTCCTTCATGTGTGTATCTATGCTAAAATACCAAAGGATGAGGTCAGAGAGTGTCCCCAGGCATTTCCATTGGAGTTCAGAGGAAAGACGTCTCTTTGGCTAGTTAGGAAAGATTTGAATTCAATCACCCAGATCTTAAGAGACAGTAGTTCCGAGAGAGTACCACACATAATAGACAATCAAAAAGAGAATTTCAATTTCACTTTCAGGAGAATGAACGCACTCTATTCATTCCCTAGTAGATATTTGTTGCTAACCATGTTAGTCACATAAACAGCTTAGAAAACGAACCTAATATCTGGAAAATGCTATAAATTAAGACCAAGATGCCCATTATTGAGTGATGGTATAATGTCAAAAGGCAGAAAGAACTCAGTGGCCAATACCAGGAGAATGCTAAGTAAATCCTAGTACCTCCCTTAGATGAAGCTTGTCCCCAGGAAATCCCATGGGGGCTCCCATGCTGGGCCCCCCCCCCCAGCATCAGCTCTCTCTCTTTGTCAGTGATTGCCATGGTCAGAGCAGTGGCTCCAAGTTCCCCATGTCCTCCAGCTCCCTACACGTGAGAGCCCCAAAAGCTGAGCTGTGAGACCTGAAAGGATTAGGAGCTTGGAAGGTCTTCTCCCAACGTAGTCTCAGAACGCTGAGAGTTTCCTGAAAAGGTCCAGCAGTCTTGGCTGGACTGGAATTCAGATTTCTACCCTGAGTGTAGGCTAATTGGACCCCAAACTTTCTGAGAGCTTGGGGGATAGATAAAAGCCTATGCAAATCGCAAGTCGTTTACTGCTTACCTCTCCTTCCTAGGATAAGGAAGTCATTTATCACTGGAATAAGATTGTATCACACGATTGGTACTTGTGACTTCAAGGATATTGATGACAATTTAGCACATGATTGGTGCTTTATGCATACCTCATTTTCTGCACGTACGCTCTTGTACCTTACTCAGTAAATACCTTGTAAAAAAGGGCCTTGGGGACCTTAAGCTGACGTGAGGCTACAGGTCACCTGGTACCCCAAACCTCAATTCCACGGTCTGGTCTCTGTTACTGCCTTGTCCCCGGTCCCGGTGAGTCGCAACACCTATAGGATGCTGCCTCCTGACAGCCTCTAAGGTATCTCAGACTCAAGCATTCTCCCTAAAAGTAAGACTCATGCTTCCCACGTGCCCTCCCACCGCCTCACATTGTCCTCTTCTGGAAATTTCTGCCTCAACATCCCAGTTGGGAGAGGCATGACATTCTAGAACTCTCCTTGATGCCCCTTTCCTCCTACCCCACATCCTTTCCATGAGGCCCTAGGTGTCTTTTAAATCCCCCCTCTTCATCGCGGCTGCTATCCCCTTGGTCCAGGCTGCCCTCTCCTTTTACTGAGACAGTGGCTTTAGCTTCCCAGCTGGGCTTCCTGCACGAGGTCCAGGCTGTTCTGTAGTCTGTGCAAGATCAAATCTGCTCATGGCACCCCTGCTGCTCCTCACCTCCAGAACTCTCCAATGGCTTCCCACTGCGTTGAGGAAAGAAAGACTGATTCTTCAGACGCCACTCTGAGCCCCGCCTCTCTCTGCTCTCTCTCCTTCTCTTTTGGCTCCACCTCCCTCCTTCCCTACCATCCATAGGACATTGCGGAGCTGCTTCCCCTGCTCAGAATGTACTTTCCAACCTGCTCCCATGCCCACCCCAAACGCACCAGGGCTGGGCTCACACCTCTTCCGTCTCTCAACTACTCAGCCACTGCAAGGAAATCTTCCATGATTTCCACACAGGCCCGGGCTCCTTTGCCACAATCTGATTCCTGTCTGGACAGGAGCAAAGGCAGTCCAGGATATTCTGGGCAGCTAGGAGCCAGGCTTAGTCACGAAAACCTTTGTTGCCGATGATACAGAATTGAATCTCGCACCTTCCGAGGTGGGTTGCTGGACTGCAGATCATAGATGCAATACTGAATCTGAATCAGGCACGACTAGTCCTCCTCGTCTGTGCCAGACTCGGTGCGATGTTCCCCAGTCTCACAGAGCTTAGCACTTACTTAACAAGTTTCAAAGCCCCGGCTACCAGCAAAGCACATTTGTATTCAAGCCTCTCCCGCAACTGTGCTTTAGCTCCTTGAGTAAGACATTTAATTTTCTGGGTCTCTGTGGCGATCACAGTCCTTCCCGACTGCCCTGTGGTGACTCGAGTGGCCTCCACACTGCTGAAATACTCGGCATGGACTGTGGGGCCGGCCAGAAAGCTCGGCTTTGAACCTGAGCAGTTAAAAGCCTGGCATTCCCAAGACCCTTCCCAGATCCCTTCAAAGACTCAGGTTATTAAAGCAGAGAGCAGAGCAGATCCTGGCTGGCAGGGGCCCAGGGATTAACGTCCAGGGTGTTAACATCATAATTGGGCCAGCGTGGAAGGCAGCAACATCTGCTGTGGGAGATGCTGGTGCCAGGCCCACACAGCACTTCCTGCCTGGCTGGGCTCTGTTTTGGGAGACAGTCTGGTGGCCTTCAGGCTGCACTTAGCACCTGCCCCACAGCGACTGTTCAAGTGATGAAAAGCTTTCATTAGGGCCAAGAAATTGACGTGTGTCCTGAGCCTCTCAGGAAAACAATGGGGACCACTGGGAGATTCACTGTGTGCCTGAAGGGTGCCCAGGGACTGGTAATTGAGTTACGGCCGAAGTGACCAGAGAATGTGGTCAGTGATATGTGTTAGTGGCACGATGTAGGCAGGCCTTGCAGGCTGACCTGCCGTTTCTCTTTGGCATTGTCTTTTTGGGGTGTGTGTGTGTGTGTGTGTGTGTGTGTGTGTGTGTGTGTGTGTGTGTGTGTGTGTGTGTGTGTGTGTGTGTGTGTGTGTGTGTGTTTGAGTGTGTGTGTATGTGCTGGTCCTAGGGCTTGAACTCAGGGCCTGGGTGCTGTCCCTGAGGTTTTGTGTTCATGGCTGGCCCTCTACCACTTGAGCCACAGGTCCATTTCTGGACTTGCGGTAATTAATTGGAGATAAGAATCTCATGGACTTTCTGCCCCAGCTGGCTTTGAACGTGATCCTCAGATCTAAGCCTCCTGAGTAGCTAGGATTATAGGTATGAGCTGCTGATGCCCAGCAAGTGCATTGTCTTTTGGGGTACTTCCTAAGGTAGCAGGCTTGGTGGTCTGGTAGGCAGAGGGAGTCATTGGCACACCGTGACCATGCCCTCACATTTCTCCTGAAAGGCCAGAGCTCTTAGACTTACTTTTCAAACGAGGAAACCAAGTTGGGGGTAGGGAGAGGCAGGTGCCAGCCTGAAACCACTTCCCCACACAGGACAGATGTGGGATTAGCAGTTTTATTTGCCATCTCCTCATGGCCTTTGCTTTATCCACGGGTCCATTTGTGGATGTGGCTGAGCTACGTGACTATCACCTCTCTGCTCAACATTCTGCTTCTACAGGCGATCTCAGCCCTGTTTCTCGTCCCCAGCCCCTGTCCCAGTGGAGTCCATCTGGATGGACGCAAGAGCCTCCTAACCAGTCTCGCCGCTTCCTCCGGCTTCCCGCATGCTGCCCGCAAAGCAGGCATAGCGCAACGGGCCGCGTCCCTGCTTCCTGCCCCTCATAGGTCACCCTCGTGGTAGGCTAGAACCCAAATTACTTAAGGAAGCCCAGAATGCTCCATTTCTTTGGGCCCCTGCCTTCTTCTTTAGCTCCTTTCCTTCCATCTTCCCCAACTCTTGGCTCTAACCACAGCTGAGTTTCTAGGGTTTTCTGGAAGGCTCTAAGCTCTTAGTCCAGCCCCAAAGCCTTAGCATATGCCATTTCTTCCGTATGGAATACTGCCCCCCCATTTTCACCCAGATGACCTCCATCCAACCTTATATACCTGTTACTCTTGGCCTTCATGTCCAACCATACCTTTCTCCCTGGTACCCTGTGTTCTGTCTCTGTCGCTTTTTTAGGGAGCGTACCAGCAATGGGGCCAGGGTGGTTCACAGGCTGAGCATGTACTCCACAGCTCACCCACACCCCCTGCTCTCCCATCACTTTTTACAACAATTTGCCCTGTCTCTTCCCTAGTGACCTCCCTGGCTGTGTGCTTTGGCCTTTCTTCTGGACTCTTCTTCTTTTTATCAACTCTTCAAGGCTAGTGGCTGGGGTGGCTCTGCTCTCTTCCCCCCTCCCCCCATAACCCTCACAATCCTGCCCAACGCACTTTTGAACTGTGTCCTACCAAAGCTCTTAAGAACCGCTGTCATTGGCCCCGACACCGAAGGCGCATGTGAGCATGTTTGTAGGCTCCAGTTCTTGATCGGGCGGCTTTCATCCACTTATTCATCCATGAGTCATTACCATCAATATTTACTAAGCACCAACTGGGTGCCGAGGGTGCAGATGTGGGTGTGAGAATGAGCCAGCCCTCCAGCGGCTCAGGTGGGGGGCGGGGAGGGACTGGTATGGAATTTACTAAGGGCCCACGTGCACACGCGTGGGTCAGGACGCTGTAGGTTTGGACTACAGAGAGGATGTTGTTGCTTGTTTTTATTTCCGGTGGGAGGGATAAAGCGAAGCGAGGCCAGTTCTACTGAGGAGGGGCGCTCAGGCAGCTCCTCCTAAAAGACACAGAAGCAGATCGAATGGGAGGGGTGATGAGAAGGGAGAGGAAACCAGGGACTTGAGCCGTGGTCTTTTGACAATGGGTATCCCTCGTTTTCCTGTCCCTTGACCAGCATGCAGCAGCCTCTTTACCCCAGAACAGTTCTGTTCATCGTTGGGTGACCTGCTCCCTGCATCCTCTCCTCCTCCTCCACTCTCCTGCCTGTTCCATCTTTGTCTTCCCATTGGAAGCCTGGGATGCACCAAGGGCTGGGGACATCTCTGTCATCCATCAAATGCAATTGAGAGTTGTCAGTGGGGCTTTATTACTGACTCTTCAATCTCTCCCCCTGAATGGCAACTCTGGCCCCGGGATGGACAGGCCAGTGTACTTGTCAGCTGCTTAGAGATGGATGCCTTCCTCAGCAGAAAGCACCCTGGCACATTTTTGAGGAGGATCACGGCTCTCTGCACCACTCTGCAGTGTCCCTAAGTTCATGGCCATGGACATTCTAAATAAGCATGTGAGCTGTAGTCTCTAAGCCTCAAACTCAGCAATCTCCAAAGAACACAGCTGTTCAGGAAAGGGCTAGCAGGGTGTCTAAGAGGAAGGAGGGGTTCTAAGAGCCCAGCTTCCGGGGGCCACGCCCTGGTTCTGTCACCCGTGACCTCCTGCGTGCCCAGTGATGGGCAGAGTCACAGCTGTCATGAAAAGGGCTCCGTAGGAAGATCCCTTCTGATGGAAGGATCCAGTAAGACTCAGCCCTGAAAACTCCCCAGCCACCCAGGAACCCTTGCTCCTGCCCTCAAAAGGAACAAAGTTCTTTTGCTCAGGAGAAGGCCCTTTTTATAACCCAGTGACAGAGAGCAGCAAGAGAGAGCCAGGCCCTGCATCGGGGCAGCCTGGGGAATTCGACTGGCTTGGGAGAACATGTTCTCTGCCCGGGCCTTGGTTTTCCTTACCCTCAGCATGGGGTCAGAACACCACTCCAGATCCAGTGGCATCTGAGTTGTTAACAACCTCGCCAGAACACGCTTCTCAGCCCCAAACTGATGAGTGCTCCCTTCTTTGCTTCGTGTGTTCTCCAGAGTGCCTACCCAGCACGTGTGTCAGCTTTCTGCTCTTGTCCTCCATTGCTTCCCCCAGCATCTCTACTCTTGCTCACTGGCCTCCATGACACACTCCATGCACCCACAGGGCCTTTGTACTGCCTGTTAATTCTACCTGGAATGAGAGTTATTCCCACAAGGTATGTGAGCTATGTATCAGCCAGGTCCCCTCTGAGAGGCCCGCCCTGGCTATCCTGTCTTACACGTCATTTCCTTGCTGTTGCTGTCTGTCCCTTCATCTGGGCTTTGTCTGTCTTCAAAGTACAGCTCACCACCTTTAACAATCATAGATATATTTGGTTATTGAATTGCCTTCCTGCCAGTCTGTAGAACCAAGAGCGGAAGATTTTTTTCTTTGCTTATTTTTGTTTCTAAATGTGCTAGAACTGGGGCTTCAACTCAGGGCTTGAGCCCTGTCCCTTAGCTTTTTCTATCAAGGCTAGTGCTCTACCCCTTGAGCCACAGCTCAACTGGCTTTTTGGTGGTGAATTGGAGCATCTCGTGGACTTTCTAGACTGAACTGGCTTAGACCCTTGATCCTCAGATCTCAGCCTAGGTGAGAAGCTGGGATTACAGGTGTGAGCCACCAGTACCCTGCTGTTTTTGTGTGTTTGATCTCTACTGGGTTCTAGAGCCTAGCACTGGGCCTGCCCCAGTGTGGACAATCGACAAATACTTCTGAATGAATGAAGAGTTCACTGCTCTGGTAAGTACTAACAGAGTTCGGGAAAGCAAATCTGTCTTGTGTTAGGGGTCTAAGTTGGGTGTCTAGTCCCCTTCATTATCAAACTATAGAGTGTATTTAAAAAATAAATCCCCAGGGCTGGGAAGGTGGCTCAGTGGTAGAGCGCTTGCCTTGCATGCCTGAGGCTCTGGGTTCGATTCTTCAGCACCACATAAGCAAAGAGAAAAAAGCTGGAAGTGGCGCTGTGGCTCAAGTGGTAGAGCGCTAGCCTTGAGCTGAAGAGCTGAGGGACAGTGCCCAGGCCCAGAGTTCAGGCCCCACGACCTGACCCCAAAAAAAAGTAAATCCCCTTCCGCAGGGTACCGTGGCTCACACCTGTAATCCTAGCTACTCAGGAGGCTGAGATCTGAGGATCATGGCTCACAGCCAGCTTGGGCAGGAAAGTCCATGAGACTCTAATTTTCAATAAACCACTAGAAAACCTGGAAGTGGTGCTGTGGGCTCATGTGATAGACTGCTCACCTTGAGCTGAAGAACTGAGGGGCAGTGCCCAGGTCCAGAGTTCAAACCCCATGACCGACAAAAAAAGAAAAGGAAAGTAAATCCCTTTGGGAGGGGGCAACAGGTTAAGTTCATAGCAGATTCCTATAAAGGAGAGGCCCCAGTTAGGAGGCCAAAACCAGGCAAGCCAGGGGCCCTGGAGACAAATTTCACTCACTAAGCAGTTTTCTCTCTGGCCAGCTGTGTGTGTGTGTGTGTGTGTGTGTGTGTGTGTGTGTGTGTAGTGTGTGTGATTCTCCAGACAATTGTATGTTACATTTCCCTTTTCACTGTAATAATATGAACAGAATTCAGATGTGGTGTTTGATCATGTCTTGTGGCCTGCCTGGCTCACTGTGGAGAATTACTGTCAACCAGAGGGCTGCTGTGTCTCCCCCAGAGTGCCAGTGTGAGCCTGCAAAATCCCGGCCATTTACAGTTTATGTCTGAAAATGAATTTTTATTTCATCGGCTTAATCTTTAGAGGTATCAGAAATGTGTGCTTATTCCCAGAGAGATTTCAAACGCAAGATTCTTCTAACAAGACGGATCTGGAAGGTTTCCTAAAGGGGGAGAAAGGCAAGTGCTCCCCACCTGGCTGCAATTGCTATTTGTGGGAGTCCTGCTGAGCGATGGAAGAGGGCAGCTGCATCCTTCCAGAAACGAGAAGGACAGCTCCTTCATGGGAGGGCATGAAAAGGCTGACAGACAGGGGTGGGGTGGGTGGGGTGAAGGGATACAGATGAGGAGAGAGGAAACATCTTTTCCAGTTCTGTCTGAACTCAGACACCTGGGGGCTAGAGGCATCTAACAGTTCTGTGGCCCAGGAACACAGGAAGTGCTCAAGAGATGCAGGTGGTATGGGAGATGAATTTAGCTGGCTTATGAATTCAGGAGCTGCCTTATTGCTGTGCTCTAGATGGAGATCGGATCGAGCTCCTCTTATTGCCTGATAATTCGTCACAATGACCGGCAGTGTGGAAGCACTGGCTGTGACACGGAAGGATGCAGCCTCTCGGGGGTGGGGTGGGGCCTCTCTGATGGAGGGAGCCTGGCCCAGCTCTGCCCACGCACTGGGGCTCTGAGTCAGGAGGGTGTGCTTTAGCCCAGCCTAATTTTACTACTGCTGTTTACACCAGAGATCCCACTGGTAAGAAGCCTGGTAGCATTTTAGGGAGGGGGCCCGCGTGAGCTGAGATCTCCAGATGCCTCATCCTGATGACGTCGAAGGCTCCCCTGCGGCCTCCTGCCCTGCTCACCCTCTGTCCTCAGACACCAGCTGAAAGACGGCAGCCAGCTCTGTGAGAAGGGATGACCAGTGATGTCTGCTCAGGCCCTGGTGAGGGCCTTAGGACTGGTGAGGGTTCCCGTAGACCCGGCGGTTAGTGAAAGGGCAGCGGCTGATTAATGTGCCTTCAGTGCGAACCTGCTGGTTAGAGTGCTGTGTGGCCAACCGAGGGATGCGTCTGAGTGCCATGTGGGCAGACATGACACGTGAAGGTGGCTGGCCAGTGACATTTTCAAAGCAAGCTGTGAGACAGCAGCATGGTTAGGAGACAGGGAGGAGTTGGCAAGGGAGACCTTTCTACTCTTCCTCCCTGCCTCCCTGCCTCCCTTCCTCCCTGCCTCCCTTCCTCCCTGCCTCCCTTCCTCCCTGCCTCCCTCCCGCCCTTCCTTCCTTCCTTCCTGTACTCTTCCTCTTCCTTCCTCCCATCCTCCCTCCCTTCCATCCTTCCCCTCCTTTCTCTTCTTACATTTGTTATCTGTCAATCAAGCTATTCATCTATCATCTACCCAACTATCAATCATCTGTCCACCCAGCCTCTACTTTTTTATGCTGGTGCTGGAGCTTGAACTCAGGGCCTGAGTCCTGTCCCTTAGCATTTTTACTAAGACTCACTGGCATTCTCTCACTTAAGGCACAAGTCTACTTCTGGCTTTTTACTGGTTAATTGGAGATGTGAGTTTCAGAAACTTCCCTATCTGGACTGGTTTCAAGCCAAGGTCATCAGTTCTCATCCGCCTGGATAGCTAGGATTACAGGATTGCAGCCACCGGCAAGCTGGCACACGCATACATCTTTCAGACTTGAATATAAATATCTCCTAAGCTCTTACGATATGCTTGTACTGTCTTAGTGGTGTGTTTTTTTGGGGGGGATACAGCAAGGCAACTCTTTGCTCACTTGTTTCTGTATTCTATCTATCTATCTATCTATCTATCTATCTATCTATCTATCTATCTATCTATCTATCTATCTATCTTCCTCATATAGTGTCCTAAATCACTCAGACAATAAAAATGACAGAGACAGGATAAAAGATTATCTGCATTAATCAGAAGAAAAGGCTGAGAACAGAGAAGAAGCAAAGAAACACCAGCAGCCAGCCTCAGAGTTGCTTTAGCCAAGTAGGAACTTTGGCCTAAGCTCTCTGGCAGTCAAAGCAGGGGACTATGGTGAGGTACAGGGTCCTACAGTGGGAAGATCTTTATCATGTACTCTATTTCTGCCCATATTGAAATGTGCTGTCTAATTATATTGCCTTATGTAAGTTTTAGGATAATCTCATGCACATTGCCAGCCTCATTTGACAGATTTAAAAACTGAGTCTACCAAAAAAAAGAAAGAAAGCTGGGCTCTGGTGGCTCATGCTTGTAATCCTAGTTACTCAGGAGGCTGAGATCTGAGGGTCATGGTTCAAAGCCAGCACAGGCAGGCAAGTCTGTGAGACTCTTATCACCAATTAATCACTCAAAAACTGGAAGTGGAGCTGTGTCTCAAAGTAGTAGAGCACTAGCACAAAAGCTCAGGGACAGTACCTAGGCCCTGACTGAAAAACAAATCAAAACAAAATAAAGATCAATTAAGTCCCTTGCTTGAGGTCACAACTTGACGCAGGCAGAGTTAAGAGGCAGTCTGAACTCCAGAGTCTTCCTCTTTCTCCATTCTTCACTCTCTACTGTATGGGGCAAACTGAGAAGGTACTCAGCGCTTCCTGTATGAAATCCTAATTGTCACAGCCCAGAAGAGAGCCTGGGGAAAAATCTTCACAGAATGAGGTACAGACATAGGGAAACAATACCACATATAAAGGTATGCTTTAAGGCCCAAGAATCTAATGGTCCAAGAATGGGAAGAGCAGAATCATCAGGCCCAAGGCTGGGGCAGACCTGGGCTACACTGGCCAGAAAACCCTCCTCTACTTCTTGGTTACAAAGACACCATGTTAATAAGAGAAGGCTGGGCTTCCACCTTGTCTTCCCGACCCCTTTGTGGTGACAGGCAGCCGCTGTACTGGCTGGGGTCTGACAGGAGAGGGGGAGTTGCTCTCCACGGTGCTGAAAGTGAGCAGCACTTTCTGCCCTTTCTTTACAGATATGGCTCCCTGCCTTTGGCTCAGCATTCCTGGAGACCAGACTACCCCACATGCTAGCAGGCTGAAAAAGGAGACACAGCCAGCTTGTAAGCATTGAAGTTTGTTGACAGAGAGGGCCAGCCCTGAGAGGTAGCTCAGTGACTGGGCAAATTTCTTTTTCTGTTTTCTTAGATTGATCCCAAAAGGAATTGCTGCAAAGATCTGATAAGTTACTATTTATGGGGCACTTAATAGTGTCTGAGAAAATGTAAGTCCCGCATATGCATGTATGTGTTCCTTAAAAGACTTGCTTACTCGGGGCTAGGAAGGTGGCTCAGTGGTAGAGTGCTTGCCTTGCATGCATGAGGCCCTGGGTTCAATTCCTCAGCACCACATAAGAAAAAAGAAAAAAGCCAGAAGTGGCGCTGTGGCTCAAGTGATAGAGCCCTAGCCTTGAGCTGAAGAGCTGAGGGACAGCGCCCAGGCCCAGAGTTCAGGCCCCACGACCAACCAAGAAGAAAAAAAAAAGACTTGCTTACATTCTTTACTGTAAAATTTCTTGGTCAGTGACACAGGAGGCTGAGATCTGAGGATCTGAGGTTAGAAGGTAGCCTGAGCAGGAAAGTCTGCGAGACTCTTGCCTCCAATGACCATCAGAAAGCCAGAAATGACACTGTGGCTCCAAGTGGTAGAGCGCTAGCCTTGATCGAAAGAGCTCAGGGACAATGCCCAGATCCTGAGTTCAAGCCCCATGACCACCACCACTACCACCACCACCACCTACAACAACAAAATCTTGGCCATGGGGTCTTGTCTGGTGGCAAGCCTGGAGCAGTGATGCCATGATGTGGGAACATGGACCGCTGGGGCCCTGGGGTGTGGTGGCTCTGGTGGCCTCAGAGACACCCTCAACCCCCATCCCTGTCAGCCACACTGATATGCCAAGACAGAGCCTCTACCTCTCCAGTCTTCAACTGCAGCTTTGATTGTAAGTCCTTCAACTTAGTTCTAAAATTTTGAATTCTGTGTGCGATACTGTTTTTTCCCCCAACGAAAGAGTTTTAAACGACAGCTGTGCATTGACCCTAGAGGTGACAGCGAGTTGGTGTCCCTGCATGCCTAGCTCCATCACAGGCACGCTAGAGGGTCTCATTCATTACCATTTGCAAAGCAGCTTGAAAAATCCTCTAGTGAAAGTTGCCATAGAAATGGAAGCTGATGTCTGATGATTGCATGTGTTTATAATTGCTTCCCACGTTTGCTTAATGGGCAGGGAAAGAGAGAGAATTTCCTTCCTCGACAGTGGTGGGTAATGCCTGGAGGTGGGCATTTATGGACAGTGAATCATTTAATGGAGACATCACAGCTCTAGACCCACATATTAAGGGTTCTTCTTACCTGTTGCTACCAACAGGATCATGGTTTGAAGCCAGCCTGGGCAGGAAAGTCTACAAGACTCTTATTTCCAAGTAGCCAGCAAACAGCTAAAAGTGGAAATATGGTTCAAGGGTCAAGTGCCAACCTTGATCAAAAAAGGTAAGGGACAGGAAATAGGCAGGCTCAGAGTTCAAAGCCAGCAGCAGCGTGCACGCACACACACACACACACACACACACACAACCTCAGTACAGGGCTGGGTACCAGTGTACCAGTGACTCATGCCTGTAATCCTAGCTACTCAGGAGGCTGAGATCTGAGGATCAAAGTTCGGACTGGTAAGTCTGTGAGATTCCTGTCTCCAACAAACTTCTCCGAAAGGGCAGGAAGTGGCGCTGTGGCTCAAGTGGTATAACGCTAGTCTTGACCACAAAGAGGCTCAAGGACAGAGTCCAGGCCCTGAGTTCAAACTCCAACACCAGGGAAAAAAACCCTTAATCCATATTTTATTTTTAATTCTTTTAAGAACTCTTTTTTTTAAATTATGTGGTGGGCTGGGAAGGTGGTTCAGAGGTAGAGCACTTGCCTTGCATGCATGAGGCCCTGGGTTCGATTCCTCAGCACCACATAAGCAAAAAGAAAAAAGCCGGAAGTGACGTGGTGGCTCAAGTGGTAGAGTGCTAGCCTTGAGCTGAAGAGCTGAGGAACAGCGCCCAGGCCCAGAGTTCAGGCCCATGACCAGACTCCCCCCCCCCAAAAAAAAAATTATGTGGTACTGAGAAATTGAACTCAGGGCTTCATGCATGCTAGGCAAGCATTCTATCACTAAGCCACATTCCCAGCCTCAATATCTATTTTAATGTAAAATTTCTGATGTAGAGTGGAGTTTGCGGGGAGGGATTTCTTATTAATCATTTCTCATGCATCAGGGCTAAAGTTTTAGAAAGATTAGATTGAAATCAGAGCTTGGGGTAGAAATGAAAGAAGGTAGGAACAGAAGCAGACACCAGCCATTAAAAGTATATGTTGACCTTCTCTACCTAAAATGCAATCGACAAGTTTGGCTTGATTCTGCAAACCAGGTCTGCTGGAATGAGCAGTGAGCAGCACCGGGAGGCAGACGCCAGGCGCGTGTGCAAGCTGTTGGAGCAGGCATGGGGGGGTCTGAGTTAGATGCCAGTGCCATCATTGCTGCCATCAGCAGCTCCTCAGCCAAGTTTTAGCTGTCGCAGCACAAAATTGATTTGCAATCAGTTATATTTGTTTTTGTTTTTTTTAAAATAAGTCCCATCGAATTCCAAAGAGCCTACTCCAATCTGTGAAGTTGAACAGAGATTTGCTTCTTTTCCTTTTCCTCTTTTTCTCTCATTTCCTTCCTCCTTCTCTCCCTCCTTCCCTCCTTCCCTGCTTCCTTCCTTCCTTCCTTCCTTCCTTCCTTCCTTCCTTCCTTCCTTCCTTCCTTCCATCCTTCCTTCCTTCCTTCTTCCCTCCTTACCTCCTTCCTTCCTTCCTTCCTTCCTTCCTTCCTTCCTTCCTTCCTTCCTTCCTTCCTTCTTTCCTTCCTTCCTTCCTTCCTTCCTTCCTTCCTTCCTTCCTTCCTTCCTTCCTTCCTTCCTTCCTTCCTTCATTCTTTGTGTGCTGGTCCCGGGGCTTGAACTCAAAGCTAGTGTTCTACCACTTGAGCCACAGCTCCATTTCCAGTCCTTTGGTGGTTAAGGGAAGATACGAGTCTCATGGACTTTCTTGACAAGGCTGGTTTTAAACCGTGATCCTCAGACCTCAGCCTCTTAGTAGCTAGGATTACAGCTATGCGCCACCTGTGCTCAGCCAGGAGTACCCTTCATTCAAACAACCAGGCTGCTGTCAGCTCACAGCAGTTCTGCAGGGCTGAGCCAGGTGGTGAAGATCAATGAGTCCAGGATTCTGGCTCATCTAAGGGCTTAGGGATTCCATTGCTTAGCAGCCTGGCCCAGGCCACCTTCACTTCTCAGCAGGGCAGTGGCAGTGGCCTCCTCAAAGGCCCAGCCTGGGTCACCCCAGTTCCTTTCCAGCTCGTTATCTGCTCTACTGGCACAGGGGTTATGTAAAATGCAAATCTGATGACATCAATTCCAGATTTCTTCCTTAGCCACTTTGCCTGCTTTCTTGGTCCTTAATGATCATGATTTGTTTTTCTGCCACAGGACCTTTGCTCATAAAGTTATCTTAGTCTGGACCATTCTTTCCTTGCTCATCTGTCTCCCAGTTGCCATATCATCCCTCTCCTTCTAGGGACTTAAACCCTGAGTAACACTGTCTCCTAGATTCCTGGATGTTGCCTTCCACACTTGGTGTGGTTGGTAGTTGTATGTGTGTACGTGTGTGTGTTTGTGTGTTTGTGATAAATTCCATGAGTACAGGGACTGTACTTGTTGCTTCCTACTCTACCCCCAGAACTTAGGCATCCCAGTTAAAAAAAAATGGAGCTTTCAAAACAATATTGTTAGCTGGGTGCACGAACCTGTCATCCTAGCTACTCAGGAGGCTGAGATCTGAGGATCACAGTTCAAAGCCAGCCTGGGCAGGAAAATCCATGAGACTCTTATCTCCAATAAACCACCAGAAAATCTGAAGTGGTGTTGTGGCTCAAAGTGGTAGAGGTGTTAGCCTTGAGCTGAAGAGCTCAGGGACAGTGCCCAGGCCTTAGTTCAAGACCCATGGCCAACATAGATAGATAGATAGATAGATAGATAGATAGATAGATAGATAGATAGATAGATAGATAGATAGATAGACAGACAGACAGACAGACAGATAGAGATAGAGATATATAGATAGAGATATATTTGCAGTGGGTATGGAGCACTCATGCCTGTAATCCTAGCTACTGATCATCTTCTCTAGTGATGGAGTTTCAAGGCTCAAAGCAAGCCTAAATTAAAACTTTTTAACAGTTCTCAAAACTCGATCCCAGCTGATGTCTGGCTGGCTATTGGTGGCCTGTGCCTGTCACCCCAGCAGCAGAGACGCACTCGTAGGAGACTAACAGCGCCCTTTGCTGGGGCCTAAAGTGAGACCCTCTCTTGAACGTAACCCAGACAGAAAGGGGGTGGAAGGATGGCTCACTGGTAGAGCAACAGCCTACCCAGTAACCCTACCTCATATATATATATATATATATATATATATATATATATATATATATATATATATATATATATATATATGCAGGAACAAATGACTCCGGGGTAAGAGAAGGGTCGAAGCAGGAGCCAGAGGAGAGCCTGTGTCCAGCACGCCGGGCAGTTACCACAGTGCCCCGCTCTGCTGCGGTCAAGCCCTGGGCCTCCACTGGAGGCGATTGTGCAATTGGTCCCCTGGGTAAGCGCCGCCCTTTGCCAAATGACTCCACCAACTCGAGGAGACGTCCACGAGCCCGGAATGAAATGCAAATAAAAAATGTACAAAGATGATCTGATTCCAAATCAAGCAAGAGAAGAACAAACACCACATCCCATCGGGTCTAGATGGGGGAAGGAGGAATGCAGAGTTGACCCCCAGGGGGTAGGCGCTGGGCTGCAAACACTGGGCACCTAATGGCTGACCCTTGCCCAGGTCCTGCGGGGGGGGGGGGTGTCCCGCCCATCCCCCCACCCTCCCAGGTCTCACTCGCTAACACTATCTTTCTTTCCCTCCCTCCCTCCCTCTCTCTCTTTTCTTTTTCTCTTTTCTTTCTCTCTCTTTCTCTCCTTCCTTCCTTCCTTCCTTTCTTTCTTTTTCTCTCTTTCTCTCCTTCCTTCCTTCCTTCCTTCTCTCCCTCCCTCCCTCCCTCCTTTCTTTCTTCTTTCTTTCTTTCTCTCTCTCTTTCCTTTCTTTCTTTCTTTCTTTCTTCCTTCCTTCCTTCTTTCCTTCCTTCCTTCCTTCTCTACCACTTGAAACTGCAGTTCCATTTCTGGTTTTCTGGTGGTTAACTGGAGATAAGAGTCTCATAGACTTTCCCGCTGCGGCTGGCTTTGAACCACAATCCTCAGAGCTCAGCCTTCTGAGTAGCTAGGATGACAGGCGTGAGCCGCCAGCGCTCAGCTTTCCAGCATCATCTTAATGAGAGCGGCCTGACACACCTGCCCTGGCGACCCCTCCACCTGCTTCTCTCTCTCTTTGATCCCCTATTTCCCACCTCCCTCTAGGCCTCTCTCCAAGGTCCCGGATGAAGAGCCATTCCAACAGAGTCCATTTCACAGCAGCCTGGGAAGGAAATACGATCAGATGTGCAAGTCCTGGACACTCTTCACCAAGGAAAATGGCCCCCTTCCCTTGTGGGGAGTGCCAAGCCCTGTGACTCACCCCTGCTCCTCTCCCTCCCTCACCGTGACCTCTTTGCTGGGTGACCTCAGCCAGGTGTGATGAGTTCAAGATCTGTGGCTGGGCTGCTGCTGGCTGCCTGCCTGTGCCTGCCTCTCAGGACCAAACCAGCATCTCCATCCTCCCCGCTGGGCCCCAGCACCTCTGTACGTGATTCACGCCCAGGGTCCAGCCAGCCCGCACAGCCTGCGGCTTCCTCCACCGCCACACTGCCTGGGCCACCTGTCTAAGCTGCCGAGTCCTGCCGGGATGGGGGCAGGAGCCCTGCTTGTCCATTTCTGTACCCGTCCCCTCCCCAAGGCCACCTGGCCCTTCACTCACTTCCCACTCAACGCAAGGAATGGTAACACCACAACAGCCCAGCCTTCGGCTCCCACGCCTCTCTCCTCCCAATGACTCAAAGCCAGCGTCCGTGCAGTGGTCTTCAGGGCCGCACCACTGTCCTCTTTACCCTGCTTTCCGTCATCTCAGCACCCAGCCTCTCCTGCTTTGCTTGCTTCACTCGGGCCACACTGGCCTTTCTTGCTGGTTTAAAAACACAGCAGGTGTATTACTGCCTCAGGACCTTTGCACCAGCTATGCCCCACCCCCCACCCCAGGGCACTTTTTCCCAGAGAATGCTCTATTTTATTATAACATTCTTAGTTATTTACTCCTTCATCTCCTTCCAACATAGTCACTCAAATGTGAGTCAAGTCTTCTCACCGAGGTCTTCCCTGTTTGCCCTTACATAAAATTGCCAACTTCCTTTCCACGAAATAAAAGGCAGGCTTTCTTCTCTCTTCAACATGTGTTGCTGTGTGGCACATGGGGGCTGACTTCAGTAGTGGATGGACCATGCCATCCCGCAGACCTGGTGTCTAGAAGAGCCTTGTACTTGGCTTAACATATAATTTCAGTATATTTCATATGATTACAGAAGCGCACACACATACCATATGTATAATATGCTATGATATGATATATAGGCAGAGATGGAGAGTTTCCTCTTGTCTCTGTTCTCTGTGCTCTCTCCTCTCTCTCCCTTCCCTCCCTCCCTCCCCCCCTCTGTCTCCATCAGTTGACGCACTGGGCCCAACAAATTGTGTCCACTGCTCTTAGCACGAGTTCTACATTTCACCTACTTTGTTCCTGTTGGAGCGTAGTCTGTGCAGGCAGGAACAAGCATAGCTTTGCATCGCCCTCTGCCAGGTGACCCTGATGCCTCCTTGTAACCCATTTCCTGAGTGACCTCCTCTTCTGCCCCCCCCACCCCTCCCCCTACTTCCCCGCCTTCTAGAGCTCAGGGAGAAGGCCAGTGCCTTCAGCATGGCCTGGAGGCCCTGCAGGCCGGCCGGCCCCGCCCTCTGCCACCTGCCCTCCTCAGCAGCGCTGTCTCTCTGGCCTCCTTCTGATCTGACCTGCAAATGTGTGTTCTGCTGTGTGTGTTGGAATCGTCTGTCCCTTAGTTCCAGGCCGCCCTTCCTCCCCTCTCGCTCGCTTCCCCTCAGACCTCAGCCCCTTTCTGAGCCCCTGAATGACATCTTTCCACACCCACAGTCAGAACCACCCCCAGTGTCTTTCCTGTAAGATTCTCCCAGTACGAATCGGCAGTGATGAATGAGGACAGGGGTGCATAGATTCAAGACCTATGAAGAAACAAAGCAGATGGAACTTGAACGGGGGGCTCCAAGGGTGGAGAGGTGCCCAGACTTCGGGCTGGGCCTTGTGTTGAGGTGGAGGATGGGAGGAGCTACTCCCCGGTCAGCTCCCATACGCCAGGCACAATTTCAGGTTTGGAGGGGAGGCGGGGACAAAGCGACGGCTATTCCTGCCCACCCTCACCCCCTTTCCTTGGCATTTCACTCTTATACATGCTTTAGGGAAGGGAAAGGCAGATGACCTGTGCTAAGCTGGCCCCCCTGGACCCGAACTCCGCTTTGACGTCTGTCCTTTCCCTTGACCCACATGCAAATCCACACACGCCTTTCACCCTGCTTCATCACACCCCAACTCCAGACCTTTCTCATCTTCTCTGCACCCCCAAATCTAAGCCACATCTTCTGCCCAGATCGGGCCCAATGGCTTCCCACCTCCCACCCATCCAGTGGCCAGATCATGGCCCATTCTTCACATCTTCCCATGGTCCTCCCCCGTGCTCAGAGCCAGAGCCCCAGGCCTTGGAGTGATTCATAGCCTCAGTACTTTCCCTGGCACTGGGTGGGACCATCCACGGGACATGTGACCCAGTTCCTGCTGTTTGCTGTGCTAAGCTGCTGTGCAAGTGTGTGTGTGTGTGTGTGTGTGTGTGTGTGTGTGTGTCTGTGTGTGTGTGTGTCTGTGTGTGTGTGTGTGTGTGTGTGTCTGTGTGTGTGTCTGTGTGTGTGAAGGCTTCTGAGGCCTAGTGCTTGAGCAGCCCTGTGGCATTGTGCCTTTTTGCTGCCTTCAGGAGAGGTCAAGGGGCGTTGAACACAGAAAGCCAGTGGGGAGTGGGGGGTGGGGGGGAGACTTTGCAGTGGAGAAGGCAGAGGGAGTGAGTCTAGTGGGCAGACTTGGGGTGCAGGGGTGGTGGAGGTGCAGATTCTAGTCACGAAGGCAGGGAGCTGCTACCCAGAAGACACTTGGCGCATCAGGCCTGGGAGGCGGAGCTCTGCCCCGGGTGGGCGGGAAGGAAGCCAGGGCTCTGAGCAGCTTATTTGCATAAGAGTCCCCTAGATCAGGAGTTTAGCTTAAGATTTCATTTCCTAAATTGGAGAGGGCTGGATGCCGGACTTAAACGCTATGCTGGTGATTTTTGTAAAGTCTGGGCAGAGGCTTTAATTCTGCTAAACCCTATGATTCTTTTTCACCAGGCCCAGGAACATGGCCTGTGGCGGGGCGGTGGTGGGGTCTACATGTCTCCTCCACCCTCACCCACAGACGGGGAGATTCTGATTTCTAGAACATGGAGGAGCCCACAGCGCTCAGGCCTCAAGGGGCTGATTCCCCAGTGTGAGTCTCTTGCTGTGGATCTGCCTGGCTGAGTGGCAGAAGGGGTCATCTGACCAGGGAAAGATCTGGGGCCCAAGAAGCAAGAGCTGGGGAGGGGGCTGATGGCACCCAGGTAAGACCCCCCCAAGATGACAGAGGGACGGGCGGAAGATTGGGGTGCTGAGAGGGGCTTCACTTTGGGGGGATCAGAAAGAGATGGGCTCAGATGCCAGCTTGTGCCAACTGCTAGGCTCAGCAGCAGGAAGAACTCACTGTCCATCCCCATCCATGCTGCCTCCACCCCCACCCCACAGCCCACCTCAGCAGACGAGCCCTAGCACCTCCTTCCTGGGGCTGCCTGATGAGCCTCCCCCCCCCCCCCAAAGAGCTGCCTCCTCTGCCTTGGCTCCCATCATCGGGGCTGCGGGCTGGGTGGGGGAGGGGCAGAGGCCCAGTGGCTGACTGCCCAGCCTTTTCCATCACCACTCTGCATGTGGTATCCGTGGTATCCGCAAAGGCTTGGCTTTGGGGATTCTCCTTCCCCAGCCCAGAGATGGGCCCACTTTCTTGCGTGTCATTTGCCTGTTTAAGTGTCATCGGCCCTCACAGGGTTGTGAGCTCCCAGGTGGCAAGGAATGACTGGGTCATGCCTGTCCCCAGGGCTCATGACAAAACTGGGCCCAGTGCAGGGGCTCACCCCACCCCTGCCCAGGGACCAGCCAGGTGGACGGTCCACGGCGCTGGCTTCCCAGGGCTGAGCTTAACCCCTGCTTCGCCACCCCTCGGGTTTGAAGCAGGCCAAGGCCTCTGTCACATTTCAGCATTGGTTTTCCTCCTGATGCTTTCGATTGCTGGGATAATTCCAGCCCATTCTCACTTTCTGTCTTGGAAAATCACAAGGAAACTCCACGCTGCTCCTGGAATTCCTGCCAACGTGACTCAAGCAGAATCGAGCACATGGCCTTGGGTTTCCAACACAAACAAAGATGTTGCTACTTTCGGCTCGGTGGCCTCCTTCCTCCTGCCAGCCTGGGTCCCCAACTTGCCCAGGTGAGAGGGGGTGGCGTGGGTGTTTAGCCAGCCTCGCATGGGCACCACAGACTGGCGGGCATGGCCAGGGCTCCCCCACGAGGCAGGTGCATCGGGGTTAGATGACATGGGCCTGTGAATAGACGGAAGCTCCACTGGCCTGTGGGAATAACAGGGACCCTTTAAGCCCAGCTGACCCCCTGTTCACCTGAGGTTTTCTCAATCCTGGCCTCTTTCCAGTTTATTTTCCACTTATTGGAGCCTGTCCTGGGGTCTGAGTGCCATACCTGAGCTTGTTTTGCTCAAGGCTGCTGCTCTACCACTTGAGCCATAGCTCCACTTCTAGCTTTTTTTTTTTTTTTTTTTTTTGGTAATTAATTGGAGAAAAGAGATTCATAGACTTCCCTGCCCAGTCTGGCTTCAGACCATAATCCTCAGATCTCAGTCTCCTGAGTAACCAGGATTATAAGCATGACCAATAGGCACCTGTCTCTTTCCAGTCTTCTAATTAACCATGTGTCTGGGAGGTAAACAACTTACTCTCTCTGGCCTCAGTTTCCTCATCTGGAGAATGGAGATGACTTTAGCCATCATGAAGATTCAACAAGACAGAGTCCAAGTGCCTGGCGTGGGATGTGGTGCGCAGTGAATGTCTGCTGACTGCTGACTGTGACGCTCAGGACTGTGTCTGTACTGAAACCCCTTCTCAGGGCTTGGACCTTCCTTCCTGGACAGCAGATTCTATTGCTAGCTCCCCGCGGGGAAGGGCTGGGTGCTCTGCCCCTGCCAGGGCACAGCTCGGGAGCCGACATGCATCATGTCCCCTGCCCACTTCTCCCGGCTCAGGAAATGGCATGGGGGAGAAAGACAGAGGTCCACAGGGGTCTCGAGGTATTACTGCTCTTCTGTCTCTCATGAGGGGCATTGAGCTACATGGAAATGCTACATTCCTGAGAATGAAGACCTGTTTCCCTATTCAGCCGGAGAAGAGCGAGCGGCATGGAGTTGGCTTCCCATATTGGTCACAACATGGGACAAATCAGCCTCTCAAGTGGCTGATCCCTGTGTCTCCCCCAGGGGTGTCAGGAGGACATGGGGTGGCCACGAGGGGCCACATGGCCTAGGGAAGGCAGCTCTGTTCTCAAGAGCAGCTGCCATGGTGCCCACGCTGGTCTTCCTCCACCTCCAAGGTCTTATCACAGGCCAGCTTTGCAGAAGGTCGGGGCATCGTGGTGGGAGGCGGAGCGTTTGTAATGAACACCACTGCATGTCACCCAATAACAGGGACCCTGAGACGGACAGTCCTGTAGCTTGGGGTGGGAGGAATCCAGTCCAGGACTTGTCACAGTGCCAAACCTCTAGAGGAGATAGATCACTGGACCTGGACTGAAGACTGAATGGATTGGGACCCTGCTCCCTTGGGGCCTTGCACACATGCCAGAACATTGCCACCCTCCGCTTCTTCACCTGAAGAATGGACACAATGGTATCTTCTTGCAGGCGAACCCCAGGAAGCCGGAGAACAACCATTGCTACTTCCTACAAGCCGAGTGCCACTCCAAGTCACCCTCAGAGGTGGCCCCAGTGGCCATATCCTCACTGAGCAAGTGGGGAAGTGGAGGCACTGAAAGACCTGTAATCTGCCCCCTCACTCATTCATTCATTCATTCCCTCATTCCCTCACACGCCTCATCCCCCATTCATCTCATCTCCCACTCACCTGTGCATAGAATCAGGGCTGAATTGCACAGGTCTCCCCAAACCTGGTGGTCTCTGTTTGACTCAGTCACATGTGTCCTTTAAGACTCAGGCTCCCCATCCTCCAGGAAGCCTGGGAGGTGGGGGTGCCCTGGGGCCAAGCACCTCTGCGCCTCGCATACATCCTAGACAATGACACGCAGTGGGTTGATTCTGCACTTCGGACTCTTTTGCAGACACTTTTGCCATTAGTTCCCCTCACGGTCAAGGAGCCAGGATTTGAACTCCATCACAACGCACTTCATTCTCCATGGGCCACTTGGTTATACTTTTTTTCCCCTGAACTTTAGGTTATTTATCTCTGTGTCTCCAGGATCCTGTGACATGTAGGGAGGCAAACAAGGGTGAATCTGAGCACTGAAAAAGTAAAGGCACAACAGCGCTGCACGAAGCATCCCAGGTTCCCTTCCTCCTCTGAGCTGGAAGCTTCAGCTTCTCACTGGGAGCATAAGACCCGCCCAAACCTGTCAGTCAACACAGGCCCACCCCAGTGTGGCAGCCAACACTTGTCTGATCACTGCCTGGCATAGAGGGACGCAGAGCAAACAAGTAGGTGCTTTTCCCCTTGGTGACTTAGATACCTGTTCTTTGTGAACCAAGACAACTTTGAGGCTCCCAAATTAAAAGGTCTTTGGTTTACACCGAGGGGTACCCTAGAGGAAAGAGCCATCTATGTCTCCCTAAACTCTGGGGAAATTGGATTTTTGATGACCGCTGTGTGCCTAAGCACAAAACGAAATGGCAAAGCGATCCTGAAGTTAAAGCGTGTCTCAAACCAGGCCCCCTCTGCTATTCCTTTTTACAGCAAGCCCAGTAATATTAGCAAATGACAGAGAGAAGGCTTGAGAAAATGACTCTTTCCCTTTGACATGGCGAAGATCACAGGGACTAGAGAGACCTTTAATCTTTATTAATGCGTCGCGCGGGGGCCTCTCCTGCGAGCGGTGGGAGGCAGACATCCAAAGTGCTTGCATCTCTCCAGTCCAGCATCCCCAGGAGCCTCAGATCGCTACCTGATACTGTTCAGAGTCGGGCAGGGCCGCGTCATGAGGCCCTGCTGTGTCCAGGGCCAGAACAAGGCAGTCCTAACCCAGCTCCCATCTGTGGGAGACTGGAAGACAGGGAAATTCAGGACACAGGCCTTGTCACATGGGCCCGTTTCTAAGCAAGGGCACAGATGCCCTGAAGAGGCTCAGAAGGAGCCAGGCTGTTGGTAGCAGGAACAAGCACAGTTCATGCCTAGGAGGGTCACACCTGAGTTCATTAAGCATCGCAGCCAATCACCGACACCCCCATTTCCAGGCATTCGCAGCTCTGTTCCGCCCCACACAGCTGAAGCCCTCTTTCCCCTGTTTCCTCCCCAGGGCTGGGCATTGTGTGAAGATGGCCAGAAAAAATGTGCAATTTGATGTCACAAATATTTCATTCCACTAACTTAGTGTGTCAAGTCTTACAAGAAAGGGAGGTTTCGTTGCACAGGGAAACTTTAGCATGGATAGAAGAGCCAAGGACATTCAGGGTCACGTAACACATGCCCATACCCAGATTCAAGAGGCTGGAACTGGAAAGGCCTATGTTAACATTCATTCATCCGTCCATCCATCATTCCTAACTGCGTACTGATCCCTTATCACAGAGTTAATCACCAAGGCCGTATTAGGATGCAGAGGAATTGTGAGGCAGAGGAGGGCGCAGTAGCCCACCCTCCTAGGGGAGGGATCTTACTGAGCCTAAGACTCACCCAAGCGTGGCAATCACCCAAGGCTCCACCCACCTGAACCGAGCTCTAAGGCTGGCTGTCTTCCCTTGCTCAAGCTAGGAAAGCTGGAACCACCTGGAAGGAAAAATGGGCTGAAGTAGAAGTAGGTGCAAAGAGGCATTGCCTAATTCCATTCCATTCGCTAGACTGCAGAGTGATAAAGGGACTTCTCTCTTATGAGCATCAGCGCCTAATGTTTACAGAGCAGCAAAGAGAAATTAGGACCAGAAGCTCCAGGGGGAAAAGCATGTGTTTCAGGCTGAAATGTAAAGAAGAAGAATTAAGTTCTTGCTTTTATAATTCAGCGGGGATAGCGGAGGCCTGGTACCCTGGGAAGTGGGGGTTCTCAAAAGGCCAGGCGGATGCCCGGGGAGCCAGGGGAGGTGGAAGGAAGTCCCAGGGGGCCGCAGATGGGAGAGGTCAATGGAAAGAGGAAGGAAGGAGAGTTCGTGAAGGCAGGGGAAGGGAGGGCCTGAGTGGACTCAAGATTTATTTCTAGTTGCTCTAAGACTCCAGCTTCTCTTCTCAGTGACACCTTCACATGTAGGCACAGGGACTTTTCTAGTCAAACCAAGCCTGGTGATTAGTGTTCAGGCCCTGGAGCCAAGCTGTGTGGCCTTGAAGCCCAGTCTGACCATCTCTATGCTCAGTGGCTCTGTGCAGGTCACCTGACCACTCTGTATTCCTAGTTCCACATCTGTTAAGTGAGTGACCTACTGGCACCCACAAAGAACTTTTTAGCACCATATAAGTGCTCAATTAATGAGAATTATCATCATTATTGTTTGTTATCTTTAAATTTTTAGTGCTTAAGATCAGACTCAGGACCTTGCACATGCTAGGCAAGCACTCTGTCACTAAACTATGCTTCCATCTATCAGCATTTTTAAATCGCCTTATACTACTCCCTTTAAAAATTCCATGGGTTAAAAAAAATCAAACAGAAGTAAAGCCTCCATTAAAAAAAATGAGCAAGTGGCTGGGTGCCGGTGGCTCACACCTGTAATCCTAGCTACTCAGGAAGCTGAGATCTGAGGATCGCAGTTGTAAGCCAGCCCAGGGAGGAAAGTCCTTGAGACTCTTATCTCCAGTTAGTCACAGAAAAAGCCAGAAGTGGAGCTGTGACTCAAGAGGTAGAGCACTAGCCTTGAGCTAAAGAAGTCCAGAGTTCAAGCCTCAGGACTGGCCAAAAAAAAGGAGGGGGGACAAACAAATGACTCAAATGACATTTTAAGTAGCCAATAAGTGCATGAAAATGTCCTCATTGTCTTACTCTCTAAGGAAATGCAGGCCCGGCTGTGTGGGTTAGAAGAATCTCAATTTCACTAGGGTACTTGGGAAAACAGAAAGTACTAAATGCTGGTGAGGAGGTGCAGCACTATGCCCTGAATGCGGTTGGTGGCACCTTGAAATGCTCCAGTCACTCTAACAAACAGCATACAGGGAGAGGGCCTCCAACAATTAAAAACAGAATTAGCATATGACCTAGAAGTCCCACCCCTGAGTGTATGTCCAAAAGAACAGAAGAGTTTTATTTTGCTTTGTTTTTGTGCCAGTCCTGGGGCTTGAATTCAGGGCCTGGGCACTGTCCCTGAGTTTCTTTTGCTCAAAGCTAGTACTCCAGCACTTGAGCTAAAGCACCACTTGTGGATTTTTCTATTTATGTGGTACTGAGGACTCGAGCCCAGGGCTTCATGCATGCTAGGCAAGCACTCTACCCCTAAGCCACATTCCCAGCCCACAGAAGAGTTCTTAAAAAGACGTTTGTATGTTTGCAACATTATGAGGCAGCTCAAGGGACTGTGGTTTATGTGTGTTGTAGACATATGGTAGAGGGTGGCGCCAGGGCCTGGAGGGGGTGGATGAGTGGGGGACCTGTGGTTCCCAGGGCCCAGTGCTAAAGATCTATAAGATACAGAGAGTCTGGAGACAGGTGTTGGAGGTGGCTACAGGATTGGGTTTAATACTACTGAGCTATACATACAGCGATAGTTTTTTGTTTTGTTTTGTTTTTTGTCAGTTGTGGAACTTGAACTTAGGGCCTGGGCATGCTCTCCTTGAGCTCTTTCGCTCAAGGCTAGGGCTCTACCACTCTTGAGCCACTTTTGGTTTTTAGTGGTTAGTTGGAGATAAGATTCCCATGAGGACTTTTCTGTCTGGGCTGGCTTTGAACCATGACAGCCTCCTGAGTAGCTAGGATTACAGGCGTGAGCCACCACAGCCCGGCTGAACAATAGGAACATTTATAGATAATTTTGACACAATAAAAAACAACTGTGGGAAAACACCCCCCGAATACCCGTGAAGACTCTGCTGCCTTCAGAGGAATGCAGGCTGGTTGCCTTCATCTCCGCTCCCAGCTCACCCAGTGTACCTCAGCACCTTGCCCTCTGGGCTCTGCTTTCTCTCCTCTCCCAGCCTAGCTTCTCCCTGCCCAGGCCGCCTGCAACGGGGTGTCAGACTCGGTGCCTACCTTAGGGAGAACTTTCATCAGCCACAGGGTCCCTGGCTGGATTTTGGTCCAGTTCCCCTATCATGCTCTGCTCACTTGACAGCAAGAGTCCACTCCTCAGCCCATGACCTCTCAGGCTGGCCCAGTGCTTAGCAGTGTGCCTCAGCCAATGGCTGCCAAGTGGATACAGCCACCTGGCTATTCAAGTGCTGTAGTACATGACTGTTGTCCCAGCTCCTTGGGAGAATGAGACAGGAGGATCACTTGAGCCTAGGAGTTCAAGGCCAGCCTGGGCAACACAGTAAGACTCTACCCATTAAGTAAATAATAAAAACAATGAAAGAAATGGAGAATGCACTGGCCAGAAGGGCATTTATAACCCGCTATTATTATTATAAAGCATGCTATAAGCCCCTGGGTAACGAGGCTCCATTAACTTCACACAGAAGCCTGGAAGATTGTTTTTGTCCCCAGCGAAAACACATGGGAACAGCAGGCCAGAGGCAGGAGGCTCCGCTCTGCCTTTGAAGCAAAAGGGATAAAGCCAGGGTTCGTGTTTCTCCTTCGAGAAATTAGGTCACTGGGTGTCGTTAAGTGTGCCTTACAAAGCCATGCTAATCACTTCTCTTCTGGCCTAAATATCTGGTAATTATCTTAGTTCTTTTTTCTTCTTCTTCTTCTATTTTTTTTTTTTTTTTTGCTTTGCTAGTCTTGGCTTCCTAAAACAGTTCATCTGTGCTGTTACTTCTCAGCTCCAGCTCGCTCGCGATAATATTAACCACCATCAAACAGCCAGGCCGCCTCAGTCTCCGGCACTGCAACAGTCTAGCCCACACAGACTCCTTAGATCTTCCCAGGAGCTCCCAGGCAGGTCAGCCTGTCACCCCAGTTCCCAGGGCTCACTGCTTTCCCCCGGCACCCCTCTCCCCTTCACCAGGTCCCTCATTCCCCGCTTGTAGTTCTGGTATGTTCAACTGAAGATTCTCAGGACCAGCCAGCACTCCACCGTGGTCCCAGGCCCCCCGCCTCTCCTGTGCACTGGCCCCCACAAATTAGTCAGGGTCCACAGAGAAACGGAGCTACTAAGATACATAGAGACCACGGCAAGAGGAAATGTGTTAAGATTGATCCACTCTGTAAACAGTATATACATATAGTTGTTGGTGATTGTGGGGCTTGAACCCAAGACCTGGACACTGTCTTTGAGCTCTTTTCCTCAAGGCTAGCGCTCTACCACTTTGAACCACAGCTCTGCTTCCAGTTTTCTGGTGGCTAAGTGGAGATAAGAGTTTCATGGATTTTCCTGCCTAAGTTGGATTTGAACCACAGTCTTCAGATCTCAGCTTCCTGAGTAGTTAGGATGATAGGCCTGAGCCCCCAGCCCCCAGCAAACAGCACAATCTTAATGAAAGCGAATACAATGGCAGTGACTCTATTCAGCTTCATATGGTTAGAACAAGGTACCTGATGTAATTCACTTACAGAGATGAAAAGTTTATTTCAGTTTATGGTTTTGGAGATTCTTCTAGTCCAAGACTGAGTGGACCTATCACTTTGGGCCTCTGTGGTGCAAGAACTGGGCAGTCAGCAGGAGACCCAGTGTAAAGAAAACTGCTAACCTCAAAAAGCCAAAAAGCAGAGAGAGAGGAAGAAGAAGAAATCAGGGTTCAATAGTACTCCATGGAACACTCACCCCCATTGACCTAAAAACCTCCCGTAAGACTCGTCCTCTTCTTCTTCCTCAAAGTTCCATTCCAGCTCCTGACTAACGCCAGCCACTACCTTTGGGGTAGTGGCAGAATCTGGTTTTCAGATTTCAGCCAAATCTTACTAGATGGAATTGAAAAGGGCCAGTTTAAAAATCAAATCAAATCAAAACGATTTGTTAACTCAGTAGTAGAACCCAGTCTGTTCAAAGGCTTGGGAACCAAGGGAACTGAAGGTAGAAGTCTTGGTTTTAATCCAGGAACTTCAGTACCTGTGGTTCCCACGACCATGAGCAAGAGCAGATGGATACCTCAGCCACCCAGGAGAGAAGAAGCAGTTCAGTTTTGCTCTGTTTGGGCCCTCAGTGAGTCGTATGGAGCCCATCCATATTCTTTACTCAAGTCTACTGACTCAAATGCTAATCTCTTCTACAAACACTCTCACAGATACTCCCAGAAAGAATGTTTACCAGCTCCTGGGCATTGGATAAGCCAGCCAAGTTGACACATAAAATTCCTCATCAGACCACTCACCCTTAAATGCCTATATGCTTACCTTAGGTCAATAATTCTTGCACATCCTTAAAGGCATGACTTGAGTCTGGGCTCTGAATGCCTGTTGTCCTTGGAGTCTGAACCACCTGCTTTAGCGTTTGGCTGCCTAGAGATTGTGCACGCAGGAATATGCGTGCGTGCGTGCGTGCATGTGTGTGTGTGTGTGTGTGTGTGTGTGTGTGTAGTGTGTACATATGTTGTGTGTTCACAGGGTTGCTTTCTTCCCATACTTAGATGATAAGCTGTTTAAATATAAGGATTAAGTTTCTCTCTTTCCCCTTTTCTGACTCTTGAGTTTCTGTGGGACATTGACATAACCTTAAGATTCACCTTATATGAGCTTCATTCATTCCAAGCATTGACAGCAAACATTGATTAGATACCAGAGCCCGTGGCCAGCATGAGGTGCTGGGCTGGAGAGTGATTGACTCTTGATTGACTCGAGAAGAGAATTAAGGAGAAGCCAGCAGAACAGGGCCAGTTAGCTCATCTTGTGAGACTCAAAGCTCCCCATTGCCAAGGTTTTGGCCTAAGAAATCCTGAAGCCAATTACAAAAAAATTGAATAGAAAATATGAATATAGAGTATAGCTTAGTTTCTCATTGGCTGGTGGGACAATCTTACTGGACTGTTGTGCAAGTATTGGTTATCATGGTAGCCAAATAATGGAGCTTCCTCCTAGACTTTGCTTACAATTTGTTCCATGCCCAGAACACCCTCTTCAAGATGCCTCTTTATACTTACATCCCCCAAATGGAAAGGGGTTGACTCCTGAATCTGGAATGTTCAAATCATTTGTTCAAAGTGTAGGACAGTCAGAACTGCAGGCTGTGTCCACATTGATGTTCTTGACTCAACTAGTGTCTCTCTATTTCTGAACTCCTAATTATACACACACACACACACACACACACACACACACACACACACAGAAAGGGGGAGAGGAAAATGCTGTGACCTTGTGGAAATACATTTTCTGTAAAGTCAGAAATAAATAAGTAAAAATTAATCTGACAGTCTCCAAGCAGACTGAAAAAATGCTGCTGAGAGCTCCCCTTGGATTTGACCCCCAAAAGTGTCCCTCTCATTGACAGCTGATTGGTTTAAATAATTCATGCCCCTGTGCGAGGCCTGTGCCTTCCCATTGGCATTTGCTTGATGAGGGCTGTGAGAGATGGGTGATTACACACTGACTGTTCTGCCGGCTAACAGCGAGGCTGCGGGTTAGGAGCTAGGGCTCTGCAAGACACTGACTCATCAGGCGCGCACGTTTTGAGGTGCTCACAACCTCTGTGAATTTCGAGCCTTCCTGTTGATGGAAGGAAGAAGACTAGTCACACTTCCTGGGGTATGTGAAGGCACGTCAGATTTGTGTGTGCATGCATGTGCACGCACATATGCACATGCACGTGTGTGTGTGTGTGTGTGTGTGTGTGTGTGTGTGTGTGTGTGTGTGTGTGTGTGTGTGTGTGTGTGTCTGTACTGGGGTTTGAACTCAAAGTCTGGGAACTGTCCCTTAGATTTTTTGCTCAAGCCTGGCACTTTACCACTTGAGCCACAGCTCCACTTCAGACTTTCTGGTGGCTAATTGGAGGTAAGATTCTCATGGACTTTCCTGCTCAGGCTGGCTTTGAAATGAGGTTCTCAGATCTCAGTCTCTGAGTAGCTAGAATTATAGGCATGAGCTATGGGCATCTGGCTGCACTGAGATCTGAGTTACAGGCCTGGCCCAACGCTGCAGGCTCCAAGGGCCTGCTTGGAGCTTCTGCTTCCCACACCCCTTTCCTCCCTTCACAGCCCATGGGGGTTCTGACAGTCTACATTCGAAGGGGTGTGCCTGGTGTTTCGAGGCTTCTGCTAGTGGGCAGAGTGGCCAGCCCTTGTGGAAAGAAGAGAGAAGCAGGGATGAGAATGAGCAAGACAGATGGGAATTAACCAAGGGCAACACAGAAGAGAAATGACAGGAATGATGGGAGGTGCGGACAGGCCCATTCTCAGACAGGAAAAAGCATCTCCTCAGATGCAGAGCACGAGAGAGACCTCAGGTTGCCAACGCAACACGTGTTAAAACAAAAACCAAACAAGCACAACAAACAACAGGTAAAGGCTGCAGGTGGTACAGTTCACATAGGAGTGGACGGAAGGCAGGAAGTGAAGAGAAGTGGAAAGACCCCAGGCAATGGTGTGCCCCCCACAGGCTGGCTTCAGGGGGCTTCTGCAGAGAGGGGGCGACTCTACTAATAAGCTGGGTCTTGGGATGTGTCAATCTCCCTGCCCCTGACTGTGGGATGACCCTGAACCTGGGAGCAGTTTCAGTGCTCAGTTTGTCAGTCTTTCCGTCCTCATCCGGGTTCCAGTGGCGTTGCTGACTCTCCTCACAGCCACGTCCTGCCCCACACTGGCCCAACCTCACCCCGTGTCTCCACTGGACGGCAAGTCGTTTAAGAAGCAAGCTTGGGGCCAGAGCTTGGTGGGTGAGGAGGGCGGCTAGTGCCCATGCGCTGACTTCAGAGGTGTGTGTGAGGGAGTGACTTAATGAATCTTCCAGAAAACAGAGACAAGGGGCAGGGCACGGGCTGGTGGGAAATGGAAGGGATCCCACGAAGGGAAAGAAGGTGATTAATCCATCTGGGTAGGCAGCAAGGATTAAGAGAAGATGGAAGAGACTAGAAATCGAATTCTCTGAACTCTTAAAAATGTCAGGACGATCGGTAAACGCTTCGCATGGACAGCAGACTGTCTAGGAAGGCGTCACTGGCACAAGCCGCACGGGGGTCTCTGTGGAGGGGCTGTGCTGGCAGAAGAAGCCATGGGGGCCACGCTGGGCAGATGGGAGGCTGGTGGATAGAAGCCAAGGAGGGCGGGGCCTCGTGTCAGGGAGACAGCAAGTGACAGCTGCCCTCTTTCCTGCCCCAATCATGGTTTATTCAACATTCAGCCTGTTTTGTTTTGTTTTGTTTTTCTTTTGTGCTATTACTGGGTCTTGAACACCCAGAGCCTGGGGTGCTGTCTTTAGCTGGTATTCTACCACTTGAACCATAGCTCCACCTCTGGCTTTTTGCTGGAGATAAGAGTCTCTTGGCCTTTTCTGCCCAGGCTGGCTTTGAACTGCAAATCCTTAGATCTGAGAAGCAAGGATTACAGTGCCCAGCACTGTTTCACCACTTTATCCAGGGGCTCCGGCCTGAAGAGGAAGACCTTCCACGAACAAAGCGCTTTACGGTTTACAAAGCAATCGACTCCTCTCTCCAGGCAGGCAGGAGAGGCCGCAGTGAGGGTGGGTGTGGGGAATGACCGGAGCCAGAGGGGGAGGGGCGGGCCTACAGTGATCTGCTTCCAGAGCCTGAGTGAATTTCAGGCAATTGCACAAGACTGCTAGTGGGCACCGACTTGGCAGCTTCCCCTCCCTCGGATCACATAAGACACCGGCGAAAGCATACTTGAACCCCCTGCCCTGAGACTGGGCCCTGGAAGCTGACATTGGCCCAGGCTAATGGCCCCATGGAGTGATCTCAATCTATGCAGCCAACTTGCTCTGTGGCCCTCAAGGGAAGAGTGCAACATGAAGGATGTGTGAGCTTCTGGTGCCCATTTCTCAGCATGGACTGCAAAACAAACTATTATTAGCAATAATAGTTATTATTATTATTATTATTATTATTATTATTTATTAATGCTGGGCATCAGTTGCTCACACCTATAGTCCTAGCTACTCAGGAGGCTGTGATCTGAGGATCCTGGTTCGAAGCCTGTCTGGGCAGAAAAGTCCCTGTGAGATTCTTATCTCCAATTAACTACTCATAAACCAAACATGGTGTTCTGGCTCATAGTGGAAGAGTACTAATCTTGAGCAAAAGAGCTCAGGGACAGCATCTAGGCCTTGAGTTCAAGCCCCACAAACGACAAAGAAAAAAGATGATTATTATTACTATTACTTGGCAGTACTGGGGTTTGATCGTAGGGTCTCACACTTTTTTTTTTTTTTTTTGGTTGGTCGTGGGGCCTGAACTCTGGGCCTGGGCACTGTCCCTCAGCACTTCAGCTCAAGGCTAGCACTCTACCACTTGAGCCACAGCACCACTTCCACCTTTTTCTGCTTAAGTGGTGCTGAGGAATCGAACCCAGGGCCTCATGCATGCAAAGCAAGCACTCTACCACTGAGCCACCTTCCCAGCCCCCAGGGTCTCACACTTCTTAGGCAAGTGCCCTACCACTTGAGCCATGGTGCTTCTCCCACTGCTGGGAACACAGACAGGTGGTGCTAAGCTTAGCCTGGGCTTGACATGGAGTTTCATGAGCTCACACCCTCAGGATGGCCACCAGCCTCTGTCTCCCTATCTCCACCAAATAGTTAGTTTCATGGTCGAGCCTCAATACATGACCCAAAAGTCAATGGTAATTCTTAAGCCACTTTACAAAACCCATTTCACAGGTGAAGACATGGAAGCCCACTGCAGTCCATTGTGATAGCGGCATTGAACGCAGACAGCCCGAGTCCAGGACCGTGTTCTATCTATACACTGTGTTATATATACCACGGGGAAGAATGAGGCAGATCTGGCGCTGAGACAGATCTTGATCTCAGCTAATTGGAGATGTGGCCTTGAATAAGTGACTTGATCTCCCTGAGCCTCAGTTTCCTCATCTGTAAAACAAATGGGAGGGCTGTTGTGAGAGTCAAAGAGAGGCAACTGAAACAAGGCCTTTAGAAGAGTGCCTGGACTATGGGTAGTATTCTAGGCCCCTTGGCTCTTATTACTCATGAGATTGGCGAGAAGGTAGAGTCGCTTAGAGGTAGATGACGCTTCAAAGGTCCTCTTCTCTTTTTCCTTCACCCAACAGGGAGGCTTTGATCAGGTTTTAAAGGCCTGGGAGGTGAATTCCATTCCTATGATCCTCAGAGTCATCCTGGGAAGTGCTGGGGGGCACATATCCAAGATGGCGGGTCTCATAGGGATGATGTCTCATGGAATACCTCCAGGCCAATGGGTTGCAATGAATTCCAAAGTCTCCCTGGCAGGGAAAGGCATAACCTGCCACCTTGGTTGCCTGCCAGCATGGTCCCTTAGCTCTGCCTCTCTCTCCTGCCCCTGTTATCAGGAGATTCCTTTCCTTCCCTTTCTGTAGGGAGATACTTGAGAAAGAGGGAAGAGGAGGGAATGAAAGGCTGGTTTGACTCTTCTGCCCCACAAACACAGCCTAGTGAATGACAGCTAGAGGAGAGCAGAGGCCTGCACTTCTGGCCTGGACTTTGAGGGCTTCGCTCTGCCCGCACGCTTGCATCCAGCCCCATGTGCACCCCTGGAGGTCCACAAGGCCCCTGCCTCACTGTGGGGGCACGGAGAGGAGGGGGAGGGCCAAGGGCACAGCACTAATGGTGGTTCTTCTTATCTGGGTGATGCCAATGCCCACAGTGGCATCCTCTCCAATCTGAAAGAATAGCTTCTCTCCTTTTTCCCCGGGAAAGCTAGTTACAGGACATTGGTTGCCCCTACACACATTGCTACAGCCCTCCCCGAGCTTCAGACCATACAACGTTGGCCTTTCCTTCTTACTCCTGGGATTAACCTGAATCTTGGTGGCAGACAGATCTTTTGCGGTTGGGGTCACGGTCCTCTCTGTCAGAGAGGACCTATTTGCCACCAGGGATCCACGCAAACTGCCACCCTCCCAGGCAACAGGATCGCTCATTTTGCAAATGAGACACTTGAGGCTCAGAGAGGCTAAACCACTAACTCAAGGCGACCAGTGGACTCCTAGACTTTAAAACATCATTTAAAATAATTGTTTTAAGCCAGGCACTGGTGGCTCGTGCCTGTATTCCTAGCTACTAAGGAGGCTGAGGTCTGAGGATCATGGTTCCAAGCCAGCCTGGGCAGAAAAGTTGGAGACTCTTATCTCCAATTAATCACTCATAAACCAGAAGTGGCGCTGTGGCTCAAAGTGGTGGAGCATTAGCCTTGAGCAAAAAGCTCAGGGACAGTGCCCACCTAGGCTCTGAGTTCAAGGCTCATGGCAGGCCAAAAACAAAAAAGAATTGTTTTAAGCATTGGGGTTTGAACTCAGAAGCTCATGCTGCAAATACTAGACCACCCGAGCACCGTCCCCACTTTTTTGCTTTAGTTTACTTTTCAGATAGGGTCTTGTATGTTTGTCATGTAGGCTTCAAATACCAATCCTCCTACTTTCTGCCTCCTGAGTAGCTGGGGTTCACAGGCATGCACCACCACACCCAGCCAGGGATTCCTATTTTAACTCATATGACTGCCAGGACTGTTCTGTGGAACTCAGGTCCTGGGGCTTCAAGTCCACATTAAGCGTCTTCCCCACGCATGCGCAGGCGAACAGGTAGGATGGGGCTTTGTAAGCTGTGGCTCATGGTTGAGGCAAGCACCATCTGCCTTTCTTCCTGCACAGGGGGAGGATGTGGAGGCTCAGAGAGGTTAAGAGCCTTGGCCAAGGTCACAACTCTCAGAAGTGGAAGAGACAGAAAGCTCTTAGCCCAGCTTCTCCTCCTCCACATCCGGTGCGGGGTGTCTGTACCCCACTGCCTGGGAGCAGCTGCTGGAGCAACCTCCCAACGCCCTGGAAAAGAGGCAGGGACCTAATTTCCCTGAGCTGCCTGATGGAGCTTGTGCATTCTCTCTCTCTCTCTCTCTCTCTCTCTCTCTCTCTCTCTCTCTCTCTCTCTCTCTCTCTCTCTCTCTCTCTCTCTCTCTCTCTCAGTCTGCTGAAGTGTATTTGTGCACTAAAACATCTTTTGTCAGCACCAACTTTTTCTGCAACGGAAGCAATGACAACACTTGGGGATCGCGTTCCTCCTTGTGCTTCTTAAGTCTTATAGCATCAAACAGCCTCTGCTCTAGAGGGGGAGAAATCATAATGAATGACTCAAAATAACTCTGCCAAAGAAAAATGAAGCCTTGCTTTGAATCGCAGAGGGACTGGTACCCCCCCCACCCCTCCCTGAATTTCCTGGAGGCGGTCGGAACCAGCCAACGGTTTCCAGGCAAGAAATACCAGAGCCCAGTGACTTGATCTAAAAGTTCAGCTGAACAAGCACATCCCTGTAAGTGATGTCTCCATCCTTCTTTTCTCCTACAAGGAGGCTATTCCCTACTCAACCTATCCCTGTCTTGCCAAGACAGGTAGATAGAAGATCCCAGAAGATTCCAGAAGCCCATCTCATGGGTGACGTTGACTCATGCCATGGAAAGGGCATCCTCAGAACCCAAATGCAGATTGATCAACATGGCTTAATCGAATCCAGTTTATTAGAACTCCATATCTAGGTCCCCAGGACAGATGGTAGGTCTTGAGTGGACATTTAACCCACCCTGGGTGTAAATAGAGCTAAAGCTACCAGAGCAGCACACTGGCATGTGCTGGCCCTTTCTGTCATAAGCATGTTCTTCGGATGCCAGTGATTTTGCTGTGCAAGGCCCTGGCAGACAGAGCTGTGAACTGTGTGTTCCATTTGTGCTTTGAGAGTGTCTCTCCTCAGCCCAGCGGCCAATAGGCGTCGAGCTGATGAGAGGGAGGGCGGACGTCCCTTTTCAGTGTAGTTTGGAGACACGGTGTAGCCAGCACGGCCAGCTTGGAAACTAGCTGCTACAAGGAACTCATCACTCAGCTCTTATTTACCAACTGTATTTTTAACGCTCTGAAATCATGATGCTAGGGGTCGGAGAGAAGAGAGACTTGTGGATGGGGTGGTGCGTGGGCTAGAGAGGGAGAGACAGAGCCCACAGTGGCCTAATGTCCTGGGGAATCATCACCACCACAAACGCCAAGGTAGGTTTGCGAATCACAGTAAAGGGTGAATGATCCCCTGTCCCGGCTGTGCTTTAGGTCACATGATTTGGGGTTAGTCGATTGATGGTGTGAGTCTAAGTCAATGCGAGGGCAAGCCAGCAGGCCAATGGAGTGGGGAGGGAATGGCTGCTTCTGCTGGGCCCTCCCCTCCGATCTGGGGGAGCAGCCTGCTGTCCCCAGCGCCCCCCTCCTCCCCTTTCTCCACGTACATTCACATTTGACCCACTTTCCCCTCTATCCAAAGGCTCGACCCAATTCTCAAGCCTTCTCCCCCACAGTTCTGACCCAATTTTCTTATCATTTCCACAAAGGTGTGACCCACTTCGCCTCCCCTCCTTCCCCCCCCGTACATGTCACATCGTCTCCCAACAGCTCCCACACTACAGGCCTGGCCTCGATTCCACTCCCAGGCCGGCCATCACCCCCTGCTCCTCCTTGTTTCCCCACCATGCCCCTCCCTTCCAGAGCTGGATGGCTTCCTCTTCCCTGGGGCCAGGCCCTCCCCTCTCCAGCCCCTCGGGGCTCCCACATGGCATTCCCCAGAATTTGACTCAATCCCCCTACGTTTCCAACCCTGCTAGAATTTGATTTCACCACAAAGCCTCCTCCTAAGGTCGAGACCCTGAGGGCCACTGCCGGAACAGAACAGAATATGAGGGTCTCGAGTGTGGATCCAGCCAACCCTCACAATTACAATATGTGAGCCCAATGCCTGTGACTCATGCCTGTCATCCCAGCTATTCAGGAAAGTGAGGTCTGAGGATCGCAGTTCAAAGCCACCCCAAGCAGGAAAGTCCGTGAGTCTCTTATCTCCAATGAACCACCAGAAAACTGGAAGTGGAGCTGTGGCTAAAAGTGGTAGAGCGCCTTGAGCAAAAAGAGCTCAAGGACAGTGCCCAGGCCTTGAGTTCAAGCCCCATGACTGACAAAAATAAAAATAAAAACAAAAAAATATATACAGCTTGGTCTAGCCCCATGCAGACAATTACTACTGTGCCTGCCACCGCACAGCTGCCCTGCCTTGATCTGAGAGTCCCTTCCTAGTTATTCTTGAGGAAAACATATATTGTTTTTGGCAGATTGTCAGTATGTTTATATTTAATTAATTAATTATATTTATATAATTTATATTTATAATTAATTAATTAATTAATTAATGTTTTGGCCAGTCCTGGGGCTTGAACTCAGGGCCTGGCTGCTGCTATCCTAAGCCTCTCTGTGCTCAAGGCTAGCGCTCTACCACTTGAGCCATGGCGCTACTTCCAGCTTTTTCTGCTTATGTGGTGCTGAAGAATCAAACCCAGGGCTTCATGCATGCAAGACCAGTACTCTACCACTGAGCCAACTTCCCAGCCCCTGTATTTTTTTTTCTTAAAAAAAAATCTGTGGAAGTGGTGCTGTGGCTCAAGTGGTAGAGTGCTAGCCTTGAGCTGAAGAGCTGAGGGACAGTTCCTAGGTTCAGAGTTCAAGCCCCACGACCGACAAAAAAAATTAAAATAAAAAAAATCTGCGATTAGTTCTGGGTAAGTGCAGTACCCTGACAGCCAGGGTCTAAAGCCCTTCTTATGAAAATGGAAAAGTCAGCTAAGGCCTGGCCACACCATTGGCTCCGCTTGTGATGACACCGGTGGAGCTCTGTAAGAGGTTACCAGACATGGCTTTCCGCAGACTTCACTGTAGGCTGCTGCCTAATTAAAAAGTAAATATGTTTCAATTATCACAACTGATTTTTATTTATCCACTAGGAACCAGCCCATAATCACTTACACATTTTACAGGGATCAAGTGATAGACTGTCAGTCTTGGGGACTGACTTGGTTATGAGGCCGCTGGCAGCCGCAGAGATGGGGGCGGGGCTTCAGGGGCTTGGGTCCCTGAGGACCATCTCCCCTCCATCTGCCATTCACCTGTGACAGCAAAGAGCGGCCAGCAGCCTCCCTCCCTCTGGACTCTGAGCTGGGGTGATTCGCGGGGTGGGACCACTGAGGGAAATCTAGCTTTCCCGCTGAAATGATGTAAGGGAAGGTAAAGGTTTTGGACTAGACAAAGAACTGGTCCGTATCAGTCCCTATGATATTGGTCATTTCTGTTGTCATTATGACCACTGCCACTGTGCTACTCTCCATGACCACGACCTTCACCACATCTGACCTTCTGACCCTGACTCCCACTTCTCAAGGTCCTTTCCCCCACTGTGCTGCCAGCTGATTTATTTATATTATCCCCTAATTTTCCTTCCTTCCTTCCTTCTTTCCTTGCTTCCTTTCTTGCTTCTTTCCTTCCTTCCTTGCTTCCCTCTTTCTTTGCTTCCTTCCTTCTTTCCTTGCTTGCTTCCTTCCTTCCTTCCTTCTCTTCCTTCTTTCCTCCCCCGCCCCCCAAGTCATGCTTGATCTCAGGGCCTGGGTGCTTTCCCTGAGCTCTTTTGCTCAAGGCTTATGCTTTACTGCTTTGAGCCCAGCATCACTTCAGTTTTCCGGTGGTTAATTAAAGATAAGAGTCTCATGGACTTTCTTACCTGGCTGGCTTTGAACTATGAGCCTTAGATCTTAACCTCCTGAGTAACTAGGATTAGAGGTGTGAGCCATTGGCATCTGGCTCCCTAATTTTCTTTTCTTTTCTTTTCTTTTTTTTTTTTTTTTTTTTTACATATTTGAGCTGCTTTTCCTTCTTTCTCTCTCTCTCTCTCTCTCTCTCTCTCTCTCTCTCTTTCTTTCTTTCTTTCTTTTTTCCTTCCTTTCTTCTTCCTTCCTTCCTTCCTTCCTTCCTTCCTTCCTTCCTTTTGTTCTTTTTCTTTCAATCTAGTGCTGGTGCTGGTGATTAACCTCAGGACCTGGTCACCATTCCTTAGCTTTTTCACTCTATGTTAGCAATCTACCAATTGAACCACTGCTCCATTTGCAGCCTTTTGATGATTAGTTGGAGATAAACATCTCATGGACTTTTCTACCTGGGTTGGCTTCAAGCCATGATAATCCTCAGATCTCACTCAGCCTGCTGAGTAGCTAGGGTTACAGACATGAGCCTCCACTCCAGCTTTTAGCTATTTTCTTAATGGTATGTGAGATGCTTTATAAAGATTCACCTGTCTTATGTTTTCTTGCCCCTCCTCTTTCCTTTGTCCTCATTCCCCAGCTTCCCTTTTGGCTACTTCGGCACTGAGAGCCTTGAAATAAGGATGTTGACCCTGAGGACACACACAGAAAACTTTCCAAGGCCCAGGGAGAGCCGCTGGGCCTTGCCAGTTTGGAAATACCTCATGGAACGGCACTAGATTAAGGTGTGCAATGCTATTCTGAGTGGGAGGTTTCTCACAAGGAGGAAATCAGGAAACCTGAGTCTTTGGTCACACCTGGGTCTCTTGCACAGCGGGTACCTGACAATTCCACTTGAGCCTCAGCCTTCAGACAGAAGGTCCTGAACCCTGAGCTCCTCTTCCCTGGGGAAGGTGCCTTCATCCTAAATTTCCTTCCAGCTCACTTCCTTCATCTCTTCCCACTTCTCCATTCTGCCTTTTCTCCAAATCTCTGACACCACTGGTGTCACACCTGTGGCTCACACCTGTAATCTTAGCTATGTATGAGATATGAAGATAAGGGCTTAAAGCCAGTCCATGAGTTGGTGAGCCGAGGTACTAGGAAAGAAACTCAGGATCTTGTGTTCATGGGCCAAGTGCTTTACCTCCTCAACCATGCTTCTAGTCCTTTTGATAGTTTAGTTGTTCAGTTTAGTTTTTCCTCCGGATAAAATCTGGCTAACTTGGAGCGGGACTGGAACCTTGATCCTCCCGCATATACTTCCTGAATAGTTAGGACTATAGGTAGTACCACCATTCTTGGCTTTTTTTTGAGGTAAGATCTTGCTAGCTTTTGGCTCAGGCTGGCCTCAAACGCTGTTCCTCCCACCTCTACCTCCCATAACTGGAATTACAAGTGTCAACTACCATACCTGGTATCTTTCTTTATGAAGACTCCCTTTTCTCTGTATTAGCCCCTACCCCTTCATTCCCAGGTTTCTTGATGCAAAAATTTCATAAATTCTGGCTGCTCAAAGGTGGGTTGGCTAGAATCTGAAAGCCTTGGGGAGCGTGGATAATAGAGAATGCAGTAAGTGAAACATATTTGCTTGTATAATTAAGAACATCGCCACCACAATGATTTGGGCTCGTGATTATACTGTAAGAGCCAGTGAAGCCGGTTTAATTCTGTTGGCGCTGGAAGTCAGTGGATGGGTTGGAGAGGCCTGCCCTAGTTTATCACTGACGCTCAATCACGCAGTTTTAAAACCGAGACAGTCACACCAAGCGATCCTAACAATGGTAATCCATCTTCCGGGCATGGATGGCTCTCACTTGGGTTTAATTGAAGAGAAGCTATGGAAATGTTTTCCCTCCTAAAATTAAAAAAAAATCTTCCTTTCTCCTCACCTCCCTCCCACCCCCCAACCAGGCCATCTGTCTGGCTATTAAAATCCCATCAGCTTCATTGTGAGAACGGTTACCCCCCCCCCCCCACGCCTGCCATCCCACCTCGGGCTCCCAGAGCCTAGTCGCTCCAGGCAGCTTGGGTCCCTTTAAAGGCAGCCGCATTGGCCCTCCTGCCTTTCCTGCTTGGTGTCCGACTGCTGCTGAGATGAGGGACTCTGATTTGTTTCCAGCCTCCTATGAACGCCCAGAAATCCGTTGATGTCCTTAATCGGGTGATGATTTGATCTACGCTGTTAGAACTGACTATGGCTCCCCTCAGCAGGAGAGGGGGCTCATGAGATGGATCCAACGGGACATGAATGAGGGAGCAAGTTCAGGGCTGACCTCATCCAAGATGGCGGCAGGGATGTCCCAGAGTGTGAGAGGTCCACTCAGGAGAGCAGCGGCCTGGGCTGCCTCAGGCTCACTCCGGATCCCTGTCACCCAGACTGTCTCTCCAGGGTCCAAACTCCTGTTTTCCCTAAAATCCTTCCATGTGAGACAAGATGATCATTGCCTCCCTCCCCCCCCACCCCCCCCCCCACCCCCGGCACAGACGGCCGTTCCTGAGAAGGCTGCAAGCAAGGACACTCACCCTGCCATTTCTGTGGGCTCTGCAACCATGAATTTAACCAACTACAGAGACAGAAATACACGGGGCTGGGAAGGTGGCTCAGTGGTAGAGTGCTTGCCTTGCATGCATGAGGCCCTGGGTTCCATTGCTCAGCACCACATAAGCAGAAAAAGCCGGAAGTGGCGCTGTGGCTCAAGTGGTAAAGTGCTAGCCTTGATCTGAATTGCTGAGGGACAGTGCCCAGGCCCTGAGCTCAGACCCCACAACCGACAAAAAAGAAAAGACACACACACACACACACACACACACACACACACATACACACTTTAAATTGCATTGCTGAGGGTGTGGCACAAGTGGCCGAGTGCCTGCCTAGCAAGCAGGAGGCCCTGAGTTCCAACCCCAGGAAAAAAATTGTATCCATCTTAGACATATACAGACCTAGTTTTCTTGTAGTTTACTTCCTCAGCTATTTACATAGCATGGTCATTAAGGAACAGTCTCCAGATGACTTCAGGTATACCTGAGGATTCACCCAGGTGACGGGCCAACACGATGCTACTGGATTTATGGGATTTGGTATCTGCAGGGATGGGCCAGGCTGGAACCAGTACCCCCAGGATACAGAGAGATCAGTGTACTGGACACCAGAGGCTGATGATCTGTGTTTGAAATCGCTTCACCTGTGCATTCTTGGGGGGGGGGGCTGGGTATCTCCAGATATCCAAAAGGAACCACTCCCCCCACAGCTCCATTTCTCTTTTTCTTTTTTCACTGGTGGAGATAAGAGTTCTTGGGTTTGTCTGCCCTGGCTCGCTTCAAACCATGATGCTCAGCTCTCAGCCCTCTGAGTGGTTAGGACTGAAGGCGTGAGGCATGTACCCTGCTCCACTGTCATTCCTCCATGGCAGACTGGCTCCAGTCATAGGAGCCAGCACTGTGTGCAACAAGAGGCTCTCAGAGTCCCAGCGATTCTGTGGGTGGCCTCGGAACGTCTTCCTGCCTTTCCAGGTGTCCCTTTTGTCAACTACAGCATAGAGCTGCTGAGGAGTGGCAGTGGAGAGCACCAGCCCCCACCCCACCTACAAAACCATTGCATGGACGGGCGGGAGGATGGGCACGTTTGCAGGGTGAGCAAAGGTGAACGTAGATGAACGCTCAGACAAAGCGAAGCTACCTTCTCCTTTCTTTAATTAAAAATGTCTGCAGAGAGCCTACAATGTGCCAGACACTGCCTGAACTGTTGCACTCTGACCCACGGCTCCAGCCTCCCACCAACTGACCAAACTCCACAGGCCTTCCAGCAGAGATGCTACCACTCCGGGGTGGGGTGGGGCTCCCTCAGCCGGCCTGGCAGCTGAGAGAGAGGGGGGTGAGGCCCCTCACTTCCGGCTTTGCTCAGCGCCCCCCAGGTTCGGATGGACATCTCACCACGGAATGCTTGTGGGGGCGGTTCCCATCCCACTGGCCTGCAGAGGAAGCCCCGTGTCCAATGAGAGGGAGAGGGAGATCCTCTATCACTCAGGGCTATGAGCAGACAGGATGGGATGGCTTGGGGGGGGGAGGGGATGCTACCCAAGGGAGCACAGAAGAAAGACAGGAAGAGAGATGACAGACTCAGGAGGGCGAAGGGCTGGGGCTTCCGAAGGTGAGGATGCCATCTACCCACAAAGGTGCCAGGGCATGGTGGGTGGCAGGGGCTCTCTGGGTCATGGCCAAGTCCCTTCCCTCTCTAGACCCCAAGGACTCAGGGGCCGGAGCCCCGTGAGCTGCTGCGCCTCCCTGCCCTTCTTCCTTCTCATGAAACCCTGCAGCCTCCAATGTGTCCCTGGGCACCTTGGCTACCTGGATTAAAGTTTGTCTTTTCCAGCCTGGTGCTGGTGGTTCATGCCTGTAATCCTAGCTACTCAGGAGTCTGAGATCAGAGGATCACAGCTCGAAGCCAGCGAGGTAAGAAAGTCCATGAGACTCTTATCTCCAATTTACCACCAGCTGTGGCTCAAAGTGGTAGAGTGCTAGCCTTGAGGGAAAGAGCTCAGGGACAGCACCCAGGTCCTCAGTTCAAGCCCTGTGAGTGACAAAAGAAAAAAAAAATGCTCTTGTACGTGGTGTCTCATCTATGGAACAAAAGCACAATCTGTTATGTGATAGCCAGGAAAGCTCCTTAGTGCCATTCTCTAGCTTGCTGTATGGGATGTGCAGGCAGGCAATGGTTGGAGCTCTGGCAGTCATGATGAGCTGTGAGGCTGAAGGACACAGAACAGGAAGGGTCAGGATTATATTGCTAACAAGTCTCAGGAGACCCCAGGCAGGCCTGGTACCTCAAACCTCCAGATCCTTTGCTTGAAAGCCACTGTTAATTTTATTTAGTTAATAATAGTCAAATCTAATTATTGCCCATGGGAGCTCTCAAGCCCTGTTGCAGGCTGAGGTGTGACTGTGGAATTCTCTAAGCCAACGCTCCCCGTGGGACGGCCCTACCGCAAGGCCTGTGAACGTGATGAGGCTCCGATGGTCCGTAGCGCACAATGAACAGGAATGCAGGACAGAGGTGGACTTTGGGCCTGCAGCTGGAGCGATTCTCCCCGGTCACCTGGGCAGCCCAGTGCCACCACAAGGTCCTTATGTGGCAAAGAGGGGACAGAGGCTGAGCAGGATACTCGAGGTTGCTGGATTTGAGACGGGTTGCTGGATTGGGAGGTGAAGGAAAGGCCCCGGGCCAAGGAAGATGAATGACCTCCACAGCTGAGAAGGCAAGCATGCGGCTTCCACGCTGCTGACCCCGATGCCGGCCCTGGGAGACCCCTTCGCACCCCCCTGGCACAGCCAGAGGGCAGAGCGTGTTCCCTGCGCCGCGGTATGCCACCAAGTCATTCATGACAGCAGACGGATACTGGCTGGCCTAAGGAGGGGGCACCGGGACGGTCCCTGAGACAGGACAGGGCACAGAGGACTCAGCCATGGGCTGGTGAGAAGGTCTCCCTTCCCCTTGCCCCTCCGCGCTCTCCAGCCACAAATGCAAGCCTCGGCTGACAAAGGTCCACACGGCGCGTGGGGAATGGCGGATGGTTTCCTGGGCCCTACTCTGAGCCTTTATCAGTGCTCACCTGGGAGGAAGACTCAATCCATCCTCAACTTCACCTTCAAAATCCACATCCCCCCAGCCTCTCCCCACCTCCTCCTCTCCCTCCTCCATCTCATCTGCATTCTCCTCATCCTCTTCATCATCACCTCACCTCCATCCTCAGCCTCCCCCTCATTTCCATCCTCCTCCTCCTCCTCCTCCTCCTCCTCCTCCCCCTCCCCATCTTCCTTCTCTCAAGGTCTCCCCCATCCACCCTCTTGCCATCTTCACCCCCCTCATCCTCAGCTTCATCTTCATTGACTAAGTTCCTCCTACATGCCAGGTCTGTCCCAAGATGAGGAGTGAGAGATCCAGAGGTGCTCAGGGAGCACGGAGGACTGACAGTGGCTGGGGGGGGAGCAGGTCTTGGGTGAGTGAGTGAATGAGTGGGCAGATGAGAAGGTGCACAGAACACAGGTCAATGTTGCCAAAGAAAATGAGCACAGGTGGGGAAAGAAATCAGAACTGCAGTGTAGAAGACGGCCCCTGGGCTGCTGTGGAAGGAAGGGAGGGAGGAAGGGAACAGGAGGCCCTGGAGATGCTGGGGCAGGGACAGCCAAGTTGTGGCTGGGGAAAGTTTCCTGTAGACCAAAGAAGTTGAGCCTCCCAAACCTACAAGAGAGAGATAAGCCTGCAGTTGGACACACTTTATATTTATAGAGCAGTGAGAAGTCCCAGGCATGGTAGCATCACCTACAATCCCAGCACTTGGGAGGCTGAGGTAGGAGGATTAGGAATTTGAGGTCAGCCTGGGCTACATTGTAAGTAAGACTTTGTCTCAACAAGAGAGAAGAAAGGAGGGACAGAAGGAGGGAAAGAGGGAGAGAAGAAAAGAAAAATCTGGCAGTTCCTCCAGTTACTCTACCCTGGGTAAGGAATAAATCCTTTCTAGCTTCAAAATATTGGAGACTTCTTCAGTACTCAATCCTGCCCTCAACTTCTCAAGAGAGCTTTACTTATAGATTTGGGTTCTCAGGCAAAATTGTGAATATGAAGTAGTTAATACCACAAGGCTAAACACAGGTTTGAGGTTGGACTCTCAGCTCTGACACTTTGTGGTGTGACCTTGGGCAAGTTACCCAACTTCTCTGGGCTTCTCAAGATAGACATAAACGGTATGGTGGCGCGTGCCTTCAGAGCTGTAGCCATTAACGAAGAGCGCATTGAGAACATGGAGGAGGCGGCCAGCAAACAACTCTCATGACTGTCCTCCTTACGGATGAAGAGCTGTTTGGTAAGGTCACCTTTTCTGCAAAGATGGCGGGGAGAAACAGGGGAGAGACTTGTTGGGGATGATTGGAGGAGCAGAGGAAGACAGAGGGCAGGGTGGGGAAGGAGTCTTCCAGCCGAGGAGTGAGCTACATCCGAACTGGGCTAAAGAAAGCTCTGCCCTCCAGTGGGCTCCGCCTAGGGCTCTGACGAGGGGGCTGGCACCGCAGCGCGAAGGGCACTCGGTGAGCACAGTGTGGAAGTCAGGGGCCAAAGCCACAAAACGTGGAACCCTCGTGGGTCTTGTACCTGACCCTGCGTGTTCTTGTCGGTATCTGGGAGACTCCCCAAGGTCACAGAAGGTCAGGGGTGATGGAGCAAGTGTCCACAAGGAAACGAGCTGGCAGCACTTTCAAGTCAAACCCAATCTGCTAAGTCAGTACCTCAGGCCAGGAGGTACCTAGCAAGGTTTTCCACCCAGAGCACGTGAGCCCTGTACCCAGAGGACTCGGCTTCCTATTAGCTTCTCAAAGCTGGGTGATCCCAAGGCTGGGGCTGGGGCGGGGGTGGGCATGGGGAGGAAGACAGCTGATGTTTTCCCATGGTTTCACAGCGTCTCTAGCCAAGTGGAGAATAAGACTGGTCTAGAAGACACGAGGGGAGTGTGCCTCACAGCCTGTCTGCTTCCGTTGCTGGGAGCCTGGAGCTCGGCCTCAGTGCCAGGCAGTGGTCGAGGCTCTGGGGTGGTGCACCAAACAGACACGGACCCCTCCATCAAGGAGCTGATGGTCTTCTAGAACACGCAGACCAAAAACATGCAAATGATGCTTTAAAAAAAACATTAGAAATGTAAAGTTAAAGAGGAATGAAGAGGGTAACAGGACCAGGGAAAACATACTTGGACAAGGCAGCTAGGAATTCCCCTTAAGAAGGTGACATTTGATCAGCGACTTTCTGTATTTTGTAACCATAAGGCCTCGCACAAAGTAATGGGGCAGAAAGCTTGTTAGCCGGGCCTGGTGGCTCACGCCTGTAATCCTAGCTACTCAGGAGGCTGAGCACCAGAGTTCAAAGGCAGCCTAGGCAGGAAAGTCCAAGAAACTTTTATGTCCAATTAACCACCAAAAAAAAAAAAAAAAAGGTGGGAAATAGCTGTAGCCTAAAGTTCAAGGACAGTGCCCAGGCCCTGAGTTCAAGCATTAGTACTGGGCATTAGAGAGAGAGAGCAAGAGAGTGAGAGAGAGAGAGGCGGGGGAAGGAGGGAGAGGATAGGTAGATAGACAGATATATAGGTAGAAAGTTATACAGAGGTGAGAAGTGGGGAATCTGGGTGTACCCCTATTGTGCCCTGCTTTCAATCCTGCTTTTACTCTCTGCTAACTACAACTCACTGGTTGCTCAAGCCGGCCATCTCCTTCCTTATGCCCGGCCAGTGAATCTCAAAACTGTGACCCAGTCCTCCTCTCCTCTGCCAGGTCCAGAGAACGGCAAAGACAGCTATGACTCCTGTGGCCTGCCACAGAGCCAAGCCACTCTGTTCTTTTAAGCTAAAGCCCCATGAACGTCTCTATGAGCCCTCTCTCTCCCCTTGGGGCTGCGTCTCAGCCTGCCCGCCCCTGCCTTCTACCTTCCAGCCACACCACACCCCCTCGGGAGGGAGCCGCTGCTGCCCTCCCAGCCCGAGTCCCCATGCTGCTCCTTCTGTCTGAAGCGCCCTTCTTTCCTTCCTTTCTCAAGCTTGGCCATCCATCGTAATCAGAACCCAGCCTCCCCAGGCGGCCACCCCTCCCTGCAGCATCTCTTTGTCCCAGAATCCTCTGTGCTATGGTTCCCGCCATACACCGGCTGGTGTTCTTCTCCATCGCACTATCTGAGAGTCTCACAGTCACCCCAGGGACAGGCCAGGCGCACAGCCCCTCTCTCCCTCTTCCTTGTGGAGACCATGGTCTCTTCTCTGCCTTACACCGCTTCCCGGCACAGAGAAGGGAGGAAAACGCTCAGGCTCTGCCTCTGTTTCTCCTGGCCAGCAAGGTAGTTTACTACCATCTTCTCCTGATTCCAAGCCTCATGCTTTCCATTTCAATGTCTCCGAATTAGACGGTATTTTAGCATCAGTGTGGATACTTAATTTTGTCCCCTCTTTCCAGAAGGCAGTGTTTTGATAGATAGGTCATTTGACCATTGGCAGTGCCTGAGAACTGAGAGCAGATGGAGGAAAGTCACGTAGGAGTCCAGGAGAAAGGACCAGCAGGGCCAGCAGCCCCCCTCCCCGGAGCCCACGGCAACCCCACTGGCCAGGGTACAGGTGTTGGCTTGGGGAGCCGAGCTCCCAGCTCTCTGTTGTCTTTTTGAACCGTTTTTGTGCCTGTCACGGAGACCTAGTCCTGGACCTGCTCAAATGCCCCATGGCCCTGAGTGCGAAAGATGCCAGCAACCTCTGGGTGTGTGAGGAGGGTGATAATAAGAACAGCCCAAGGTCTGGGGCTGCCTCGGGCCCCAGGGTGAGCCAGCTGCATCGTAAGATGCCGGTTCCTTGGGGCTCCCTCCTGGGACTCCCCTAGATGGCTCCTCACTGCCTGGCTGTCCTTTCCAGGGGCGTCTTTTGAATTTGGTTGGTAGGGAATCCGATGAACTTGGTGGGAGTCCATTTCCTGCCATGGGAAATTGTGAGGCCAGAGAGCTCCCCATGTGCAGAGGGGGTAGAAGGGTGGGGGCATGGCGGAGGAGAGAGAATGGCTGCTGGGGTTCTCACAGCCAGGGCAGGGCAGGCAGGGGCATCAGAGCAGACGGGGCAGAGGCGGCACAGAGACATTGCCCGGTCACCTTTTGTCACACAGCTTAGAAGCAAGAACCAAGACAGAGTCAAGCTGTTCTCCTAAGACTAATGAAGCCCTTCCAGGCCTGACCAGGGCTGTGTTCTTTTTCTACCCTCATCTAGCATCGCCCAGTACCCAGCCCCCCAGCCACCCTGGCTTCCTCAGGCCACCCTGGCCTCCTCCAGGCACCTTGGCCTCCTCCTGCTTCTGGCTCATTTCTTTCCTCATTCCTCTCTGCACCCTCTGCCCCTCTTAGAATATTTTCTTCCGCTCCTCACCCTGCTAACTCCTCTTCACCCTTTGAATCTCCATTGCCACGTCACCTGCTCAAAGAGGCGTTCCCAAGCCCCAGTCCTATGCGCTGCCCTTGCTAGCCCTGACTGGAGTTACAAAGCATGCGCACACAGGTGACAGTTTTGAAACTAAGGACTTTCTCTCCCTTTAGGCTGTAAGGAGTCTGAGGCCAGAGACTCTAAATGATGGTGCTTTTCATTATGAGCCCAAATCCTGGTCTCGAGCTCAGGAATTTGCAGGGGTTCATTGGAGATGTAAATAATAAAACAGCCAGTGGCTCACAGCCAGAGGCTGAGATCTGAGGATTGCAGTTCAAAGCCAACCCAGGCAGGAGAGTCCATGAGGCTCTTATCTCAATTAACCACCCAAAAGCCAGATGTGGAGCCATGGCTCAAGCAGTAGAGTACCAGCCAAGTGAGAGTGCTCAGATCCTCAGTTCAAGACTCAGTAATGGCATGCACGCACACACGTGTGTGCGCGCACACACACACACACTAATAAATGGATGAAGAAACTATCTGATTTGTGGCTATAAACTAGATTGTGTATTTCATCTGAATATAGATTTTTTTGGCCATAGCAATTAATCAAATTTTAAAAAGATTCATTGAGTTCTGATGCATTTAAAAACCTCTGATCTTATCAGTGCACATTATCTATTTGTCTCCACTCCCTGATTGTAAGAGGGGACACTCGTGGGAGACCTGTGCCTGGCCCGTGGGGACAGAGGCTGCCGATGGAGTGAGGGCCAGGAGACGCAGCTGCACCTCTCCAGGGGGCTCGTGCCAGGCACCTCCTCCTTCAGGACTTGCTGCTTTACTGCTCCCTAATCTGTGTCGTGGTCCCTGCCGTGCAGACCTCTCTGCTTCTCTTTCATTTTTCTCCTTTTCTTTCTCCCTTCCCTGTGTTGAAGTCATCATTTTTTAGAATTTTATTTTATTGTAAAGATGCTGTACAGAGGGGTTACGGTTACATGAATAAGGCAATGAGCATATTTCTTGTCGAGCATTGTTACCCCTTCCCTTGTTCTCCCACTATCCCTGAGGTCATCATCTTTAAAAAAAATATTGTGTACATTCATACACACAAACACACACACACACACACACACACACACACACACACACACACACACACACACACACACACACACACACACACACACACCAGTCCCGGGGCTTGAACATGGCCTGGGCGATGTCCCTTTTGGGCTCAAGGCTAGTGTGCTACCACTTGAGTCACAGCTCCACTTCCAGCTCTTTTTGGTGATTAATTGGAGATGAAGAGGCTCACAGATTTTCCTGCCTGGGCTGGCTTCAAATTGCAAGCCTCAGATCTCAGCATCCTAAATAGATGGGTGTACAGGCGTGAGCCACCTGTGCCCAGCTGGAATGTATTTTTTAAATGCTGCTTTGGCTATCACTGCCCAGTGGAAGACTCACCCCTGGATGGGGTAAAAGGGCCTCCAGGGCTGACCGATAAATGGAGGAAGAGGATGAATAGGGGGTAGGCTGAGGACCACTGACTGAAATTAAAAATAAAACAGTCAGAGATAGCAGGGGGAGGCGGGGGGAGGCAGGGGGAGGCGGGGGGAGGCAGGGGGAGGCGGGGGGAGGGGAAGAGGGCTGGGGCAGACATCTATGTATTTGATCCCTAAACCACCCACCCTGCAAAGAGGCTGTCCTACTCCCTTTTTTTATGGAAGGGGAAACTGAGGCTGGGAGATGTCTGGTGGCTCCTAATCACACAGCTTCTCAGGCCTCCAGCGTGGACAGCAACCCAGGCCTGTGAGGCTCCGAAGTGCTTTTGCTAGGATACTAAGCGTCCTCTGAAAACTTTCAGTTACGGGGCCATAAACTGGCTGTTTTCTGGAAAGGCTTGTAAACATCAAGCCAATGGAACTTTCCCACAGAAGGCTCTTCTAAAGCAAAAGGCCAGGATAAAGCAGAGCCTGGCAAGTGTGACCCCTGAGTTAGAAACTAGACATGGTGCATGGTGTATCCACAGCTCACAGCACGGAAGGAATCAAAGACGGAGTCCTGTCCCCTAGGAGGTACAGGGTGGCTGGTGATGGCTGCTGCTGGTGTGTGTGTGTGTGTGTGTGTGTGCGCACATGTGCACGCAGGGACACATGTGGCATGTCAACAGAGCAGAGATCAGCAGGTGCCAGGTGAGCTACTGTAGGACACTTTTCAGGAAGCAGACAGAACATCATCCATCTGTGGGTAGGAATGTGAGCTGCAGGCCAGGGTGTGCTGCCTGGAACCTTCTGGAAGCTTCCAGGATGCATGGGGTGTAATGGAAATGTAGCTTCTCTGGTCACAGAGGCTTAGATGGCAAGCTCTGTCCAGGCTGCTGTCTTGCCATGTGATCTATGTGCCTGTCCACCCCGGGTACTAAACTCTGCTCATCTACAGAAGGTAAGCCGGCCAGGGAGTGTAGGGGGAGGTAGCTGGGACTTGAAGGGAGAGGTTCAGATTTGGCAAAATAGGTGAGAAAAACTAGAAATGAATGTGGGGGCCTGGCTCTGGGAAACCACTAGTGAGAACCCAGACATGGATGGACAAAGATTTCAGTCATGGAGAAACTACGCAGGGATGGCCCAGTCTACTATCTCCTCTCTGCTCTGCCCAGAAAGGTCCATGCTTGCCCACAGTAAGATGGAGTCGAACTTGGGCAGCAGACAAGGGAAGGAAACCAACTGGTTATTTCTCCTTCTCCCCTATAGATGCCAGGCTTTCTGCTCCTTTCCTTGAATAACCTGCCTTCACTTCAGCATTCAGGAGCTATGCAGCTCCATCACTGACTACTTTTGACTTTTCTTATTTTATAATAATAGATACATGACTCATTATGTTTTTAAAAGAAATTCCAGGAAGAACAAACAACTCACCATGACTTCTCTCTCTCTCTCCCCCTTCTTTTTTTCTCTCTCTCCCCCTTCTTTTTTTCTCTCTCTCCCTTTATCTTTTCTTCTTTCTCCCTCCCTCTCTTCTCTCTCTCTCTGTTGTGACAAATCCTTCTAATTCACTTTAGTAACTTTAAGAACTGCCAAGTCAGCCCATTGCTAATTATTTCTTGTTAACCTACTGTGTGCAAAGTGCCTACAGAAAGTCAGGTTATCTGAGGATTCCTGAGCCACGCGCAGAGCGCCAAGGCCCCGTGCTACATCTGCACGAGCTCACCCACACTTGAAGCACAAGAGTGTCCAGAAATGCTGCTGGCTTCCCTAAAGCCAGTGGTGGATCCTTTCCTTTTGCAGAAGCAAGAGAGCTACGGCTGAGGAGTGCCTGGAACGCCCCCCCTCTCCCTCCTCCCCCCACCTCACAGGCCAAGCCAGCGTGGTGCCGTGAGGGGCTTGTACAGGCACAGGCAGGACAATTGAGAGGCTTCTTGCTGAAAGAGACCCAGGCTGTAGAGAGCCTGGTACAGCTGCCATGAGCAGCCTGTGGTGGGAGGGGAGGGGGGCAGATGAGAGGTTATTGATTCCAGAGGGAACTTTTCAGCCTGAACAGAGAACCAGATTTTGGCTTAGCCTTGGGAAGCCAAGAGCAGAGGGCAAGAGAAGAGAGGGACTGGGGACCGGGGAGTTATGTCTGCTCTGGGCTATGCAGTGCCAGCTGCTGGCTTCTCCTCTGCAGGGCTGGCATCTTTGGGGAGGGGCAGTCATTGCCTTTGGAGAGGGGGAGGAAGCAGCCAGAGAGAATCCAGAGTGGATTTCTTGCTGCTCTTGAAGACAGTGTTTCTTTGAGATGACAAGAGAGGCGAATGTCCTGAATGGCGAGCCAGCGTGTGGGCTGGACGTGGCATGCTTGGAACAGGCTGTTTCAGCATCCTGTTTTAGATTGCACTGACTTCTTCCCTGAAAGGCTCAGTTCATCTCTCCACAGATAGAAGCAGCTGTCCTCACAAGTTCAGGCCTTCCCTCCTCCCCCAGCGCTCTGCAGCCACCTGTGTCCAGGTACAGCCAGGCTCCCCAGTGCCACCCCGCTCCTCAAATCCCAGCAGTGACACCTGCCTGCCCGAGTTCAAGTCCACGGTCATGGTCTCGGCAGAGGGGCACATAAAGGCTGAGTGCTCTCCTCATTTCCCCTTAACAGGTGTCATCTTCTTCTCATGCCTTAGGAGACTACAGTGGGTCGCTAGAGCTGTAAGCCAGGCAAGGAAATGTTTCCTGATTCTTCTTTTGACCAAGAGGTGCATGGAAATAATCATCTCAGGAAATGAAAACAAAAGCCCTCCTGAGAAGCAGAGAGGAAAGGAGGTGGGGTGGTGGGGTGGCTCATCTTCATCTGTGGGGAGTTGGGGTGGTAATGGGGCGGGGGAAGGCTTAGCAGCTTCTTTGAGATTTGAAATCTGTTCCCTCATCTAGAAACAATTAAAGAGTAGAGGGTTCTTTTTTGGAAAGTCCAATTGCTTGGTAAAAAAAAACCCCAAACAACTCAGGCTAGAGATGCAGAAGCAAGAGTCAGCAAGGTCGACTCTCACATGCTCAGAAAAAGCGTACACGCCAACACCCCCAAGTCCCATGCATGCCAACCTATGACCTTAGGGAATCCATTTAGCCTGAAAAGAAGAACCTGAAAACCGTCTAGTCACAGACGCCCGGCTCCCTAAGGTGGTCCCAGGCCTGCCTGCAAAGTCCCATGGAGGTAAGAGGCTCTGGAAATGGAAGGGCAGGTCAGGCTGAGCGCTGAACCCCGAGCCCCAGGCCTTCCTGCCTGGGTCTTGGCTATACGAACAGAGCCTTGCCAGCCCTCCCCTCACTGCCTGGAGGCAAATGCTTTGGCTGGGCATGGGGAGGCCGCGGTTGGGGCCAGTGCCAAACCCACAGACCTTTGTGCAGCCCTCTGGAGTGCTGCAACTCGAACCCTTCTCAGGCAACCAGGCAGGGAAGGGAGTGAGGCTTGGAGAGGAATCTGAAGGGGGGTGGGATGGAAGGGGGCAGCATATTGGGAGATCCGAACGTGAAACAGACGGGATTTTAATGAAAATACTTAAGCCTTTTAATGCACAAGTGATCCAAAGCCGTCTCTAGTCTGCTTGTCTAGGGAGAATTAGGAGATGTTTAAGAGATCACAGTATTAAGGATTTGTAAATAAAGCCCTGATAACACAGTATATTTATACCAGCGTGCCAATCTCTGATTATATTTCCGGTAAAAAAAATAATAAAGTCTGGTCTTTCCTCTAATCTCTTATCTACATGCCTCCATCCCTTTAACTAAGATCAAGGAAGGCAGATCAGCACCATCACCATCGCCCTACAGCAAACCCTCATTTAACTTTGCTTTCTTTCGCTTCTTTCGGAATAAAAGTCTGTCATAAATATTTAATTAAATGGAAATCGTATTTCCATTGCTAACCACTAGCAGTTTGAAAGGCTTTTCATTTTTTTTTAAAGAAGGAAGAGTGATATGCATGTGTTTAAAACAGTCCCTATTAATTTCCAGCTATCGACCCGGTGTCTGGGGGTAGAGCCACATAGGATTCAAGGAGAGCTCCTCTGCAGAACACGGTGATGGCAAAAGCTTAGGTTCAGAAAGATCAGCAAATGCAGTATGCGTCAAAAACACCATGGCTCAATGAAGTCACTTAGCTATTCAAAACATGTTCAGCCATCACTCAACCATTTGCGCCAAGAATGTTGGGAGGAGGGGGGGGGACATGAGATTTGTGCCCCATCCCAGACATCACTATTTCCCTAAACAGCAGCTTCAGGGCTCCATTTGGGTTAGACCCAGGGGTTACATCAATTTGTCCCTCTTTCCGCCCTCTCTCCTTCTCTTCTCTCCCCATCTCCTGGCCTCAACTCTGCATTGCCATCCCTTTTGGAGCTTAATAAACGATCCTGCAGTGCCCGCTTCCCGACACTGCCTCAAACGGCCTCCAGTCTTGGTTTGGGGAGCCTGGGCTCCTATCGGTGGCTCCAGCCCCCAGACACATACAGCTATATAAGTGCCATCTCTCGTATTAAAGTCTGTTGCTAAATGCAGCTTGTATGACCTGCAGAGTTTTTTTTTTAAATCCCCCTCTTTCCCGTGCTTATTAGCATGTCCTGAAAGCACATGGCTCCATTTATGACCTGATCTTCCAGCTTTTACACTGCAGGGGGCCTTCTGACCCACACAACGCACATGCCTCCACAACCCTGCAAGATCCAGGCCAACAGCTGACACCCCTACCCTGCGCCACCCCATCCCCCTCCTTCCCTGGGCCCTCCCCGCCTCCCCCCCCCCACAGTGTTGACCCTCCTGGCTTCAGGATAAGACATGTCTGTCACTCTGTGTGGAAGTGACTCGGCACACAGCCCAAGCCGCAAGTGATTGCTGTTTATTAGAACTCGGGCTTGTTTCCTGCGAGAGACGCATGTATTTTTAGACTTTGTCAACGTTTAAACACACACATCCACACATGCAGCCACCGAGCGAATACGTGTGGCTCAGAGAGATTACGAAATGCTCTTGAACTCAGCTTGGGATCTTGGAATCATTAGGATTTACCAAATGAGGATTCTTAGAAACAGCAGATTGCTTGCTTGCTTGCTTTTTTTTTTTTTAAGGGAGATTTGCAGTTTGAGGATGTGTCTGGGACTTTTTGTGTGGGGAGGGGTAAGGGAAAGAGGAGGAACAATTTTGAATTCTTCATGGCAAAAAGATGAGCAGTTGGGAGGAAGTGCCTGTTTACCCTCCTCATCGATGGCACTGCTAAATCCAAAAGCAGATGAGCCTAATGATTCCCAGGCAAGCCGAGCCCTCCATTTGACTCTTAAAGACAAAGTCTTGATATTTTGTACTATCGCATAGATTATTGCAATGAAGAGGTTGGAGGGAAAGGGGAGATGATGGAGGCCCGAGAGTGGAGTATGGGTTTGACTTATTGATTTTTTCCCCCCTTTCCTCTGAAACAAACCCCAACCAAACCTTGATGCGTAGTGGAGGGAGTGAAGTGTAGGGGGGAGGATTGGTGGAATGTGGAGGGGACTTATTTAGAGGAGGGGAGGGAGGGGGAGTGCGGTGGGGAGGGGAGGGGCAAGGAGAGGAGGGAAAGAGGGAGGGGGGAATCAAATACCTTCTAGGCAGCAGGTTCTCCATAATCCAGAATGGGTCATAACTTCCTCGTTCTTTTTGCTGGTTTCATTCTCGCTGACACTTTTGGTCTTGCAGACCCCCCTGGAGTAGAGCCAGTAGTCGGTTCCCACAGCTATAGTCATTAGGCTGAAGGCAGCAAAAGCACCAACAGTAGTCAAAAGCATTTGAACACCTCGGTCAAACAGCCCCATAATTCTTCATTATATAAACACCCAACCGACTTCTGGTTCTCAGGAGCTTGTATGTGTGTGTGTGTGTGTGTGTGTGTGTGTGTGTGTGTGTGTGTGTGTGTGCAAATACTAAAAGCCAAAAAAAAAAAATCAAAGATACTTCCACTACTAATATAATGGATCTATGTGTGAGTAGAGACTATTGAGAGATATCAAAAAGGAGGTAAGAAAGCTCCCAAGGAGGGGGGGGGGGGATAAAAGAGTGTAAATTATAAAGATCACATGGGAAGAGAGGCTTGCCTCTTGAGATCCGAAATGGTTCCAGTTGCAGTGATGATAATTTTAAAAAAGAAAAAAAGAATAAAATTTAGAAAAAGAAGAAAAAAAAAAGAAGACACCCCCACCCTCCCACCCCCAAAGTGAGACGCCTTAAGCTCTTTTCCTAAAATTCCGGTCTCCAGTTTCCATATGTGGTTGCTAATTTAGCGATCTCGGCCTCCACAGTGAATTCTCACAGCCATGGCTCGGGCCCCGGACAGTTAGCGATGGCCAGAGTCCCCTCGCTCGCCGTGCTGGGCTCTGCGGCCTGCGCCATGAAAATCCTTGGCTTTGCCAGTTCTTCGTTGGAGGGGGGCCCCCGAGGGCAGTGTGTGGGGGTGATGTGGGGCGGGGTGGGGGGCGGGGGGTCCTCGGGAGCTGTCCTTTCAGATCCGACAGCCCAGCCTCCGGCCAGCCCTGGGTCTCAGCGGCGAAGGCGCGGGGGTCTCGCCCTCCATGGCCGTGCTCGGGCGGCGGCGGCGGCGGCGCGGGGCGGGCGCGGCGGCGGCGGCGGCGGCGGCAGGACGAGCAGCGGCGGCGGGTATTGTTGTGTCGGCGGAGTGGGGGAGGGAGGGGGTTTCTCCGGGCGGCTCGAGGCGGGGTTCCCTCCCCCTCGGCTCCTTCTCGCGCTCGCTCGCGCCCGCGCTCTCCCCGCAAAGCTGCTCCCCCGGAGCGAGGGATCCGGTTGTCTGCGGCTGCAGGCTGGGCCGCCGCCTCCCCCGCGCCGCGCCGCGCCGCGCGCCCCCGGCCGGGCGCCCGCCTCCCCCTGCGCGCCCTTCGCGGCCGGCCTCCGCCTACCGCATCGCCGCGGTGCTGAACTGGACAGCTCCCGGCGTCCGGCGCCCGGCTCCCGGCGCCCGGCTCCCGGCGCCGCCCGCTCGGCTCTCCGCGCCGCTCCGCTCGCTCCGCGCGCCCGGGCTGCGCGCCCCACCGCGCCGCTCCGCGCAGGGCAGGCGGCCGGCCAGGGGGGCCGGGAGGGGCGCGGCGGCCTCCTTCCTTCCCCGGGGGAGGGGGGGAACGACGGCCGGACCCGGGCGGGGCGGGGACGGGGGGGGGGTGCCTGGCCTCCCCTTACTCCGCTCCCTGGGGCTGAAATGGGAGCTCTCCGGGGCCAGGAAGGTGTAGCCGGACGGACTCTCTCTCTCTCTCTCTCTCTCTCTCTCTCTCTCTCTCTCTCTCTCTCTCTCTCTCTCTCTCTCTCTCTCTCTCCCCTCCCTCCCTCCCTCCCACCCCCCCTCTGGTATTTCTTCCAGCTCTGCCTCCTTCTCATTCCGTCTCTACGTGCCCGGCGCTTCAAACACACCCTCCCCAAACCACAGTCGGCCCCCAAACTCCAGCCATGCTTTGGAAGGGTTGGACACACAGGCCCGGATGGGTAATTGCTAACGCGTCGCTCCTGGCTTTCCGACATCGTCTGTTCCACTTGGCTGGCTGACTTATTCTTTTGCTTTGAGGAGGGGATGGTGGTTTGGTTTCGTTGACTTGGTTAGAAGCTTCGGTCTCTTTTGTGTGGCTCTCTCTCTCTCTCTCTCTCTCTCTCTCTCTCTCTCTCTCTCTCTCTCTCTCTCTCTCTCTCTGGCAAAGGGGAATGGGGTGGGGGCTTGCATGTCACTGTCTGTGGCACTCTAGTTTTCGGTGAAATTCTACCTCTTGCTGCTGTACAAGCAGACATTTTGGACAGATGAGGGGAGGAAAGGGTGTGAAAGGGTGAACGGATGGGGGCTTGGGCTGTGAGTTCTTTTTCTTCTCAAGGATAAACGTGTTTGCTAAGGGGAGAGGGGGACATGTGAGCGACTCCAAGTTTCCTCTGCCATTCACAAACTGGATCGGAAGAGAGGAAATAGAAATCTCACCGTATGAACACTAAAATCCAGAACCCCACCCCCTGTGATGGGGGGGTCACTCCCTCCTTTCTCTCTGGGCGACTTTTCCTTCCTGTGGCTCTGGATAAAAGAAGCGCATGGATTCCTGCAGCTTCTGACACATCTTCCTTCAGACCAGTTACATAGGCAAGCGAAGGAGAGATCAGGAGGTGGGTGCGGGTCAGTCTTTTGTGGTTGGGGGGGCACCTGGAGAGAGGTGAGAATCTCCTTGGTCCGCTGGGGAGGGAGGGGGAGGGTCAGCAATGTTTTCATCTCAACTCTTTCCTCCTGGCTCCAATATTTTGTATTGCGATCACCTGCTTGACAAATTTCTCCGAGTAGGGAGAAAAAAAAAACCCCAAGTGAAACCCAACACAGTTTCTCTGGTGAAAAGCCCACAGCCTGGCTCCTCCTCCTCCTCCCTTCTGCGAGGCTCTGCAGGTCGAGCCCGTGAAGTCTTGGGGGGGGGGGAGAGGAATCCAAACATCTACCTGTTTGCCCAATCTTCACACAACTACCCTTTCTGTCACTCTCGGCTCTGACAGGAAGGACAGCTGTGAGGGGCGCTGTGCTTCTGCTGGAAGAGGGTCCGGGATCTGCACGGCCACGGTGAAGGGCACAGGGGTGTGGGCAGGCTGAGGCTCTCCTCGCTGTGGGAGTTGGCACTGGGGAAGGGCTCAGCAGGCGTGGAAACTCGATGGACAGGTGTCATGGCCTCTAGTATAGCTGAGAGCTGTGGGGGAGGTGGACAGACAACTTGGGTGTTGTCACATGCACCCAAGAGGCCTGCTGGGGCCGATGCCTGTCACCTTGGTTGCCTTTGACCTGACTAAGAAGGCCCCGCAGATGCTCGCTCCTCTCACCAGCCAATGCCCCTTACCAGACCCACCCTGGGACCTTTTGCTCCAACCGCACAAGTGGCAGATACAGAGAAACCTCTGTCCATCCACAGAAGCTGCTGACCCCTGAGCCTCCGGGAGTGGCCCCAGTTTTAGCAGTGATTGACAAATCTTCTGGAAAGATCATCACTCAGACAAGGATGGGGTAGGGGAGGAAGGTGACTGTCGTTCACTGTCAGTGTGTAGAGAGGAAAGGCTTCTGGACATGAACCGGGCCTGGGGCCACAGTGTCCCTTTCAAAATGGCAGTGCTCCCAAGGAGTTGGCTTCCCAGAACCTCAATTTACCACACCTGAGATGGAGCCTTAGCACCTGCCCACTCCTTTCTGAAACAGTTCCCAGCTGCTCCCTGCTTCCTCCTGCCTGCCATCTTCTTGAGATCCCTGTCGCTACATGAACACACGACATTATATGAGTGTCACCCCCTCCCGTTGCCTCACGGAAGCTTTGGGGTCAGCAGCTGGATGGGGTTCACCATGGTGTTTTTGGAACCCAATGCAGGAGCTCAGACTGTAGCAGATGTGCTGCGAACAATGGCTGGGTGATTACAGCGAGGACTGCATGTTTTAAAATAAGTGAAGGTCTGGGTGCTGGTGGCTCATGCCTGTAATCCTAGCTACTCAGGAGGCTGAGATCTGAGGATGACAGTTCAAAGCCAGCCAGGGCAGGGAAGTAGTCTGTGAGATTCTTATCTCTGATAAACCACCAGGAAACAGGAAGTGGTACTGTGGCTCAAGTGGTAGAGTGCTCACTTCGAGCTGAAGAGCTCAGGGACAGCACCCAGGCTGAGAGTTCAAGCCCCATGACTGACAAAAAAAAGAAAAAGAAAGAAAAGAAAAAAAAACCAGCCTGGGTAGGAAAGTCTGTGAGATTCTGTCTTATCTCCAAGTAATTAAAAGCCAGAAGTGGAGCTGTGGCTCAAGTGGTAGAGCACCAGCCATAAGGGAAAAAGCTAAAGGAGAATGTGAAATCCTGAGTTCAAGATCCGGTACATAGGGCACAGCACATAGTAGGTCCTCAACAAAGATGGATTTCTTCTCATTTCTCCCACTTTTTCTATGTAATAGTCGCCAGCTTCTTTGTAAGTCCTGTATGCTTCCCTCCCTTTTCTCAAACTAGTCTTTCAGTGGGGCCCACCTGCAGTGCAGGCAGGGCTACCTGGGGAGAGCTGGCTTGGCATGGCTCAGCCTCGGTGCTGTTCCCCACCCCAGCCACACACACTTAGCAGCCGCTGAATGGCTGCTCTTTGGGGAGTGGCTTTGTGCGCCCTGGTTTGTTACTTGGGAAGTGCTTAGAGGAAATTAGCTGAAATGCCACGGGCCTATTTTGAGCGGCTTCTTTGATGGAGTGGAAATAACATGGGATTTGGGCACTGCCCTTTCTTCAATGTCTGACCTTGGACAGTAACTTGACCTCGCTGGAAATGTGTGTCTCTATGAACCAAGCAAAGGGGACTAGGGATAAGAGTATGAATGCCCCCCCCCCCCAGCCCCGGGTGTCAGTGTTATGTGTTGATGAGCCACGCTAACCCTGATGGACATCTGCATTGTGCCCGGCACTGAGCTCTGCCAGATCTGGCAGCAATCCTCTGCTCAGGCTTATCAGCAATTCCCATCCTGCAGATGAGGAAACTGAGTCCCATAAGGGTTAAAGAGCTGGCCTAAGTCTTTCTGGTGTGCGAGCAGGAGAGCAGAGTTGAGTCTAGGAGCCTGGCTTGGGAGGAGATAGTTTCACTAGACTTGAGCCTTCAGCTAGACTTGAACCTTCTAAGACTTCTCACCTGGCCGGTGTGACTGTCACTTCCCGGTGTCAGGCACGAGCACACAGATGCCATGTGTCACTGCACAGTGAGCCCGCATAGGCAGGCTCCAAAGGGTCAGACACCTGTCCCAAGGTCACGAGTCCAGTGCGTGGGGCAGCAGAGATTCCCACACTGCCCTGCTCCATGGTCTACCAGTAATGGGTCCAAAGTTGATGTGTTATGAGAACCAAGCATCTTCTTGTATGCCAGGTGTGGGGCTCCATCCTGGTGAACAGGAGATGGTGGCGCCTGTCCCCCACGACCCACAGACAAGCAAGAGGTGATGGTTGGGCCTGGCTGTGCTGAGAGAATGAGGTGAAGACAGTATGGTACCACAGAGCAGGGGATCAAATCCAGCCTCAGGGGCAAGGAACATGGTTCCTGGACGGGCCATTGATGCTGACGTTTGGGATGAGGGACAGGTAGCTGACTCAAGCTGGGGTGGGAAGAGGGGGGTTGGGGTGTGGGTGAACCATCCAGGCTTGGGAGGAGGCTCAGATGTGTGAGCAAAGGTGATTGGTCAGTGGGGTTCAGATGTGTTGGGAGAAAGTGATTGGTCAGTTAGAGGGGGAGGGGAGGGTCACAAGTATGGCTGCTCCTAAGCCAGTGTTGGAAACTGTCTTAGGCTAAGAGGTAGAGTCATGGTGAGAAGGCTATAGAATGAGAAACAACCCAGGAGAGGCTAGTGGGACCTAGAGATCAAGGACTAAACCTGGGCCAGGGAAACAGTCAGGCTGCTCTTGCTCGGTCTCAAGCCAGTGGATGTGTTGGCCAGCATCAGTGTAGGGCTTTAGGGGGACGGAGGTGTCAGGGATGTGGGAAGGAAAGGATGATCACTGGTGCCATCCTGAGATGGCGGCCATGAGGGAAGCAGGCTGGGGGTGTTGGACTGAAGGGAGTTAGGGGAAAAGCCAGGAATTCTGCTCTGGTCCTGAGGCTCCTCTGGCTCTCCTTCCCCTCTCCATTCCCTGCTCTCTTTCTGTCTCTTCTCAATGAAACTCGAGTGTAGATTAGTCATTCAGGAGCGCCCCCCCCCAAAAAAAAAACCCCAGAAGCCTCAGGAAGGCAGGTATTTGGGAGTTGCTTTGCTCCTGTGTTATTTCCAGTGATGCCTGGTACATAATAGATGCTCAATTCAAAGGAATTCCTTTATTGAGACACACACCAAGATCCATGTTATCCCTGTGCTGGGCATGGCGCTGAGGTGCTGGGCATGCAGTTGAGAAGAACCTACCTAAACCTGGGGGGCTGCCCCAGCATGCTGCGGCCAGCTTGGCCCAGCCGTGGCCCGGGGAGGGCGGTCCTGTCATTCCCTGCTGTGTGCTTGTTTGGACCCCATGCTGTCGTTGACCTTTCTGTCCATGTTTGGGATTGTTGTTGGAAGTGTGATCTTGCCCGGCACATAGTACGTCTGCAAAAGTGTTTGAGGAATGAACGAATGAATGAATGAATGAAGTGAAGCCATGTGCTGTGGAAATCCAGGAGCAGAAGTGTCACAGAAGGTGATGAGCTGACCCTCAAAGGCCAGGGGGAGGAGGAAGTTCAAACAGAGAAGAGCGGGGCACCCTTGGCTATATTGTCAGGTACTACCCCTCCCCCCCCCGCCCTGCTGGCCCAGGCAGGAGCTCTGGTCTGATGCGAGGCTGGGGAGAGGCCTGAGCCTGGTGGAATCCAGTGTGACCCACCTTCCCCAGGGCAGTGGGTGTGTCTCCTGTGCACTGCCGCAGCCCAGGGCCTGGCCAGAGCCTGGAACCACACAGGATCTGGTTTCCACCAGGACTAAGCACAGACAGGAGGAGTCGAAGCCCACCCTTGGCAACTGGGGTGGGGGTCAGGCAGCTGTGTAAGACCGTGCTCAGCCCCTCAAAGACAGCTGGAGGCCCGAGGGGGCTGTGGGACAAAGGCGATGCTGGAAGAGGGCAGATTCCATTCCTGGGAGCTGCGTCAGCCCCAGGGTGCTGGGCAGCGGCTCCGGTGTCGGGTGCCCAGCTTGCAGACAGCAGAGCAGGGGTGGTTTCGGAGTCAGCAGGGAGCAGGGAGCAGAGGCCATGCTGGAGGTGTCTGTCAAGAAACCCCACAGGCAAGTCACCCTCGCACCCAGGACCGCCGCCCCCAGCCAGAGCTCTGAGTCACAGCATGCCGCTCTCCGGCTGCTGCAGGATTTTCCCACGAACAACGCTGTGCCAAAAAAAAAAAAAAAAAATGATGATAGATAATTAATAATAAAGTTGCAGAGTAGAAAAAATGAACTGGAAAGGGCACATCAAGGTACAAAGGCGCATCGGGAAGCAGAGTGGCGAGCAAAGGGCGGCTGCAGCAGGAAGGCAGGTCAGTGCCTGGAACTTGCAGCTGCAGATAGAGCAAGAGAGAGGCACACGGCACGTACTTGGGAAAGCGGGATCTGAGGACAGAGATGTCAGCGGCCTAGAGAGCAGGCTCAGCCACCTCTCAGGTCCTTGTCTTCCATGCTTTCCTCTCCACCTTCCCCTCTAGCCAAACAGCCTCCCTCTAGAAGTTCCTGGATCCCACAGCCCTGAGCCTACCTACCCCAGGAACTTTTGCATCACCATTTTCTGCCTGGGAGAGCTAGCTGGTCCCCTCAATCCCGTAGGTGTCTGCCTCAGCGCTGGACCCCCTGGTCCATTAACCCTTCCTCTTTGCCAGCTCAGTCCTTCCCCTTAGCACTCCACATTCTGGATCTGTTCACTCAAGCAGGGTCTTGACTGTGCTACTGTTATAACCTCTGCCTCTCACATGGTGTCTGGCACATAGTAGGTGCTCAATAAGCCAGTGCTCTGCTTGGGTTGCACAAAGAAGTGTCAAGGAGGGAGTGGAGAGCCTGGTTGGGGTTACCTGCAGGCACCGCCTAGCCCTTTCCCTGAGGAAGGACCCCCACTTCAGGACAAGATGTGAGGGACCTCAGAGGGGCCGGTGGAGATGGCAAAGAGGAGTCAAGGAGGGGGCTCCTTTGGGGAGACCCTCCAACCTGTGGATTCCAGCCAATGGAGAAGGCAGTGGCAGATGCAGCGGCCGATGGGGGGGAGGGGGGGGAGGGAGGGCAGGAGGGGTGACACAAGGGTCTTGGGAATGGACGCTGGGGATCTAGCCTGGTCTGGGTACTTCTCATGCAAGCGGCCACAGCCCACCCCGTCTGGAAGTTGGGGGCAGCCCGGCCTTGTCTAGAGGGTGCAGCTGTGATAATTAAATAAAATTACGTGGAAGCACGCTGCCCGTGGCTGCGGCATAGTAAGCCCTCAGTAAATACTAGCTACAGGTTGGGCTCCTACTGCGCGTTGTGTGTGCTCTGAATAAAACAGGAAATGAGAACGATGAGGTTGGCCCCTGCTCGGAAGCCACACGGTGGAGAGCTCAGAAGGAGGGAGGGAGGGAGGGAGACACGCATCCCCCTGCGCCTTCAGGAAGGGCCCCAGGAGTTTGGCCTCAGCTGGGCTAGGGCTTGAAGGATAATGAGCCGATGACACGGAGACTCAGCAGGCCAGGGATCAACCAGTTGGTGCCTGGCGTTTGGGCGGCTCTTGAGCACCTACTCTTTGATCCAGGCACAGCCACGCCAGTGCAGGGACCCTGAAAGGCTCCATCTCCTGGCCACACCCTCCCAGCGGCTGACTCACATTCACAAGAGCTCCAGGCCTTGGTGTAAGCGCATGGGGTTCTCAAGGGAACCACGGGGCCAGGAAGGAAGTGGTGATGGGCAAAGGGGCGCCAGAGCTGGGTCGCAGGGGCCCCTATTCTAGCCCGATGCCCACTGTGTGCCAAGCTCTGTTTGATGGACACAAAGAGGAACAACACCAAGTCTAGCACTGGCGGGCACCAATGGGGTCCATAGGGCGAGTGACATAGCCAGAAAGGCTTCATGGAGGAGGTGACCTTTGTCCAACGGCTTGTATTGCTTTTCCAGAGTGGACCCTCCCTCCCCACCCTGCAGACTTAGGGGAGGGGCACCCATCCCCTCGATGGCCATCCATAGCAAAGCCTTCTGGGCCTGGTGGAGCTCCTTCCCTGAACCCCCAATACTGGGACTGACATCGCAAGGAGCTGTGGGAGGCCCTGCAGGCGCTCTATGTATTACCACGAAGGGCTGTAACACCCGGAGCCATCTTGGCTCCATCCTTCCCATTCGTGCAGTTGGAGCTTGGGCCGGCTCTTCCTCCAGTCGGGCCTCAGTCAGCAGGTCTGTAGCATGGGTGTATAGTGGTACACCGGGCTGCTGTCCTGGGGCCAGGGAAATTTGAATTCCGGGGGCTGGGTTATTGTCTGCTGAGGGTACGGGTCGTCAAACACATGGGGCTGAAATAGCCAAGATGACAGGGGACACTGAGCATCTTAGGGACATGGCCCAGCACCACAGCCCAATGAGACAGACGGCCAAGGGCTGGGTCTACCTCATCCCACTGCCCCCCCCCACACACACACGGGGCGTAGACCATTGTCCTACAAAAATTGGCTCCAGGAGGCTTCTAGGGGCTGCCTTGCTCGCCCCATTTTGCAATGGGGGTACCATTTTGCATAGGGAGAGCAGACTCGAATCCCTCCCGCTAATCTGTACACACCACTCACTTCCGTTCTTTCTTTGCCCAAATCATCTGTGGACCTGCACACTTCGCCTGGGACTTCTAGTTGGACAATTACATCCCCAGTCCTGGGGTTGCTTCATGGAAAGACACACAGAGATAGATAGATAGATAGATAGATAGATAGATAGATAGATAGATAGATAGATAGATAGATAGATAGATATTGATATAAACACACATACTATACCTTATCTTAGTCAATGTTGCCAGATTGCTGCCAAAAATACTCTTAATACTTTGTGTTTTCTCCCACAAATCAGGGGCCAGCTGTCTCCCCAAGTCTCTTGCAGCAATAAGGGTTAATGTTATTGTTGTTGTTGGGCTTCATTTTGTCTCATTGGGCAAAATGAAACCTCACTGTTGCCACCAAGATTCCCATTTCCTGTGCCGCTGCAGAACTTGTGTATCTCCTTTTGTGCAGAGCACGTGTATAGGTGCTGTGTCTTGCGTGTATAGGTGCTGTGTCTTGCGTGTATAGGTGCTGTGTCTTGCATCGTGCTGTCCTTACCTAATGCCCATCCATGGCACACATTTGTTCATTTGTAACATACATAGATACTGAGCTTTCATTTGACATCCGACTTGCAAGCAGTTTTGTTTTTATATTGACATGGTTTTTTATATTGACAAATATATCTGTAGCCACTGGAGTCACAGTTGTGTAATAAAATGTGTGACTCGCTTTTGCTGGGCGCCTGTGACTCACACCTGTAATCCTAGCTACTTAGGAGGTTGAGATCTGAGGATCCAGGTTCAAAGCAGCCTGGGAAATAAAATCAGTGAGACTGTTATCTCCAATTACCCATCAAAGAGCCAGACATGGAGCTGAGGCTTAAAGTGGTAGAGTGCCCTGAATTTAAACGCCAGGATCAGCACAAAAACAAAAGGTATGACTTGCTTTTGAAATGAGACTTTCTTTCTTTCTTTCTTTCTTTCTCTCTCTTTCTTTCTTTCCTTCTTTCCTTTCTTCCTTCCTTTTTTCTTTCTTTCTTTCTTTCTTTCTTTCTTTCTTTCTTTCTTTCTTTCCTCCTCCTCCTCCTCCTCCTCCTCCTCCTCCTCCTCCTCCTCCTCCTCCTCCTCCTCCTCCTCCTCCTCCTCCTCCTCCTCCCCCCCTCCTCCTTCTTCTGTCAGTCATGAGGCTTGAACTCTGGGCCTGGGCGCTGTCCCTCAGCTCTTCAGCTCAAGGCTAGTGCTCTACCACTTGAGCCACAGCACCACTTCCAGTTTTCTGGTGGTTAATTGGAGACAGGAGCCTCATGGACTTTCCTGCCTGGGCTGGCTTTGAACCACAGTCCTCAGATCTCAGCCTCCTGTGTAGCTAGGATTATAGGTGTAAATTACAGGTACCCGGCTAGGGTTTCCTTATTCTTTTGGTGGGATAATATAGTGGTTATTGTACAACAGAGGCTTATTGAAATATTTACAGATATAATGGCATGAGGTTTGAAGTTTGGGATGTGTTTTCAAACATCATAGGGTTGGGGAGGACTGGGGGAAATGGAGACAGACAAGATTGGCCAAACTCAGTGATGCTGCAGGCTTGGGGATAGGTAGGGGACTTGGTTTGCATGGACAGTCAGGGATTTCCGGCCTTACCTTCTCTAGTAACAGAACTGTTTAGAATATATTCAGAATTTCCTATGGCCAGTCATTTTCTGGTTGCCCTAATTCATTCATATAGCAAACCCTCAAAATTATGTGTGGATTATGATTCCAGATCTGCAGAAAAGCAAGGTCCCGAGGGCTGTATCCATCCTGCATGCTCTCTCTCTCTCTCTCTCTCTCTCTCTCTCTCTCTCTCTCTCTCTCTCTCTCTCTCTCTCTCTCTCTCTCTCTCTCTCTTCTCAAACACTGGAGAGAAATGGAGAGGCACCTGCCTCATAGAACGTGATCTCACATGGGAAGGGACATTAAGGCAGGATAATGGGAAGTAGAGATGGACTAGTAGTGAGACGCCATGGTTTGAGTATCTCCCAGAAGTCTGTGTGGCGGAACCTTTCTTCCCAGGTGTTGAAGTGGTTGAAGGGGTCAGGCTGATGGACGAGCGGCTTTTGTGAATGAGTTGACCCCTTTCTCGCAGGAAGGGCCCAGCCGTCATGGGTGCCTGGCACCTGTCTCCTCTTCCCCAGCGTGTACTCAGCCTTCCACCTTCTGCCACTTTGTCATGGAGCATGAGACCCTCTCGGGACCCAACCTCCAGACCTTGGATTTCCTAGACTCCAGAACCGTGTGCCCAAACTATAAACCCTTTTCCTTTATAAGCTTTCTGATCTTGGGTACTTCATGATAGCAACAGAAAATAGAGTGAGACTTGGGGAAGGTAGGGCTGAGGGGTCCAGTGGTGAGAGCTCGGCCCTGGGGGGAACCAAGGAGGAGGCGACTGGGGGACCTGAGGAAGGAAGGCATTCAGCGAGAGGGACCACAGGTGCAAAGGCTCTGGGGCAGACACAGAAGGAAGGGGGGCAGAGCAGGGCACAGATGAGAAGATGAGAGCCACACGGCCAGGCCGGGAGCCATGCAGACCACAGAACGGCGAATCCAACTCCAACAAAGCGAACCAAGGCACCGAAGAAAGACCAGGACTGTTCATTGGGTTCATAAGCTCAACCATCACTTAAATACACCGTGTCCTACAAACATGCTCTACCACAGAGGCGTAATTTAATTCTGACGCCAAATTAACTGTCCTTTAGTCTTTTTTACAAAGCCATTGCTTTTGATTTTCTTTTTTTTTTTTTTTTGCATAACTTAATTCAATTTCACTTTTCAGCTCTTGCCACCTATTCTCCACACGCTTTTATTTATTTATTTTGGGGATGGTTATAGCATTATTATTTTATTATCGCTCACTAACGGGGGAGAATTCACTTATCCAATTGATCTATGTGCTTAGATATATTAAAAAAAAAGCCAGCTCTGTGGGCAGCAGCGGGAAATCTGGAGAGACAGGAGCTGCGTGGCGGGCAGGCGGGACACCGCCGTGTGGACCTCTGATGGGTCACGATGACCCAGGTTCAGAGGCACACCCATGAGCAGACGCTCAGGGCCCCCCACTTCAGTAACTGCCTACGCCCAACTCAGGAGCGGCGAGCTTTCCCTGTTCCACACTTTCCTGCTGGTTTGTACTGGTTCTAAGCAAGTTTTGGGCAAGGCCGAGTTCCACGGAGTCTGTGGCTCCGATGTCCCTGTGCATGCCACCTGCCTTGAGACCAGGAAGGTGCCGATCGCCACACACCACGCACGTGCGCGAGAGCTCCCCCGCCACTTTGACTTCAGCCTGGTGCGTGTGACTTGTGCAGGGGCCAGGCTTGGGGCGTGAACAGTTGCAGATCGGAACAAGAGACACGATAAGCCGCATCCTGGCCAGCCCCCAGAAAGGGTGCAATTAGTCGTGAACCTGGCCTTTACTTGCCTGCTCTCTAGTGAATTCTAGACTGTTCTGGGGAAAGCTTTGGGATTCAGAATCAAGAAGAAAGGGGGAGAAAGAAGTAGATGAGAGGCCCCCTGCAGAAGGCTGGGAAGATGTTTTTACTTTTATTTTTAATGTGCTAGAGGAAACCCTGAACACCGAGCTGCGGGTGAGGAGGTAGAGCGGGAAATTTTAAGAAATACGGTTGCTCTGTCAGGAGACGGTGGCTCACGCCTGTCATCCTAGCTACTCAGGAGGCTGAGCTCTGAGGATCATGGTTAGAAGCCAGACAGGCAGGAAAAGTCCGTACGACTCTTATCTCCCATTAACCACCAAAAAGCTGGAAGTGGCGGTATGGCTCAAGTGGTAGAATGCCAACCTTGAGCAAAAAGGCTAAGGAAGAGTGCCTAGGCCTGAGTTCAAGCCCCAGGACTCTCTCTCTCTCTCTCTCTCTCTCTCTCTCTCTCTCTCTCTCTCTTAGAAGTCCATAGGCTGTTGTCCTAGGCATGTCACTCACCGGCGCCCTGGTACCCAGAGCATACACATTCCTGGGAGTCAGGTGAGTCAACCATCTCATCTTATAAACAGGAAACTAAGCTCAGAGAGGACTACCACCCACCTGAGGGCGCACAGCAAGTACGAGTGGATCTTAGATACAAGCCCCCATTTTCCTGACTTTGTATCTCAGGAGATCTCAGCCTCCTCCTCCCGGCTGGGCCCAGAACATCTGAATGGATTTTGGGCAGCCTGGAAGAAATATCAGAACCCCCACAGAGATCAAAAGAATAGAAGCCTCTCGATTTCTGGCCTTACACAAACAATCAGGTTTGTAAATAACCCAATGATGTGCAAAGGCACTGGGGTCCATGAGGGTGTGGCTTCATGGCAGATCTTGTTCCTAGTATCCATGAGGACCTAGCCACTGTGCCCAGCCAGGGGCTGAGGCCTCCTGAGGATCTGGGGCCTGGGGTCACCGCACCCCTGCTGTGGGCCTTGCAGTGCTCATCCGTCACAGGAGTGGCCAGGGCACTGCGGTCAGTGCCACAGGGGTGGACCGAGCTGGAGCACAGAGAACAGAGCCACTGTCTCCTTAAACAGCAGCCTCTAAAACTGGGGTTCCAGCAGGCCCCAGAGGTAGCCCTGTCTCTTGGACTTCGGTTCCTCACCCAGTATTCACCCCCGTCATGTGTTCTCCGCTCCAGCAGTGTGTATGTGTGTGTGTGGGCAGGGGGGGATAGCTTGCCTTAGTTTACAGAGCCCTAACTTTAGAGGATACCCCCCATATGCATGAGTGTCACAGGTCAGGGGTCACAGGTCACAGCCCACCTATGCATTGGGGATGCTGAGCCTGGCCATAAACAGGAGAAGTTGGAGGCTGAGCGTCCACCCTTGGTCCTGAGGCTGAGCCTCTGGGAGCCGGGGCTGGAGGGGGGTGTCTCTGTTCTGTCCCTTGATGCTCTACCCTGCTGTCCCTGTGTCCCGGGAAGCCGGCGTCTTCCTGACTGAGGGCTGGGAAAGCTGCCGCTGCTCTGTGAGCAGGAAAGTCCATGTGACTCTTAATTTCCAGTGAACCAGCAAAAAGCTGGAGTGGAGCCGTGGCTCAAGTGGTAGAATGGTAACTTGAACAACATCAAAAAAAGGCAAATGAGATCTGGAGGCTTAGAGTTTAAGCCCCAAATACAGCCATGTACAGAAAAAATACACAAATCATTTGGAAGTTTCTTCTATGTGGGCAGAGCAAGGGCAAAACTCTTGAAAAAACCTCACAGCTCCTCCACGGGCCTGCCCGAGTGAACAGCTAAGGCCCAGCGGCGCAGGCTCTGGTTTCTGAAATGGGGTGAGGTGGGGCACAGCTGGGGTCAGGACACTGTTGACAGAGAAGGCAGCTCACCTGTCCAGGTGGCCACCTTCCCTCCCCTCCCCTCCCCTCCCTTCCCCTCCCCTCCCCTCCCCCCTCCCTCCCCTCCCCTCCCCTCCCTTCCCCTTCCCTTCTCTTCTTTGTACTGTGCTAGAGCTTGAACTCAGGGCCTGGGCGCTGTCCCTCAGCTCTTCATCTCAAGGTGAGCGCTCTACCACTTGAGCCACAGTGCTACTTCAGGTTTTCTGGTGGTTCATTGGAGATAAGAGTCTCACGGACTTTCCTGCCTGAGCTGGCTTTGAACCCTGATGCTCAGATCTCAGCCTCCTGAGTAGCTAGGATCACAGGTGTGAGCCACCGGCACTGGGACCCTTCACTGTCTGAATGTATCATGCCCCCGCTCCCCCCTCCCCCCATGGATGGGCAGGGGTGAGGAACAGAGTGGGACTGGCAGGGCCCAGCGCCATGGTGCCTGGGTCCTTGGTTCCTTCTCACCCATGGGCTCTCTTGCAGGCCTCCTTCGGGGCATGGGGAGCAGTTGGTGGCAGCAAGGGGCCTGGAGAGGGCAGCAGGAAAGAGGATCGGCCGGGAGCCCCTTGGGTGGAGGAAGGAGCCTGTGAGGGGACCAGAGCGCCGGAGGGCGGGAGGAGGCTCTGCTCTCTTGCTGCCCCGGCAGCTCTGGGCTCTGTGGAGCCAGCTGCAACGCTTCCCTAGCTGGGCGTCTGAACCCTGCACAGCGCCCCGGGCCATTCCCAAGTTCCCAGCCACTCTGCGTTATTAAAAAAGAAACACTTTCATTTTGGTTATTAAGACCTAAGCATTTTTATTTATTGATGGCAGTGCTGGGATGGAACCCAGGGCCTGTGTGCGCATACCGGCCAAGTCCTCCCCTCCCTCCCTCCCTCCCTCCCCCCTCCTCCTCCTTCACACACTTGTGTATGCATGCATGTGTGAGTGCACAAGCACGCACACACATGCATGCTGTGGATGTATGCATGTGTGTTCAGATGCACGCACACACGTGTGGTATTCACTAATTCACTCATCCACACGTGTGGATGAGTGCCAGCTGTGAGCAAGAAAGCTGAATGAGAGCACTAGGCCCTGAGTTCAAGCTCTGGTACAGACACCAAACGACAAGCACATTTCTGGAACCGTGTCTCCTACACGAGGAACCTTTGAAAGCTTTTCCTCCAATCCGGGGATTTCTCCCTGATGCAGAAGACAAGAGAGTGTGGGTTCACACTTGCACAGGCGGCATGCCGGCTTGGTCCCCGTGTGTCTCCTAGGCTTATCTCATTCTTGTTCACAACTTCACACTCCTTTATGCAGTCTCGTACCTCAGGGCCTTTGCACATGTGGTACTTTGTTCTGCCTAGTGGCCCTTGGGTGTGATTCAAGGCCCCGGTTAGGTGCCACCTCTGCTCTGAGCCCTCCTCATGACACCTGAGACGCCTATCCACTCCACCCTTTCCCTGAGTGGCTTTACCCTATGTACATCGTATACGAACTGAGACACCACTCTGGGCCAGTGGCCGTTAGACTGTGAGCTCCCTGGAGGCAGAGGCGGAGCCCAAGCGTGGCCTGTGGCAGGTGCCCTGATGTTTGTTGGGGACGGCAGAACCAATCTGACGTGATCTGGAGAACGCTCCCCCCACAGGTAGATCGTGATGGTGTCTTATTTGATCATTTATTTATATGTTATTTTCAACTAGGAGTCGGGATGGCTGGAGATGAAAGGCAGAGATACGGGTAGCAACCAAGCCCAGCATCCCGAGCCTGCCTGTCCCCTGTCCCCCCGGCTCTCCCTCCTAAGTCCCTGTCCTCTGAGCAAAGGCTCCCGGACGCCCCTGGGGCAGCTCTTCTGGCCACGGTGACCTGGGCCTTTGCCTTCGACCTCTGGGCCAGGTTCGTTACTCGTAGTAGGGGCCAAAGCTGCTTTGGGGTCACCGGGTGCCCGAGACTGCAGGGCCTAAGGCCCAGGGGCTCTGGGCAGGCCGAGAATAGGCCTGGGAGAATGGCTCTGAGTCCTTCCCACGGCCTGGCCACTCCAGTCCCGTCCCCAGGACGCCTGCACCACCCTGAGCCCATGCCAGGCTTCGTGAAGCACGGAGGGGGGACCTGCTCCCTGCAGGCCAGTGCTGGTGGTAGCGGGCCACTGTCCCATCCCCAGGGGTCTCCTGGGCCAGGAGAACAGGTGGGAGGTTGAGTCAGGGTCTGAGCGTACTCCTCGCGCCATGTCCTGCTGGCACTGGGCAGGAACGTCTCCGCCAGAGGGCAGCTGGGGGACCGGCCCTCCCCTGTAGGGCCCTCCCCGTGGCAGCCATGGGCAAAGCCCTTTGGGGCCGTGGGAATGCCTTCCTCTCCTGGCCCTGCCACCAAACGTGTCACCCAAGCCAACAGCAAGACACTGGGCAGTGGCTTTTGTTTGTGTTTGTGTTTGACAGTGGTAGGGCTTGAACTCTGGGCCTGGATGCTATGTCCCTCAGCTCTTCAGCTCAAGGCTGGTGCTCTACCCCTTGAGCCACAGCACCATTTCCGGTTTTCAGGTGGTTTATCGGCGAGAAGAGTCTCACGGGCTTTCCGGCCCAGGCTGGCTTTGAACCACGACCCTCAGATCGCAGCCTCCTGAGTAGCGTCACCGGCACCCGTCCGGGCAGTGGCTTTTGAAGGACCAGGTGGGACTCTTGGTCCTCTGCAAATGCTTTCTACCCATGATCCTCTACTTCCCTCAGGCCCTGGAGGGAGGGGCAGAGCCTCCATTCCACCCACAGATGAAGAATCTGGACCGCAGCTACCTGAGGTTTGCAAATTTCCAGCAAAGCTCCAGGAGGAGCGGCCCAAGGAGAACACGTGCCCGACATCCAGCTGCTAGCTTCTCTGCTGCAGAGAGCTGCGCCTCTGCCTCTCCTCAGAGCTCATGACCAAGAAGAGTAGGCAGGGGATTGTTGCCTGGTTGTGTGGCAAGATCTTGCTATCGGAGCTCAGGGTGGCCTCCAGCTAAGGATCTTCCTGCTGCTGCCTCCCAAGTGCTGGGATTACAGGTATGAGCTACCAGGCCCAGCTCTTAATAATCTCTATCAAAGGGCCACAATCACCCTATGTAGATCTCCTGGGACCAGCATTTTCTTGACTTGAGCTGTGCTGGTCTCTCGCTTGACTGTTCTTTTGGGTCTCCTCATGTTCACATGCACTCTTCCACTGCCTCTGGTTTACCTGGCAGACAGAGGGATGCTTTGAAATAGAAATCATTCCTTATCTCTTCCTTGCTTAAAACCCTTCAGTGGGCTCATGCACATTCCTGGCACCGTGGGTGGCCCAACTCTGCCCAATTTTGGCTCCGCATCTTAGCAATTTCTCTCTCTTCAGCCCGAGGGCTCTTTTCTGCCCCAGGGCCTTTGCACATGCTCTGCTCACAACTAGCCATTGCAATTCTACTTGTTTATTTCACATCTGGTTCCCTCTTAGGATGTGAGGGAAAGCGGAGACTCCCTGTCTGTGTGCTGGCCCCTCCTGTCCCTGGGCCCAGCACCGTGCAGGGCACAGAGGGCCCTCGGCTCTTGGCACGGGAAGCTTCTGGCCTTCTTCCCTGTGCTAGGCAGCACTACACACACCAGAGCCGCTGCGCCTCAGGCATGGGGCCAGTCCTGGTTCCCGTGTACCGCTCACCCTCCGGTACCATCCACTTCCCGGCACTGGGGCCTCCATTGCTTCCTTCATGAAAAGTGGAGGGGCTGGCTGATGCCAGGCATGGGGATGGGGTCGGCAGGCATGGAGACAGTCCCCCGCAATGCTGTTCACCATGTGCATGAGTCTGTGTGTGAGTGCGTGTGTGCACATGCACGTGTGCATGTGTGTGTGTGCATGTGCATGCATAACTGTGTGCACATGCACAAGCAGGTTGGTACCAGGGCTTGAACTCTTGACTTTTTTTGTTGTCAGTCCTGGGGCTTGAACTCTGGGCCTGGGCGCTGTCCCTCAGCCTCTTCAGCTCAAGTCCAGCGCTCGACCACTGGAGCCACAGCGCCACTTCCGGTTTTCTGGTGGTTCATTGGAGATAGGAGTCTCACAGACTTTCCTGCCCAGGCTGGCTTTGAACTGCGATCCTCAGATCTCCGCCACCTGAGTAGCTAGAATGACAGGCGTGAGCCACCAGCGCCCGGCTTAACACTTGACTCTGGCTTGGCGTTGCACTCAAAGCCCAAAGCTGGCAGGCTGCCCTTCCAGCCACACCTCCAGAGCCTCCTCCCCGCTCCTTCCCAGCGTCCCTGGTTCCTACGTTCAGGTGGGACCACTGAGGGCCAGACACGTTCAGCCGTCTGCCGAGAACTCGGTGGCTCAGCTGGCCACGGCGTCGTGTGCAGGCAGGAGCAGCAGGGGTGTCGCCCAGGCCCGGCCTGAGCCCTGATCGGGTGGAGAGCTGAGAAGCTCCCGCCTTGGCCTCCACAAGTGAAGAGGCCCTGGCCCGGGTCCGGGTCTGGGTCCGGGTCCCGGTCGCCCTGGCAGCAGCCGCCCGCAGAGCTGGCCCCAGAGGACAGGCGCTCCTGCACGGGGGCCGGCAGGGACTGACCTACATTCCTCGCCTGTGCGATTCGCTGTCCTGGTCCCCCCACCCCACAAACACCTCCATCCAGCCAAGGACGTTGTAAAAATAAAATAACGGCAAGCGGGCCCTCCCCTCTGGGACCCTCCGCCCTCCAGCCGTCCTGCTCCGAGGTGAGCCAGGGATGGTGGGGACTGAGAGGCCCAGATTGAAGAAGGGAAGTGGCGGGCGCGGGGAGACAGGGAGGAGGGAGGGGAGACGGAGGCAGGGGCTGCCAAGACAGGAAGGGGTGCAGGTGACTGAGGGGAGGTGAGAGTTCAGCAGAGGAGAGGGAGAAGAATTAGCAGGAGGGTTGGGGGTGGGGTGGGGATGATCATTCAAGAGAGAGGAAAATGAGAGAAAGAGCAAGTGAAAGAATAGCAGATGGGCGGGGAGCCTGTAATCCTCACTACTCAGGAAGCTGACATCGGAGGCTCAAACTTTGAAGCCAGCCGTAATCTCCAATTAATCAGGAAAAAGCCTGAAGTAGAGCTGTGGCTCAAGTGGTAGAGTGCCAGCCTTGAGCAAAAAAGCTCAGGAACAATGGCCAGGCCCTGAGTTCAAGCCTCAGGACATACATACACAGACACACAGACACACAGACACACACACACACACACACACATCAGATGGTCCCAGGGCAAGAAGAGTGGGTCATGGAGACAATGTTAAGAGGAGGGAGATGGGACAGTAAACAGTCAGATGACAAGAACTGTCCCCAAATAGGTCAGGGCTGCTTGTCGAAAACAGAAATAAAGAAAGCAGAAGGCGAGATTCTGGCAGCAGGCTCTGCCTGGACGGGGAGCATCAGCCTACAGAGGCCTGACTTGAAGAGGGCCTTTCCCTTCCTCCACACCTGCCCTACCTGGGATGTTTGGTCCTGGGACCCTGCTGCTCAGATCAAAGACCCTCCAGGGCCAAGACCGCTGTCTGCCTCCCTCCCCAGCCTGGCACACGGGGACTGTGGGCGGACCATGCTGTCTGGGCAACCTGAGTCTTTCTTAGGTTCATCCTGAACTCTGTCTCCAAATGGGCAGTGAGACCTTTGTGTGCTTGGTTGGGCTCTCCTGGTGGTTGGGTTTTCTCACTGCACGATGAGGGTCTCTGCAAAGCCGTGTCATCTTCTAGGGAAGCAGACGTCACTGCCGCTGTCCTCCACCGGCCATTCTGCTCCATTCAGCGCTATCATAGATCCATCCAGGCTCAAGAGAAGGGCAGTAGACACCATGTTTCTCTTTGGTGGTGCTGAGGATCAAACCCATGTCCTCATGAATGCTAGGCAAAGCCCTCTACCATCTGGGCCATGCCCCAGTCTTTCTGTGTTTAATTTCTTCCAATAGGGTCTCATGCTTTTGCCCTAACTGGACTTGAACCCTGATTTTCTTACTTGCACATCCAAAGTAACTAGGAGTATAGATATGAAACTACCATCCCAGTTCAGAAAATGTTTTCAACCTATGCTTAGAAGTTCTTGGTACGTATAGAAGAGTCTAGATGACACCACAATAGATCTTTCTGAGGTCTCTCCCCAAACCTTTAGAATCATGCTTTAGGGGTCAACTGTTTTCTTAGTTGTGATCTCAGCTTTGTTCTTTGCTTGAAGTCATTTCTTCAAACCTTTCTCAAAAGTCAGTTCTTTTCAGAATTCTTCCTCATGTGAGAGACTAGGAATGAAATAAAAAATAGAAGTTTCCAAGCTCAGCAAACTTGGTCCTGTATGTGAACCTAGGCTGCCTCAAAGCTTGTCCTCTTTTTGGGAGGCTCTGTTACCATTGCTCAGTGGAACAAGAGGGATTTCATGAAGTGACCAAAGAAGGGTGGGACTTAAGCAGGTGTGAGAGTGAAGGGCATGCCAGCCAGTGAGGGGCACTTGGACTCCACCGCCCCCGGCAGAGAAATGGAGGGAAATGCAAGGTTTATTGGTAGGCAGCTGGGCAGCCAGTGAATGGTTCCTTGTTAGTGACTCTTTCCTATGTTAGTCAAACTTTCAGTTTAGATTCCATTTCCTGGAGACCCCTCTATGTGTTCCTTTTGCAGCCCAGCCCATCTTTCTATTCTTCGGAATACATGGCTTCTGTCTTTCCCAGATATTCCTGTCCTCCATTGCCTATGAGCACAGCCACCCCCCAGCTTACAAGTTGGGCTAGGCTACCTGCTAGAAATAAAAATGCTCCTCCAAGTCTCAGTGTCGTAACACAACTAAGGTTTCTCACCCAGGACTGAATGAAAGTTGGCTAGGGTATGGCTGGTGGGGTTCATTCCACAAAGGGAGGGAGGGACATTCCTTTCACCCAGTGGCTCCCCCATCATCTAGGTTGAAGGTTGGCAATTCATGGTTTGTAAATAAAGTTTTATTGAGACCCAGTCATGTTATTCAGTTACATTCTGTCAATGACTGTCTTAGCACCACAATGACAGGGACAGTGTGGTCCAGAGAACCTAAAATGTTTGTCTTCTGGTCTCTATAGTGAAGGTTCTGCAGACCCTTGCTTTGGTAGGCCTGTGAAGAGACAGAGTAGAGGACCCTGAGGGAGGATTCTGTAGGATGGACAGGAAATACCATTTATTACTTCCTCCCTCATTCTATTGGCCACCACAAGCTACAAGGAGACTGGGAAATGTAGTCTTCCTGGGTTCCCAATAGGACACACAGCCTTGTCCCTCTACACATCTCTTCCTGGGCTTTGCTTTTGGGCTCCATCTTCTTCTACCCTACCTCCAGAACTCAGGGTTCAGGAACTGTCCCTTAGCCTTTTCTGGTTGGTCATGGGGCTTGAATTCAGGGTCTGGGCACTGTCCCTGAGCTCTTTTTGTTCAAGGCTAGCCCTCTACAACTTTGTGCCACATCACCACTACTGGTTCTCTGGTGGTTTATTGGAGATAAGAATCTCACACATTCTCTTGCCTGGGCTGGCTTTGAACAGCGATCCTCAGATCTCAGCCTTCTGAGTAGCTAGGATTACAGGTGTGAGCCACCAGCACCAGGCTCCCTTAGCTGTTTTTGCTCAATGATAACACTCTACTACTTGAGCCACAGCCACATTTCTGGCTTTTTGCAGGTTAATTGGAGATACCAATCTTATAGACTTTCCTGGCCGGGCTGGGCCTTGAACTTCAAGCCTCAGATCTCAGCCTCCTGAGTAGTTAGGATTACAGGCATAAGCTCCTGACACCTGCCTTACAATTTTCATTCTTGCTGGAAGCTTTTTGTTATGCTGCTGGCCTGCAAGGCCCATGCTGGAAGAACTGGGGGTGCATGCTTCCCTTCCGTCTCTCACCACTGCGTGGGAGCTCAGGGACAAATATTCCAGCTTTCATGCTCCTTGATGTGTACTTCTAGGTATGCCCTCCAATAGGCCCTGGAGAAGGGGTGACCCCCATTCTCTGGGTTTCATGGTCTCCCCTCCCTTCAGTACTGCTTGGATCACCTCCTAAAGCAATCACTTGGTTCTGAGCCCCTGTCTCCCTGGAGGAACCAAAAGGAAGTTACTGCCACGTATCCCCACTATGTATTCCCGCTAGGTGGGGAAACTGAGGCATGATGAGTACAGAGGAAAGGTTGCACTGAAAGGTCTTTGAAAGGAAAACAGTTAATGTGTGGATGAGCTGGTGGGAGGAACTCAGCAGAGACTCAGCAGGGTAGGGCCCAGGCCCCCAGGCTAGAGACACCAAGTAGGTCAGAGAGTGTCCAGCATGAGGGCCTCTCCTTCCCCCCCACCCAATACTCCTCTCTCTAAGGAGAAAACACCTGTGTCTCTGTCCATTCCCACCCACCCTACCCCACTTGCCCTCTTAGGCCAGAGACCCCATACCCCACCTGGGATATTGGGGGAGGGTCTTTGCCAGGAGCTGACTCCCTCTGTGGCCTGGTCTGGAAATGGTGGCAGGCGGCCAGCCAGGCCTCTGGCCGGCCGCACGAGCCCAGAAGCAGCACGTGGCTGGCCGGGTGCTGCCATTTCTGCCCCAGTGCCCTGCCTGAGCAGATGGTCTTGGAAGCCAGTGCCCTCAAAAGGGGTCAGGAGGGTCTGCCAGCCACACCTTCGCTCCTCTGCCTCGTCTGGCCTCAGCCGCCCTTGCTGCTGTCATGGAGGGGCTCAGGGGCTCAGCTGGCCAGCTGTGAGGGGTGGAGGAGGGGGGGTTGGGTGATGGATCTAGGGGCTCCGGGCAACAGTGGCGGGTAGAGGAGGCAGTGGTGAGGGGCTGGGCCTGCCCTGTGCATGTGACGAAGCCCCTGGCTGCACACTGACCCTCACGGGTGGCTCACCGTGGAGGTGGCAGGACCTTCACTTCTGTGGGAAGAGATCCCTGCCCTGAGCAGCACCCCATAATCCCTCTTTGGGGTGGGAACCCCACCTGTGTCTAAGCAAGGAGGGGTGAATGGAAGCCTCTGGGAGAGGCACTTCACCGACACTGGCCGACCCCTCCCCCTTTCGTATGGTGGCCTTTGCCACCCTCCTAGTGACTTCACCCAGCAGACGGGGCCTGACAGATTCAAAAGCAAAGTCATCCCTACGGAGGCCACACAAGGCCCATGGATAGCAAGGGTGGAGGGTTGCCCCCAATACAGCTCCCCTCCCCTCCTCTGAGTAGCCCTGCTCCCATCCCAAGCCGAGTCCAGCCCTGTGACCTCCTGGGAGGATTCCACCCGGTCCTTGAGCCAGGAGATCAGTCCTGAGAGAGGTGGGCAGGGGACCAGGCTGGCGCCCAGTCTGGCTCTGCAGAGGAGGCCGGGTGGGGGCAGGGGGAAGGGCTCAGCTCCCGCACCACCTTGGGCGTCAGTGCTGTCCTAATGAATAAGGAAACAGATGCCCCAATGCCTTCACCCCAACCCTGACATCATGTCACTCCCTTCCCCAACCTCGGTCCTGCGCCGATGGCTGTCAGCGCAAGCTCATGCTGGGACTCCGGGGTGGCAGGGCAGCACACATAAGACCTATTCCGGGGGGCGTGTCCTGGTGGGCGTGGCAACGCGGGAGGGTGGGGCGGCTTGGGGGGCGTGTCCGGGTGGGCAGGGCACCACAAATGTGTATTCCCCGGGTGGGCGTGGCAACAAGGAGAGGGCGTGTCCGGGTGGGCGGGGCCTCGTGGAGCATCTTCTCTACAGATCAGAGATCCACTGGGCCCAGGCCACAAAGCCAGTGGACACAGCCCCTCTATTGGTGTGTGCAGAGCCAGACCTCAAGCATATACTTTAGTTTTATCTACTCTTCCCAAGCTTGAAATAAAGTTTAGTATTTAAGCTACAGCAAGGAAGAAAAGGTGGGCAGGGGGGTGGGAGGGTAGGGGGAGGAGACGGGGAGGAGAAAGCAGGGAGGAGGCAGCCAGGAGCAAAGCAGGTCAGCCCTGTCCGCCTTTCCCTGCCCTTAGCCAGGCTCAGGATCGGTGAGCCTTTGACCTTGGCCATTCAGACTCTGTAGCCCCCCCCCCCCCGCCCCGGGAAGAGTGGGGCTCCTGCATGGTGGAGGAGCTCTGTGGACCAGCTCTGGAGCTCCCAGCACCGCTGGGCTGCAGCAATTTGGTTTTTCTTTTTTTTCTTTTTGCTGTCAGCCGTGGCAGCCTGCTCCCAATTTCTCTGGAAAGGCAGCTCCTAATTAGAATGGATCGAAGAGGCTTTGCTTTGACTTTGTTCTTAGCCTTGATTGCATTGCTGCTTTAGGGTTTAATCTACCTTCAGCCACCAGTGGGACTGCACCCCTGGACTCTACTCACACCCCACTGCCCTGACAAGTGGACAGTTGTTTGGGGGTGCAGAAGGCTCCATGGGGCCACGTGCTTCTCTCATCCCAGGCCTCTCTTCCAGGTCCTTTCCTGTCCCTTCAATCCCTTTCATCAGTAACTGCAGGCTGTCCAGGGAGCCACTCCCTGCTGGTGCAAGTGTGAATTGGTACCATTTTCTGTGGAGGGCGATTAAAACTTTAGAAAGAGTCCTAGGCTTTGACCTAGAAAGTTCCTGTCTCCACTTCTATCCTGAAGAAATAACTGGACAGGTCCCATAACGAGGTACAGAAGGGCAATGCTCACTCAAGAGCTCTTCTTGAGCAACACCTAGTGACCTGTGACCTTCAACAGATGATCATTTAAAATGGCTTACTAGCCAACTGGGAAGACCCTCCTGGAAGTGACCATGAAGACAGGAATATGGATTGCTTAGAACCTGACCAGAGGACTTACTGTTCATTTTATTAGCAACAATTTGGCAACAGATTTGTTTGTTCATTGTGCCAGTCCTGGGTCTTGAATTCAGGGCCTCATGATCTTGTTTGGCTTCTTAGCACAAGGCTGGTGCTCTGCCACTTGAGCCATATCTCTACTTCTGGCTTTTTGGTGATTAATTGGAAATAAGAGTCTCAAAAACTTTTCTTCCCAGGCTGGCTTTGCACAGAGATCCTCAGATCTCAGCTTCTTGAGTAGCTAGGATTACAGGTGAGAGTCACCAGCATCCAGGGATAGGAAATGTTTTGTTCCCTAGCTCTGTCAGGTTACATAAGGCCCGCAAAATCACTCGATTCATGTTAAGACAGATCTGCATGGGCTTTTGGTCAGCTGCCCGTGGCTGACTGCCTGCGTTTGTAATTGTGTAGAGCCCATGAATTGTGTCATGGGTATCCAAATGCAGAGCCAGATGCTGGCGGGTTATGCCTGTAATCTTAGCGACTCAGGAGGCTAAGATCCAGAAGATCATCATTCACAGTCAACCTGGGCAGAAAAGTCTTGTGTGATTCCATTTCTAATTAACCAGCAAAAAGCTGGGCTGGAGGCATGGCTCAAGTGGTAGACAAGCAACCTGAACAAGCATGAGGCCCTAAGTTCCAACCCCAGTACTGGCCAAAAAAAAAAAAAAAGTTCAAATGGACCTTTACAGAAAAATCTTCTCATAGTTTAAACTATGAGCCAATAACAGTAACAGACATAGAACAGGACAAGCACATGGGCCCAAATCCCACAACTTCTATTGTGCACATGGTGGGTGCTGTGCTGTCCTCTTTATAAAACAAGACCAGTTCCATGATTATAAAAGAATTCAGCAAGCAGAGTACCTGTGGCACAACACCTCTAATCCTAGATACACTGGAGGCCGAGATCCGAGGATCACACTTGGAGGCCAGTGCAGGCTGACAGATCCTTGAGACTCTTATTTCCAGTTAACTATCAGAAAGGCCAAAGTGGAGGTGTGACTCAAGGGGTAGAACACCAGCCTTGAGTGAAAAAGCTCAGGGACAGCACCCAGGCCCTGAGTTCAAGCCCCACCATTGATAAAAAAAAAAAAACAACAAACTCCAAACACTACCGTCCCCCACCCCCAACAAAACAACAGTAAAACCTTGGCCACATAGGACCCAACCTTTTAACTTACATCCACGAGACATGAAGTTAGGAGAAAGAGATAGGATGCTAATAGTAAGGAAAGCTTCCTCAGATTTTTTTTTTTTTTTTTTTTGGCTTTGAAAACTGCACTTCTGTACAGAGATGGCGGGAGAGAACCGTCTGCCCAGGGACACGGCGGCTGTCCTTGGGATTGGGATCATTTTCCGATTTGCACTCGTGTTCCTTTTCCCCTCCCCCTCCTTTTCTTCTGGCTCCCCACCTTTTCTTCTCTCCTTTCTTCCCTTCCTTGTATTCTTTCTTCTTTTTCTTGCTTTCTTTTCCTTTCTCTCTCTCTCTCGCTCTCTTCTTTCTTCTTTTTTACAATTAAGCATGTAACTCAGCATACTTATAGAAAATAGGGACATCAGCTCCTATGCATTGAGCGTTGGCTAAGCATTGTGCCTCGGGAAAGGTTTTACATATTGAAAAAAATCAGTCGGGCTGGTAACACTCTCATTTGAAGCTGAGCACCAGAGAGGCCAAGGGTCTTGCCTAAGCACACACAGTTGCACGTGGACTGTGATCTTCTGATCAGAAGCTGGCATTTTCCCACAAACTCCAGTCTCTCTAGATGATCCGAGAAAGGATCCCATAGAGGCCCATGCTCCAGAGACCCACCAGATTGGGCTCCTCCCCCTGCCCCCAGCCCAGGTCCCACCTGAGCCACTCCCCTCCACCCCAAAGCTATTTCATAATGACTAGCCCAGATGTTCCCCTCCCAGCACGGGTGAAACCTAAAACCAGCTTGATCAATATTTTCTCCTATTGAGCTTGGGTGCTCTTGCCTTTTTAAGATGGCATGGAGCTCTCCGCCAGGGTCCTGTGCAAATTCATCAGCTCTGCTTACCTGTGGAGAGGACAGTACAGGCAGCCGGTCCACAACTACCATGAGTCCACCGCTTCATCCTGGCCCTGTCACCAACCATTTGCAACCTGAAGTCTCTCTCTCTCTCTCTCTCTCTCTCTCTCTCTGTTTTCCGCCTCTGAAATAAAGGACAACGCACTTAAAAAGTCAATCAGTGCTCTGGAGAAAAAGGATGTGTGTGTGTATTAGGGAGCGCAAAATTCTAATTTGGGATGAAAAAGGAAACAACTCCCAAGTGTGGAGCCACAGGGCCTTTGCATTTGCTGCCTAGGGCACAGGAGGTAGGCATTTTGTCCTACTTTCTAGGATGTTTACCCCAGATGGTCACATGGCTGTCAGATTTCAGATGTCACTTCAAAGTCCTTCCTGCCCACCTGACTCAATGGCCCCCAGAACTCCAAAGCTCCACTTAGCGTTCTGTACCATCGGAAATGCTCTCAACTGTTTATCTACTTGTTGAGGCAGTTTACTGAGTGAATTGCAACACAGTGAGCTCCAAACCCAAGCCATTTCCTTCTTTCCTTCCTTCCTTCCTTCCTTCCTTCCTTCCTTCCTTCCTTCCTTCCTCTCTCTTCTTTTTGTATGGTGGCTGTGGCGGGAAGAGACTGGGTTTGAACTCAGGGCTTTGTTTAGCTAGGTAGGTGCTATGCCGCTTGAGTCATGCCTGTAGCCCTTTTGGCCTTGTTTTTCACGTAGGGTCTCATTTGTTTTTGCCAGAGCTAGCCTCGAATCCCAATCCTTCTACCTCTGCCTCCTGAGCAGCTAACGTGACAGGCATGTACCCAGCTTGTTTTGTTGAGATGGGAGTTGCTAACTCCTTACCCCAGCTAGACTTAAACTGTGATCCTACAGATCTCCACTTCCTGAGTAGCCGGGATTATAAGCTTGAGCTACAGTGCCCAACCCACTTCATGCGACTGCTCTGCCTTCCCTCGGGTTTCACAGCAGGCTGACCTGGTCTATCTGAGCCTCTCAGGTCCTTACAACTCGGACCAGCCTGTTCAAAAATGGAGTCTTTTGTTCAAATCTCATCTCCCCTCTTCTTTCTGGGGTGCCTTGGACTGCGCAGCACATCTCCCTCTCCCCTGCCCCACCCCCCCACGTTTACAGCTATTGGCTGCAACCTCTGAGGACTTGGGGTTGGGCCTCCCCAGGAGACAGGCAGTGTCCTCTTTAGTTCTGCCAGAGGACCAGGCTCCCGCGAGGCGGCCTTCTCCCTGGCCGGCAACAGCGCGCGCTGGCTCTGAAGGCCCGCCAGCGTCCAGCAGGGGAGCGTGGCGCCGGCCGCCTCTTCCTGGCAGTGTCCAGTTCAGGATTCTCTGGGGGCCTCCTTGCGGAGTTCGGGGGAGGAGGGCAGGCAGGGACAGTGGCTGCGGCCACTGCGGCTCCTCATAGACAGGAAGATGGGAGCAGAGAGGCCAGGATGCTCACGGGCTCCTCTGTACTTCCTGACCCATTCTGGGGAACAGAAAGCCCCCGGCCCCACCACGTTCCCTTGGCTGTCTGCTGAAGGCCTTGTGTGGCAGCTGGTGTCCTGTGTGTCCAGACACACGTCCTGCGGGGGTGGCTCTGTGCTGGAGTGCAGCGAGGGGCCCGCCACGAGTGCAGGACGGGGGTCTGCGGGGGTGGCTCTGTGCTGGAGTGCAGCGAGGGGCCCGCCACGAGTGCAGGACGGGGGTCTGTGGAGGCCTGGCGCTGGCGCGCACCCCGGACGCCCCACTCACAGAGACCCTGGCCCAAGGGTAGGACTGCCATGGGCTCCTGCCAAGGCAGAGAGGTGGCGGCAACAGGCTGGGCTGGGCCTGGAGGCCCTTTGGGGCCTCATTTTTTGGGGGGGAGGGGGCTGGTACAAGGGCTTGAACTCAGGACCTTTTGCTCTTGCTTCAGCTTTTCCCACTCACGGCTGGTGCTCTACCACTTGAGCCACACTTCTACTTGTAGCTTTTCACTGGTTAACTGGAGATGAGTCACATGGGACTGTTCTGCCCAGGCTGGCTTTGAACCGTGATCCTCAGACCTCAGCCTCCTGAGAAGCTAGGATCACAGGTGTGAGCCGCGGGTGTGGAGCGTGGCCCCTTATTATTATCATTATTATTGTTATTAACAGGGATGCCAGCAGGCCTCACGCAGCAGAGGTGGGACTCGCCTGGCTCAGCTCCGTGGACCACGGTTATAAATGGCGACCAGAGCAACTCCCGCTACTGCTACCACCGCTGGCAGGCGCCCAGCGGTCGCCCCAAAGCTGGTGTTCTTGGCACAACACCCCCTTCCCACCTGGCATGGGGGCATGGCGAAGCCCTGGGGGGCGCTGAGGCTGAGGAAGTGGGGCACCCGGGGGGAGGTGACGGTCCCAGGAGCCCTTGGGTCGCTGCCACCTCGGTGCGCCTGCTGTCCGAGGAGAGACAGGACTAAAGGGGTGCTTTACAAGATTAATCTGGCAATGGATGCAGGATGCAAAACAGCAGAGCTGGGCGTGCAGCTGGCTTGAGGCGGTCACTGCAGGAAGAAGAGGTTGACTGGGCTCTTTGGTGGGGAAGAGGCTGGCCGGGCTTGGGGCCCTTCTGCGGCCTGCAGGGTGGACAGGGGGCCCCCATCCCCGAGTGTTTGGAGGTGGGGATGGGAGGGTGCAGGCAGAGTCCCACCTCCTTCCAGGCCAATGGCGCTGCTTGGCTACAGTCAAGATGCAGAATGGAACCAGATGCCCGGGGCCAAGGACAGGAGGGGGCGTGGCCACTATGCTCTGTCCTCATTTTATTTACAGTGGTCAGGACACAGGGGGAGCGTGGAGACATCTCACCCTCCGGTGCCCGGGCGGGCCCGGGGGGGGGGGCTGGGGGCAGCCCCGAGCTGGGGCAGCGGAGGCTGGGGCCCTCAGACCAGGGCCTGGAAGCTGTCCACCCTCTCCCGGTACAGGTGGTGGAACTGCTTGGCCAGGCAGTGGAAAGGGGCTTCGTAGTGGTCCATCTCCTTCTGGAAGACAAGAGAAAGCCTGGTTCTTTCCCATCCACGGGAGCCAGCGCCCATGCTGCGTCCCTGGCCTGGCCTCTGCCCACATCTGGGCCCCTTCCAGAAGGTGCTGGGTTACAGGAGGAAACTGAGAGCCAGAGATGACCAGGAATGTGCAGACAGCCACAGGCTGTGTGGCAGGATGTTCAAAAGAGACCCCTTCTTGGCTCAGCTGACAGGTAGATTGGGGCCACCCTGCCTGGAGGGTGGGAGTGAAGAAGGGGGCCCAGGAGAAGCAGGGAAACAACATGGCTGCACAGGGGAGCCTCCCTGACCCCCAGACCGTGGGAGGTATCAGCAGGGACCAGGCAGCCCAGGCCAGGAGGCCCGGGCAGGAGCCAGCACTGGCGCCAGCCACGGTTCCCTTACTCTGAGTACGCCTGGGAGCTTTTTTTTTTTCTTCTGTGGGGGAAGAGGGCAATCCTGGGGCTTGAACTCAGGGCCTGGGCACTGTTCCTTAGCTTTTATGCTTAAGGCTGGCGCTCTGAACCACAGCTCCACGTCCAGCTTTTATGTGGCTAATTGGAGATAGGATTTCCTTGGATGTTTGCCTAGCTGGCTTCCAACCACGATCCTCAGATCTCAGCCTCCTAAGTAGTTAGGATTACAGGTATGGACAATGAGGAGACCCAGGGGCCTGGGTCTCTTTCTATGCAGCCACCTTTCCTGCGACGTGAGACCCTTTTTGGGGCTTATCTGGCAGAGGACCGAGGCCCCTCCCAGGAGCTTTTTGGTTCTTCCTTTGTCGTCTTGAAGACAGGATCTCACGATGTGAGTCAGGCTGACCTGGAATTGATGATCCTCCTATCTCAGATCCCGAGAGCTGGGATTACAGGCATGAACGACTACACTCAGCTGCCTATTTGTTTTCTTCAGAAGTCGGCACAGAGCTCACCACAGTCCTGACGGTGGGAACCTGGAGGCATCATTGCTGAGCAGCTGGCCAAGGCGCGCCCTGAGCAGAGGCTGTGAAGTGTCCCCAACGAGACGGGGACGCCGCAGAAGCACCATGTGCATTTCACAGATGAGTAGACCAGGCCCCGGCAGGTGCAGAGCCCAGCTGGCTGGTGAGGAACCCAGCCTGTCCCAGACCCTGGAGCGGAGCAGCCAGCCTTCCCAGGATGCAGTGGGAGGCTCAAGTGCACCGAGTGATGAGGGCCAGGCGGAAAGTCCCAGGGACCTTCCAGCAGGGCCACCAAGTGACCCGGGGCGGGGGGGAGAGGGTTAGGGGGGATGGCAGAGGGAGCTGGGGAAGGGGCAGAAAGATAGACTGCGTGAGCAGAAGGGCTCAGACCCTTGCTGTGTGGAGTCTCCCATCACGGCAGGGCCACGGTCACTCAGTGTAGTTCGCCATGGCTCTGAGCAGAGCGGAGGCCCACGTGGTGCACAGCTGAATGGACTTGGGTCTCCCAGCAAAAGGAGTAAGGAATTCAAGGTGGACAGGCCTTAAGAGACACCCCGGATCCTCCTGATGGAAATGGAGTGGTTTTCCAAACACTCCTGACTGTGGCGGGAGTCCTTTTGTCACATGACTAATCATAATCTCATGTACATAATCTCATGGATGCCGAGAGATGAAGCCTATTTAAAGCCAGCATCTCTTACAGTGAGCCCAGATTAGCCCTCAATCTAGTTTAGGATTCTGGCCCCAAGGGCCCTAAGGCAGTTAAATCGACAATGGATGTCTGGCAACCTGAGGCAGAGTTGAAGGGATTATAATTCAAGGCCAGCCTAGGGGGAAGGAAGTGAGACCCTATCTCAAATACAAGCTGTGAGTGGTAGTTCATGCCTGTGATCGCAGCGGCAGGAGAGCTAGAAAAGGAAGGAGCATGAAGCTAGGAGGCCAGCATGGAGGAAAGCAGTTGGTTCTCTGAACAACACAAGAAAACAAGAGGGCTAGGGGGTGTAGCTCAAGTGCACAAGCTTAAGGCCCTGAGTTCAAACCCCAGTCACCCCCAAACAAACAAAATGATAATATGCGCAAAATACCTACCACATAGTAGACCCCCCCACAAATGTTGCCGACCCGCTAGAGGCTGGGGGAGGGGGCAGTCACCCCCAGGGAGTGAATGTGAATGCTTGTCAATTTGATACTGTCCGAACAGTGATCAACAATGGATTTAAAATTTTTCCCTCACTTCTGTTGTAAGAAAATCTTTTGTCTGTTTTGGCCCAAAAATGTCAAACACTGAGGGGCACGCGGAAGCCAGGGAATCACGGAGGACCCTCCTCTGGGCCCCGCGTGTAAGAACAGGCCAGGTCGGAGAATGCCTGGCACTGCGGCCTGGCTGTATCTCAGACAGCGTGTGGTTACATTTCCTTTTTAATTACAGCTTTCTTCACTGAGCTGCTGCTAGTACCAACTCAGGGGGGACGAGTTAACTGGCAGTCAGTACTGAGTGCTTAGCCCGGTCTCCTCCAGCTCCATTCATCTCTGCCCACTGCAGCACCTGAGGAGCGTGGAACCCGCAGCCTGGGGGCTCTGTGGAGTGGCTCTTCATTTCCGAGGCTGGAGACACAGGGGGCTCTTTGAGGGGGCTCTCAAGAGTTGTGGGTGCAACTCCCCCCCCCCCCCAAGGTGGGCTCGACGGATGGGGAAGGCCCTGCCCAGCACACGCTCTCGTCATTTGAACTTCATTAATTTAACATTTGTGATCACGGGGCCAGAGGCATAGGTGGCATTTGTCTCTGTAGTAACAGTAAAAGCAAGATACTGGGGAGGCGTCTGCGCTAGGCAGACAGCCGCCGTCTCCTGTGTGCTGTGCGTTGGATATTGCTAAGTGCTCTTGCCCTTCCTTTCCTAGGCTAGTGCTTTGCGGGGAGCTGGTCTTACGTCCTCGGCCTGCAGGGGGCGCCCGAGGCACCGTGCTGTCCATCACAAGCCAAGGGCTGCGGCTACTTCTGACTCCTGGTCCTTCTGAGGGCAGGCAGGTGGCACTGACTGCCACATTTCTTCCTTCCGGAAGTGGCCACATGGGACACTGAGGAAGTGCCTGTCTACATGGCCACTGGCTATGGCCTCGATGGGGCCGGGGCAGAGGCTGCAGCAGAAGGAGGCCGAGAAGACAAGCCACTCCTGGAGGCCCAGACAGGGCATCTGGTGGCCCCACACTGAGCCACACTTCTGATCACGGCTGTGCCAGGCCTCCAGGACTCTGGGCCACGCTGTCCAGGGCCACCCTTGTTGCCACAGGGCAAAGCTCACCCTGGGCACCTGACTAGTGTGGCCAGTGTCACATGTTGGGCCTTGGCTGCAGGAAGTTGTGACTAGAACCTCCCCCCCCCAACACAGGAGGGGGTTCCGTGGTGCAGGGCAGCCTAGATCAGATCATGATAGGAGTATGATAGCTGGTGATTGTCCGGCTTTAGGGGCTCCTGCTCAAGTGTGCTGGGCACTTTATGACTTGGGGGCCTCCAGGGGGCTGCAGCAGGGAGGGACAAGAAGGAGAGGAGGCCACTGTGTTGCGGGTGGCTGGCTCTCAGCACGGAGAGGAGGCAGCTGTCCAGCACGAACTGGACGAGTGAGTCACTTTACCGCAGGACTGACTTGGGAAAGACCCCCAAAATACCACCGGGCCCACACTACCTCTCCCTCCCACATCTCCTGACAGAGACGCAGCTGTCCCCTGGGCGGGCCGCCTACGGCTTCAGTCAATCTTGCTCCACTGAGTGACGATCTGGAGCTGGAAGGTCAACGCCAGCTCCAGAGTGACTCTGCCAGGCTGCCTGGCATGTGTGAGGTCACCTGAGGGCCCTTCCTCAGACGCCCACTCCAGCTGGGGTACTCACCACGGACGTCTCAAACCATTCCAGCCCTTGGCCCAGCGCCCACGCCTGTGCCTGGTCTGCATCCACTGCGCGTCTGCTGGCTAGGTCCGTCTTATTCCCCACCAAGACACCTGCTCAGAAGAGAGAGCCCCCGTGTCGCACTGACCAGCGGCCGGCCATGAAGGCGGCTGGCAGAAGACGGGAGCCAGCTCGCTGCTTCTGACTGGGTGGGGAGGACCGGCAGGGTCTCTCCAGCTGCACCCCTCCCCCTCCCCCAAGGGCCGCAGAGGACAGGTGGCTGTTGCTTCTTTAACGGGCAGCTTTCTGCTCAGCCTTTTCTCGGGGCTTCATGTGTATCTGGGTCTCGACTTCTTGAGGCGAGGGCTACGATTTCTGTGAGCATTTGTGGTTAATTCCTGGCACATGGGACAAACTTACAAAATGGTCATTAGTGCTAATCTCGGGGCTGGGCTCAGAGTCAGGGACACGGAGGTAAGCTGGCCGAGACCAGCTGTGTGGGCTGTGGCGAATGTCTTAGCCTGCTGTCCAGCCCGCTAATGAGAATCTGTTGATCTCACGTAGGGATGAAAAATGAACTGCTTGAAAGCATTCAGAAGTGACATCATGATTGGACCCCCACATACAGGAAAAAATGAGGCTCTTTCAAGGAGCCTTCTGGAACTATCAATCCATGTTACAGCACCCCCCGTCTTAGGATCCAGGGCCTCATCCCAGCCCTGCCAGGTGAGTAGCATGGTTCCTGCCATACCGAGCGATCTGAGAGGGCTAGGGTCTCAGCATGGCCACCACAGAGCACAGCCAGGCCCAGTGCCCAGCCTCACGCCTGTCATCCTAGCTACTCAGGAGGCTGAGATCTGAGGATTGCGGTTCCAAGCCAGCCCAGGCAGGAAAGTCTGTGAGACTCTTATCTCCCATTAACCAGCAAAAGGCTGGAAAACAGAACCATGGCTCAAGTGGTAGGGTGTCAGACTTGAGCAAAAAAAGTAGTGAACATCATCCAAGCCCTAAGTTCAAGCTCCAGGACTGGCACACGCACGTGTGTACACACACACACACACACGCACGTGTGTACACACACACACACACACACACACACACACACGCACGCACGCACAGCAGAGCTCAGGCTGCACTCGCCACCACGTAGGCCATGACCCTGTGCTACCTGCTCAGGGGCTGGCACTCCTACCTGGGAGTGTCATGCCTGGGATCTGGGACCGGGCTTTCTCCAGCCACTTGCCACAGTTGCTGAAGGACGTCTGGCTCGTCACATCGTAGACCAGGCACAGGACATTGGGGTTCTCCCACTGTGCAGGGCCAGAGGACACGTCAGGAGCATGCAAGGGACTCCTTCCTGCGGCCGCGTGAGCAGGGGACATTTGGCTTCTGGGTTAGGGGTCGGAGTCAAGAAAGGTCACCCCAGGGGCGCCACAGCTCACCCCGGGGACACTTGGCAGCCAGGCTTGGTGGCGGGCAGGGGAGGAGTGGGAGGGCTCCTGTCTGGTGTCCATGTGGAGGTGCTGGGCAGTGGCTGGCCCGGCCAGCAGGCTTCAGAACAGCTGAGTGGAGAGACTGAGGCTGCGCTCTGCCACCATGAAACCATCAACGGTGGCGAAACCTCCATCCTCAGCTCTGCCTCAGATAACAAAGGGGAAGGCAGCCATTTCTATAAAATGTGGCTGTCCTTTGAAAGGAAGAGAAAAGCGGGGCTCGGGTGGCTCACGCCTGTAATCCTAGCTACTCAGGAGGCTGAGATCTGAGGATCCAGGTTCAAAGCCAGCCCGAGCAGGAAAGTCCGTGAGACTCTTATCTCCAATAAACTACTAGAAAAACGGAAGTGGCGCTGTGGCTCAAGCAGTAGAGCGCTCGCCTTGAGCTGAAGAGCACAGAGACAGCGCCCAGGCCCATAGCTCAAGCCCCAGGCCCCACAAACAACAACAACAACGGGGTGGGGGGGGGGAAGGAAGAGAAGGCTCTAGAAACTCAGGTCTTTCTAATGAGCTCTCTGGCTGGGGTTAGGGAGTATCACCATGGAAGGCTCGCTAGTGGGACAGTAGAGAGGTGGTGGGCACAGTAGAGAGGCACCCACAGCAAACCCGGGAGAGGGGCATGATGGGAGGAGAGTCTGGGCCACTCTGGGCAGGGAGGGCAGGGACACGTGGCGCTGCCTGGAAAACCTGAGATAGGGACCTGAAAGGGACCTTCAGGACGGGGCTGGGAGGACCTAACCTGCAGCTTGGGGGGTGGGTGTTCCCGGAGGAGCTGGCCCGTTCAGTGACTTTCTGGGGAGCTCCATCACGGGGCACCTCTGGGTATGGGGGGGGCAGGGCAGGGGTTTAGGACGGGAGCTTGCTACTTGCCAGTCTGTCCAGCATTTCAGAAAACAGCTCCTTGCCCGCCGAGTCGAATATGAAGAGCTCCTGGAGAGAGAAGCAGGTCCCAGGAAAGACTGGGGGGGGTGGCACCCCGCTGTAAATCCTCCCCGCTCCCTGGCAGGAGACACGTATGTCCACGACCATGTGGAGAAAATGGAGTTCCCGTAGGGGTGGCACTGTGGCTCCTGCCTCACCCCTCCTAACCCTGCGTGTGACACCCCGCCTGGAGAACAGGGTTCTAAACAGCAGGGACAGGTGACCCTCCATTCCAAAAGGCCCTTCTGTACTTTCTCCACCAAATTGGTTTTCCAGTCTTAATAGTTCTTTTGAAAAGAGGTCACTGGGTGGGAGGAGGGGGGGAGGCGGGGGCTGGGGGACTGAAGGCATTCAGCACTCATCTGGGGATGCAAAGGAAGGGGTAATGCTCCTTCCCACCGGTGTCAGCCTTCCCTAGCCCTGGGAGCCCTCCAGCCCACACTGCAGGACCCCCACCCCTACCCCTGCCCCCCTGCATGGACACTGCCAGGCCAGCTTCTGGCCCTGGCTGTCTGTGCTGGCCACTTGTCAGCGTCAGCGTCTGCCCTGAGTGCCGGCTGCCTGGGCCCGGCCTAGGCCTTTTCTCACCTTTCCCCCCCCTCCCTTGCTCATGGACTCTGGGATCGCCTCACGGGAGAAGGCCATACAGACACAGCACCCTCCAAGGTCAAGTTCAAAAGCTCCCCATTCACAGAGAGGGAAACCCACTCCCCTTCCTTCCCCTGGATCCCCCCCTGTGTGCTCAGACCATCTAGGCCTGGGCCTACCACTGTGGGCACATCCCCCGCCCCCCCCCCCCCCCTCCAGAGACCAGACCCAAGGAGCAGCTCACCACACTGTCACCCGTGTCGGGAACCGGCACTGTCTTCACCACCAAATCCACCCCTGTGGTCTGCGGGATACCAAGAACACGGGCGTCAGGGGCCATAGTGGGGGAGACCCTGGCTCCCTGGGGAACCCCAAGCCTTCGTGTTTATGCTGTGACAAAAGTGCACAAGTCGGAGGCCTCCCTGGCTGCCACGGGGTGTCCCGTCATCCGGCAGATTCTAGCGTGTCTTCTAGGAATTCTGCAGAGCCCCTCCCTCAGGGCCAGCGACTTTCTTTTTCCTTTTCTTCTTTCTGTGCCGGCGCAAGGGCTTGAGCACAGGCAAAGACCCTGTCTTGCAGCTCCCTCACTCCAGGCCAGTGCTCTCCCACTTGAGCTGCCACAGCTCTACTTTTGGCTTTTTGGTGGTTCATTGGAGATAAAAGTCTTCTGGACTTTCCCGCCCCGGCTGGCTTCCCACTGTGACCCTCAGCTCTCAGCCTCCTGAGAAGTTGAGGGGTGCAGGTGTGAAGCCCCGGTGCCTGGCATCCCACTTCTTTTTAAGCCAGGGGTTGGAGAAACATTTTTCTGCCAAAGGCCATAACTGTCATTGAAGGCCACACAAAACTGTTGGTGCTGGCGGACGTCCATCCGGGGCAGAGGCCGGGCAGCCGTGTCCATCTGGTACCAAGTGATTTCTCAGTCCTCACACGGCCTGCCCCTGCCCTGATGCCCCTCTCCCTGCCGCTCCCCGCACAGCCAGGCCTGGGCCCGCAGCTTACCAGAGTGTAGTTCTTCTGGAAATGCGCTCCATCGCTGCGGAAGATCTGTGCCAGGGCAGTCTTGCCCACTGTTGGGTCTCCTGAGGAAAAAAAAAAAAGTCACTTTGGAGCCATCAGACTTGGGAACCGCCTGCCCCAGGGCATTGGTCTAGAAACCAAAAACCAGTGAGAGTTCCAAGCCGTGGTCCTCGGCTTTTCTGGGCGCAGGGAGGTCGCAGGCAGGGCCCTCCTGAGAGCCATCTTCAAAGCTCTGAAGGCCAGGGCACATCTCGACATGTCCCACACGCCTTCCACCCAGGGAAGGATCCAGAGGGGAGCAGAGGTTCAGAAGGGTCCCGGAGCCCCCACAAAAGCAGCCACTGTGAGGAACATCCCTTGGGGGAGGCTGTCACCTGACACTGGATGGTACTCGGGAGTCTGGATGGGAGGGAGGGCGGGGTGGGCTGGCGGGTGGCCTCGCTTGGCTGAGCCCACCTGAGTCGGCGCTGTCATCAGCTGTCATCAAGTATCTGCGGGCAGGGACTTCACATCTGGAAATCCACCGCCAAGTGACACGGTCTGTCTCCACCTTGGCGTGCGTGTTTACGGCTGGGGACCTGAGGGCCTCGCCGGGCTCATCTCCCGCCTGCTGGGTGTGCTGCCTCCCCTTGCCAGCCCCAGAGACCCACGCCTCAACACTAAAGATCTGCGGGGCGCCGGTGGCTCACACCTGCAATCCTAACTACGCAGCAGGCTGAGATCTGAGGAACGTGGTTCAAAGTCAGCCTGGGCAGGAAAGTCTGTGAGACTCTTATCCACTGAACCATCAAAAAGCTGGAAGTGGAGGTGTGGCTCCAGTGGTAGAGCTCCAGCCTTAGGTGAAAAAGTTAAAGAACAGTACCCAGGCCCTGAGTTCAAGTCCCAGTACAGGCACAAAACCAACCAACCAACCAAACCCAAAGATCTACAGGATCTATCTGAACCCTTCCTGAGACTTTGAGGGCAACTGAGCCTGGAGCTCCTCCCCTGCCTGACCTCCACAGAGACTTGCTTTTATTTGTCGATCTTTCCTACCTCCTCTTACTTTGATCTCACCCTATCACCCTGCCCTGCGCCCCCCAGCACGTTTTCTGCTCCACGATTACTTGGCCCTGGGAGGGGGTCCCTGAGTCGCTCCCTATTTCACCAATCATAATGTGCTGCTCCATGCACGACTTCTTGTCTACCGCTCTGTTCATGGCTCCACTTTTACTTTTCCCACCTATAATTTTCTCTTGTGAGGCGATTACTTGACTACAGGTGGGATTTCGTTGTATGTGACTCCTCCAGGCTGGAGAGAGCCAGTCGGGACTTTTCTACCTGTTACCAGCTTCCTGGGAGGAAGCCAAGGTGTGCCCCCACCAGGAACTGGTTAACTCCCTCCATGCCCCCACTGCCACGCCCCCTCCTGTCAGCCCAGTCCCCCACAGCCACTCAAACACCGTTTCTAGCCCATTCCAGACACGGCCCTCCAGGCCTTCACCACTAGAGCCCTCTGGGGTCCCAGACATTTCCCCTCCTCTGCCCCTTGACTGCACCCACCTCCCAATTCCAACTGGATCCAGTCAGACCTGGGCTCTTCCTGCCTGTGAAATCTCCCGGATCAGCTCTTTCCCTGCCTGCCGGGCCCGGAGGGGCGAGGGCCTGGGGAGGCAGCGGCATTGCTGATAAGCACATCTGTAAGAGGGACTGGGGAACAAGACGGGGTCCAACCGGTGCATCCTGCGGCCCACCCTCCAGCTGGGGCAGCAGATCTTAGTGGCCTCAGTATCCTGCACTGGCCGGGCGTTCCTCCCCCCCTGCCACCACTTTTCCATCCTCTGCCTCCCCAAAGGTGGGCCTTCCTGTATCTGTCCTCAGCCAAGAGACGGTGCTCCTTTTGTGGTCATGCCCACGCTGCCTCAGTGGTCTGTCTTCTCTGATCCGTTAAATTTTCATCCTATGGGAGTGTGTGCTGCTGTTCAGCCTGGCTCCCACCTCCCTCCTGAACTCTGATATGTGTGCTCAGGAGAGGCCTCAAAACACAGGCCCCCAGCTGGGGCTGGGCTCCACGATGGGGCGGTGTAAGGGACAGCAGGCAGTGCCCCTCCTCAGAGGTGGGCACTTGGCTCTGTGGGGTCTCTGTTCCTCCTTCGTGCTCTTCAGGCTCCCCCAAGCCTCTGAAGCCCGTGACTGGACACTTCCCGGCAGCAATGCCCAAAGCACAAGTTAGCTTTGTGTTGCGGGTGCGGTGCTGGGACTGGAACCCAGGGCCTCAGCGCGCGAGGCCGGTGCTCTGGCATGGAGCTAAGCCCTTCGCGTTCTCCTGACAGGGCCTTGCCTGCGCACGCCAAGCCAGCAGCCCTCTGGCTTTGATTCTCTCCTTGCACTACCTGGCCCAGCCCAGCATCAACAGAGGGGCCCTCACACAACAGAACGGCGCCATGGCACCACCTTCCCGTGTGTGTGTGTGCGCACGCGTGTGTGTGCGTGTGTGTGTGTGTGTGTGTGTGTGTGTGTGTGTGTGTGTGTGTGTTGGTACTGGGGCTGGAACTCAGGGCCTGGGTGCTGACAAGGCTGGTGCTTTACTGCTTGAGCCCCAGCTCCACTTACAGTTTTCTGTGTGTTTAATTAGAAGAGTTTTACAAACTTTCCTGTCCGGGCTGGCTTTGAACCCTGACCCTCTGACCTCAGCCTCCTGAGTGTCTAGGATGACAGGTGTGCGCCACCGGCGCCTGCCTGTGGTTTGTCCTTTCAAGTCAATCCCTCACCACGTTGCGACACAAACCCCGGCTTCTGCGCCTGTCCTCTCAGCCCCCTGGACTTGTTCGCTGCCACCTCCTTCCAGGCTGCCCACTCTGGCCAATAAAGCCAATCAGCTTTTCTCTGTGCCACCAGAGGGCGCCCTGCCTTCTTTTGCTCTTTTGTCTCTGCCCCGGGTATCCATTGCAATCCTGCTGCTAGTATGAGATCTAAACTCAAAACCACCCTGCAGGTGGCACATCTATTATTATTATCCTTGCATGCATAGATTCAGCATGTTACAGAACCCAAGGAGACTCAGGAGCCGGTGCCAGCTCTACCACTCACTTGGCTGTGCAGCATCAAGTCAGTTACTTAGTCTCCCTTGGCTTCATTTAGTATGTGTATAAAATAGTATTAAAACAGTTCCTGCTTCCCAGGAATATGGGCATCTGAGTTACTATGTGAAGTGCTGGGCACGATCAGGATGACTGATGTACTTTTATAGTAGATGCTCAATAAACAAACACACCTGTCACTGAACATCAGGTTCCCTGATGACGAGTTATGTCACAGAGAAAAGAACTACAGGCCTCCAACAGGTGAGAGGAATCAGAACTAACAAGTGTGCTTACATGCTTGTGTGAGCATGTGTGTGAACACGTGTGTGTGTGTGTGTGTGTATAGGGGGGGCTGGTTTATTGGGCTGGGGTCTTTCTGGAGACATCCAAGGGGAGAGGTCCTTGAGGCTTAGAAAGGAGGCTGAAGATGGAGGTGGAGGGCCAGCCTGGAGGTCAGGGGCCTCTGGTGGAGGCTGGACCAGTCCCATGGGGCAAGGGTCCAGGAAGGCTGGGGGAAGGAAGAGCAAAAGGCAGGGGGCTTGACAGACACTAAGCTGTGTGTCCAGGACAAGTATCCTCACTGCTCTGGGCCTCATCTGTGCTATCTGTACACAAGGATGACTGTCACACAAGGATGGAGTCACAGTCTGTCCTGGCATACAGAAGTGCCAGGAGAGAGCTCCATCACGCAGGCTGAACTAAAAAGGAAACAAGAGGAAGAGCTGGCAGACAGGGAAGCCTACCTGAGGGAAAAATGGGACCTTGGGAAATGCAACAGGTGGAAAGAACAGCAGGCAGAATTTGGCAACAAAACCGGGTGCTCTGCCATCTTTCCAGAGCCTTCATTTTCTTCTGCTCTACCAAGGCAAGATTTATGACTGTCAGCCATTTTTTCTGTGTGACCCTTTCTTTTTTCAAACTTGAAAAGTCACTATCAATACCATCTCTACCCTCAATCTGAACGACAGGAATGACAACAAAATCTCCCCCCCCCCCCCCAATACAACTTCTTGCTGCTTCTTGGACCTTCATCTTCTTACTTTGGCCTCTCTACTAGCTGGGATTACAAATATAATGAGTGTCATCATGCCTAGCTCGTTGGTTGAGGGGTGAGGGTCTTGCTAACTTTTCCCCAGGCTGGCCTCAAAGCAGGATCCTCCTGTCTCTGCCTTCCCAAGTGGCTAGGATTACAAGTATGTAATACCCAACCCAGACCTCATTCTACAAGTTGGGACGGCGCACCTACTTTATCCCAGGCGTTGCTGTGGGTGTTGGGTGTGTCGGTCAATAAAACAAGGTTCCTGTTTGGCAAGGCTGGGTGTTTTCTGAGAATGGACATTGCAGTAACCTGGGGTCTTAACCAACCAACAGGGGCCTCTCGGAACTCACTTCCATCAATCACTCCTCCTACATCTATCATCAGAGGGGGCCGGTCAGGAAAAGAATCCTTATAAGACTACCGAGTGGCTGTTGCCTAACTCCGGGTGCTGCAGGCGTCCCCGCTGATGCCCGTCGGGCCTCCAGCACGGCTGCACGCGGGGAGGCGGCTGAGAGGGGCCGGGGAGCGGGGACCCGAACCAGCAGCGCTGGAGCAGCTCATTCTGCCCGCCTGATGCAATGTACTCCGTGGGATTTTTCAGCAGCTCGCCTTCGGGACGAAGGAGGGGAATTTACTTCAACACAAAGCTCGCGGGGCGCGCAGACCGCCGCACTCAAGACTCACCGGCCAGGATGCACTTGGCCGCCAGCTTCACCATGGCAACCGGCCCCTCCCCGGACCAGGCCGAGGCAGGCGGCGGCGGCGGGCTCCGCGGGGACGCAGGACCCCCGGATCGACCGCGGGGGACGCCGAACCCTTGACTCCCGGTGGGTCGGGGCTCCGCCGACTGCGAAGCTGGGAAGGAACAACCCGAACAACCCCACAGCCCAAAGCGTCCCGCCAGACACGCAAGCTTTGCAACTCTTGCCCCGCCCTTCCCTCCTGCTATACTTCAATTGGCTGCTGCCCAAAGCTCCCACCCACCGCAGGCACGCATAGACCTATTAGGATCAGGGGGCGGGACTAATAGACGTCGCACGCGAGCAACTGGAAACAGTATCTGCTTTTCGATTTCACCCCGCTTGGCAAATGGTCTGAGATGATGTCAATTATTCTCATCTCCCGCCCCCACCTCCTCAGGAGCATCCGGGGGAGGGAGGGAGGGAAAGAGTAACTCCAAGGAGGCGGTGTTAAAAGAAGCTTTCTGATTGGCCAGAGGATGGCTTGTACCATCTCGGAGAGAAATGGGGATTCGCCTGCTTCTCTCGGAAGTGGGTTGGCCCACATGGGGGCGGGGGGGGGAGGTTCCGGAAAGTCTAGCGCCGCGCCTGCGCAGTAGACGAAACCGCCGTGGCGGGAACGGAGCTGTCTGTGGAGTCGCTGCGCCGTCCTGCTCTCCCAGGTTCGGCTAAGAACACGGCTCTAGAATTGTTCTTCCTCTTCTTCTTCTTGTCATTATTAGTTTATTTCAGAGACAGAGAGAGAAGGCGGGGGCGGCTGAGAAGGCCGGGGAGCGGGGCGCAGCAGGGGAGTCGCAGTGCCGGGAAGTGGGGAGGTGGACGCGCGGGACCTGACTTGCGCGCGCGGGACCTGACTTGACTTGCGCGCGCGGGGCGGAGGACGCGCGCGTGGCGGAGGACGCGCGCGCGCCGGCTTCGTGCCGGCGAGTGCGGGGAGCAGCTCCCCTGCGCGTGGCCACACGCCGAGGAAGCTTACAGACGAGGGCCTCAGAGCCAATACTGCGCTGTACCGAACACCTTCCCCACCCACGGCGGGCCGGGCCCCTGCTGGGCCTAGGGGTGGGAAGTGCTCTCGAGCCATCTCCAAGGCCAAATGCTGTCCGCTGGCACCCTAGAGGGGCCCGCTTGTGATCTCCAGAAAGTGTCTGTGTAACAGATACTTAAACATGTTGTTTTTTGCTAGCAATTGACATCCCCGGAGTCCATTTCGTATATGCTTTGGCCTAAGCCATTCTCTCCACAGTCACTTTGCCATCACCTTGGGTTCCAGAAAAGTCAGGACTGAGCAATAGCATCTTTTATGACAAAGTGCCTCCCCACCCCCCTTAATGAATAGCACAGAGCCTTGCAGGACAGACGCCCCCCAAATGAGGATAATCACCTGTGGTGATCAGGCTGCACCCGGAACTGGAGGAGTCATCTCCTGGGAACCAGATTTCTCTCCTAAAGTGACAACGTCTCCAGAATCCAGGAAAATCAGAACCGACACAATGACCAGGCTGGCCACACCTGTAACAGGGAGGGACTCGACCTATGTGTGTCTTTGTCCTCTGCCCCTTATTCTTTCTTTCTAAGCCTAACGCTTATATCTGTACTGTGAAGACAGCTAGTGGTGAATGGAATCCATCTTCTTGTGGCAGCATGCCACATAAATATTTATTTTTTCTTATTTAGTGCCAGTATTGGGGCTTAAACTCAGGACCTGGGCACTGGCCCTTAGCTTTTTCACTCTGGCTGGCACTCTGCTACGTGAGGCACACCTCCACTTCCAGCTTTTTGTGGTTAATTGGAGGTAAGAGTTTTTCTCTCTGGGCTGGACTTGAACTATGATCCTCAGATCTCAGCCTCCTGAGTAGCTATTATGGTATGAGCCACTGGTACCTGGCTCTCATATTTCTTTTCTAATCAACTTTTCTATCATTTAGACTATGTCTCATGTCTTGCCCGACTTCTCACGGTAGATGGCTGTGCTTATTTTCTGGTAACATATTCATTACTCATAAATTGAAGGAATAAAGAAATCTGAACTGTGGAAATAGTTGAGGTGACATCTAAATGGAAGGGAAGAAAATAAACATGCCCTGGGGGATGATGGGAAGTCATCCTTTCTTCTCAGCCTACTTCCTCTGATTTGAAATGTACCATGTGTCCTAACCTATGTATAGTATGATAGCATGCAGGCCAACTCTGCTTCTCCCTCTGGAAGGTTCTGGAAACACCAGCTGACTTCCTGGGGAACCTCTGGTTTTGCCATCAGAGGCCAGGGCCAAACCATTGCCATCTTCCTGGCCTGGACTCTAAAGCTAGAACGTACCTCATGTGAGGAACTGAGGAAGAAAGGGAACCGTGACAGCACCCACTCCTAGTCAGCTCTGTGTAGCTATTACAAAATACCAGAGAGAAACGACTTACAGAGAAAAGATTTCTTTATAGAGAAAAGTTTCAGAGGTTTCAACCCAAGGTTGGCTGGATCCATTGCTTTGGACCTACGGTAAGGCAGAATATTACAGAAGCAGGAGCAAGGGGCAGAGGCTGCTCATTTCACGGCAGCCAGGGAGCAGAGAGGCAGGGAGGGGTAGGGGATAGAGAGAAAGGCAGGGGTCAGACCTCAAGGATACCTACCCTATCCAAAACCAGGATAGTCTGGACACTGGTGAGCAACAAGTGATGCTGAGTGAGGGATGAGAAGGAATTTGCATAGGCAGATTCCATTGATCATCACTGCCATACGTTGGCCACATTCTGCCCTGCTCTCTAGCTGGACTGGGACTGGGGTAGCCAACACAACAGGAAGGCCCTCCTCTCCAAGATGCCTGTGCTAAGCGGCCACCGGCCCTGAAGGGGGCTTCCCACAGCTGCTTGGTGCCTTAGGGTGGTTGCCAGCCTCGTGCAGGGGACATATACACCACACATATACTGTATAGATAGCTGTCAAGTTTCCAGCTCTAAGTGCAGAGTAAGACAATGTAGCCTTCGCTCGTGATTCATGACTAGCATCTCAGTAAAGGCCTCTTCTTCATGGCTCCTCCCTGCTTCTCCTCTGTCTCCCTCTTAGAGTCCTCTTCCAGGATAGCCTGTCCACTCTGACCGACCTCATTCCCCTGTACCTATCAGACTTCAGGCCACTGTAAGAGAATATATAATATAAACGACTTCAGAGGAAGGAGGTGTTTATATTAGTTAACTCACAGAGAGGCTTCAGTCCCAGTGTCTGGCTCTGTTGGTTCTGAGACACCATGGTGGGGGAGAGGGTGGCTGTGGTAGAGGCTGCTCACTTCATGGTAGCCAGGAAGCAGAGAGAAGAGAGAGAGAAAGAGGGCCCTGGGACCAGAGAGAGCCCCCACGATACACTCAGTGACCTACTTTCCCTGGCGAGGCTCCACCTGCTGAAGTTCCCAGAACTTCCCAAAATAACACCACCAGCTGGGGACCAAACCCTGAGCCAAACCAAAAATATATGAGCATTTTTGGAGGATATTTTCTACCCAAACTATCACACTCCTTAAAGGACCCCTTTAGTGAGCCACAGGAGCTCCACAGAGCCACAGCCCTGGGTCATGTCCTCTTGGAGCCTTGTTTGTCCCTCCTCTTGAGGGGAGGCCTTGAGGGGCTATGTTTCTTCTTCCCAGGGCCATACCCTCCCTTCTGTGAGACTTTTCTGTGTGGTTCTAATCAGCCCTTCAGGGGAGCATTTTTTGATCTTTCCAGAGAGATGAAAAATCCCTTTATAGTGAATTCTGCCTCCTCCCCCACAGCCTTCCCCCCCCCCCTTTTGGTACTGGTTATTTTATTTTACTCTTTTCCTTAATCATGGGACTTGAACTCAGTGCCTGGGCACTGTCTCTGAGCTTTTCTGCTCAAAGCTAGCACTCTACCACTTTGAGCTACAGCTCCATTTCTGGTTTTCTGGTGGTTAATTAGAGATAAGAGTCTCACGGACTTTCCTGCCCAGGCTGGCTTCAAACCTTGATCCTCAGATTTCAGCCACCTGAGTAGCTAGGATTACAGGTGTGAGCCACCAGCGCCCAGCTTGCACTAGTTAATTTTTGAGGCAAGGCCTTGCTTCCTGCCTGCGTTTCGATCTGTCTGTTTCAGAGTTCCCATTGTAGCCTAGAGGAGTGGCACAGGCCGCCACGCCCAGCTGCTTTCTGTTGGGAAGAAGTCTCGCAGGTCTTTTGCCTGGGCCGATCTGCATTGTGCTCCTTTCACTCAGCCTCCCAGCTGGCTGAGGGATGATAGGCATACCCACCTATGGGTTGAGAAAGGGTCTCTCCATTCTTCTGCCTGTGTTGGTCTGCCTTCTGACTAATGGGTTGCAGGTGTGTCACCTGGGCCCAGAGGCTTATGTGTCCTCAAGTTTTGGTAATGATCTTTAATGAATTAATTAGTGTCAGTACTGGTGCTTGAACCCAGGGCCTAGCTGCTGTCTGTTAGCTTTTTCACTCAAGGCTGGTACTTTAGCTCTTGAACCACAGCTCCGCTTCTGGTTTGTAGTGATTAATTTGAAGATGAATCTCACAGGCTTTCCTGCCCTGGATGCTGGCTTTGAACCTTAATCCTCAGATTCCAGCCACCTGAGTAGCTAGGATTACAGGTATGAGTCACAAGCATCCGGAAAACACCAGGCAGGTAAGGGGTACAGGGAGCATTTAGAGGGGGTTTCCTGGCCTTGGGCCACCTCCCCTCATCTTGCTGCCTGACCAGGTAGACCTGGACGCTCCCTGCAAGAGGATGGGCCGACAGAGCTGCTTCCGCAGCCAGGGTGACGAAGCCAGGGCTTCGGGAAAGCATGGAGCTCTGGGCAGTATTGACTATCACTGTGGACTGCTCCACCACCCTAAGCTGAGCCTTGTTTCCCACAGCCCTGACAGCAGTGTGCAATGAGCTGGGGCTCAGCAACGGTGCCCACTGATGGTCACAGTGTCCCCCACACAGTCCCCTGCACTGTCAAGTTCCTAAGCATTGTACAGCTGGGGGCAGGGGGCAGGGAGGGCTGCTCCTCCCTCTGCCTGGGCTGGATTAGACCTCCATCTTAGTTGGTATAAAAGTAGGATTGATTGCTGGGCACAAAACAATCCCTTTGGGTAGGTAAGATCCATTTTGAAGAATGGAGAAGCCCCTTAGCTATGGTGTATGGCCCCAGGAGGAACGTTTGCCTTACACGCACAGAGGCAGATTGGCTGAGGTCCTCACAGAGAAAACAGCAGAGTGTATACTAGGTTTGTAGGAAATATGTGTATTTAGATCAGGACTCTTTACTATGTCATAGCTGGTCCTCTCTCTCTCCCTCTCCCTCTCCCTTTCCTTCTCTCCCTCTCCTCTCCCTCTCCCTCTCTCTCTCCCTCCTTCCCTCTCTCTTCTCCTTCTCCTCAAGGAGAAGATGCAAGATTTAAAACAAATCTACGAGGCCTCCGGACTTGAATCCCTGCTTGGCCCTCAGCTCTCTGGGTCCATGTCTGCCCACCTGCTGCTAACAGAGACCTAGGGTCTGGAGTCCTCCTGACCAGCACCAGCTGGGGTGAGCATGGGTCACGATGAGTCCCCAGGGCCACGCAAAGCAGTGGCTGTCTGCTTCAAGTTTGCTGGCAGATGCCCTATCGTCTCTGGTGCCCTGCCTGTCCGCTGACTGTTTCTCTCTTTGAGGACAGCACTGGAGGGCCGACGCCTCAACAGAGGACAGAGGATGCCAGGCTGGCACCTGTGTGGCAGGAATGGGAAGTGGAGGGCTACTGAACTGTGACCAGGCCTGGCCTGGAGGTGTCATGTGCTGATTCTGTCAGCAGGGGGCAGCAGCCACTGAGGAAAAGCTGCAGGAGGGTGCCCAGGGCCTGCTTCCCTTTTGGATTTATCTTGTGGCTGTGTTTTTTGAAAGTTGAGCAAATCACCCCTCTAGTCCCAGGCCTCCTTCAACAGCCATGACAGCTCTTCTGTAGGAGCCAACTGCTGCTTTTCTAGAACATTCCAAGATTAGAGTTTTTCATGCATTTTCAAGGCTGGCGGGGGGGGGGGGGGGGGGGGAGGGATGAGGTGGGGGCGGGAAGTGGTCACTCAAGCTAGTGTCTCTGGATTCACATCCCAGGGCCTACTCAGGGCCCTGGCAGTTCCTTCTGGGCTGTGTGTGTGAACTTTGGTCCTTGTACTCAAGCACTGGAGAAAAAAATTCTAATGGCTCAGTCTGAACCCAGGTCTAACTGCAGGCTCAAGGTTTAGCTACTCCCTCTGGGTCAACCTTGTCCCCCCTCTTCAGCCTCAGCCCTACTGGATCTGGGGGACAGACTGCCCCTCCCCATCCCCTGCCCCTGTTTGGGGGTCCCCTTAGCGTGTATCTCAGCTCCCTAAAAATCTTAGCCCAAGAATCCACCCTTGAGCCCTTCCATTCTTTTTCCGATTCAGAAGCTAGCCTTTTCTTTGAAAAACTGAACATTTTAAATAGGCAATCTCTTCTTTTTTATTTTTACTTTATTTTTTTGTGCTGGTCCTGGGGCTTGAAACTCAGAGTTTGGGTGCTGTCCCTGAGCTTCTCCCCGCCCCCCCCCCCCCCCCCCGTTCCACCCCCACCCTAGGGCTAGTGCTCTACTTCTTGATTCACAGCTCCACTTCCAGTTTCTGGCTGGTTCATCAGAGATCTGAATCTCACAGAATTTCCTGCCTGGGGCTGGCTTTGACTGTCAATCCTGATCTTACCTCCTGAGTGGCTAGGATTACAGGTGTGAGGCACCGGTGCCCGGCAGAGTCCTTGCCATTATCCACGGCTATAGACTCCTCACATGACTGAGAACCCCACTAAGGTTTCCGGGGTGAAGTCTGACTTTCCCTCCTCCCCCTCCGCTGTCAGGCCTGGTGGCAAGCGGTGCCCCTCTCTGCCCTTCGAACTCTGTGCCCAGAGCAGCTGGGGATCTGCCTCTGTGGGATCTGCCTCAGAGCCTTTGATCCTGCTGCCCCTTCCCGACCCACTTACTCCTACTCTGATCCTCTCAGCTCAGCACCACTCGTGCTTGTGCCTTGAATATTCCATGTTGACAGTGACTTCCTTTTGTAGCTCCTGGCACACACAGTGGTGAGGACAGAGGCTTTCTCTGTGCCCTGTGCCCTGGGTGGGGTGCACAGAGGTCTCTCTGCTAAGTGGGGGTTCCCTAGGACTCGGTTCCCAGTCTCCCTCCCTCCAGAGTTCAAGCAGACCATGATTGGCTGGCTGTGATTGGCTGGCTGTGATTGGCTGACAGAGCCTGTGCCTGCAGCCCACACAGGGCAAACCTCCAGCTGTAAGCTGGCTTTGACAACAGTAGGATGACCAGAGACAGCTCCGAGACAGCTCCAAATCTTCTGACTTACCACGATTCAGATATTGGAGGAATGGGAAGTTGGATCAATCTGAGTTTACAGTTGAACTTGAAGCAAAATTTATGACTTGGAGCTGTGCGCGGTTGCCCCTGTGCCTGGTCCCTGCTAATCAGGAGGATGAGGCATGGGGATTGCTTGAGTCCAGGAGTTCAAGGCTAGCTTGGCAACATAGGGAAACCTCAGATCAAAGTAACAATGACTGCAACCCTATATCCCTGGGCCTGCCTCAGTGTCTCCATGAGAGCTTTCTGGGAAAGTTCTCATAGCCTGCTGGTTGGATCTCGGTTGGGATAAACCAGCTTGGCAGATCTAAGGAGCAGAGGCTGGCAGAGGTCATTGTGTGACATGACTGGCTCTCCTCTCCCGCTATATAGCTCTCACCTGTTTTCCAAGTTTCTACTGGAGGCATGCACATTCTCTAGAGAAGGAAACTTCCTTCCTTCCTTCCCTCCTTTCTCTCTTCCTTGCTTGCTTGAGGAGCCTGACTGCAAAGGCCCAGGATGTGAAGATGTCACTGAGTTACAGCAGTGATTAGAAGCTGGGCCTTGCCAAAGATGTAAAGTCCCCAATCATTGTTCAGTTGATTGATTCCCTGCCCCCTGATTACACAGGGGCTCAGCCGAAACAGCTCCTGGTCCTCCTTCCTGCAGCCATCACAGGGTTGGAAGTTGGGTCCCCTGAGGGCCCCTGGGGTCCCCATGTGGAAATCTGACCAGTGCTGCTCCTGATTTGTCCGGAGCACAGGTGGTCACATGTGCCCTGCATCTGTTCCCATGTCCACGTTCTCATCCATGGCTCTCCCTCCCTCCTGGGACATGCCACCGGCTTGCCTGCTCCCTGTGCCCTCACTGCCTGTGCTTGTTTGGCACTGGCTATGGCTTGAGATCAGCTCCTAGTCAGGACTCATGCCTGGACCTGCTGGCCACTCCACACAGGACACCCTAAGGTGAAGCCCTGTCCAGGGAGGAGTGCCACAGAGTCCTGCATGGCCACCCCCCTTCTGATTTCCACAGCGGTGCCTCTCCACATCCAAGGATGGACATGATCCAAAGCGCCCAATCAGGTGGTTAGGGGGGATGAAGTGGGGGGAGAGGCAGAGGTGGGGGGAATAGCAGAAGGCGAGTGATGTACATTGCATCTGTCTTTGAAAATGGCAGAAGCAATCTCAATGGAAGCTGGAGTGGCCCAGCCAGGGTCCCTCCTCCTGGCCACTGTGAAAGATGCACAGAGGGACACAGGTTCCAGCGGTGGCTTCCTGGGCTGCAGCCCTGGTTCTGCCATTTTTGTGCTGTGTGATCTTGGACAACCATTTGCCCCCTTGTGCCTCAGGTCCCAGACTATAGAAGGGCAATCAGGATCCTGTTCATACTTCCTAGAGTTGCTGTGCACATTCACTCCTGCAGAGGGCGCCACAGAGAGCAAAGAGTCCATACCCATTGGATACTGCTTTCAAAGAGACGAAGTTTGGGGCCCCTGGTGGTATAGTTGAGAGAAGAATTATTTCTTCGTGGGTCCTGGAGTAGACATACCTGGGGGAGTTTTGCCATCGTGAGCGGAGAGCCTACCTGATAATACGTCTAGCACAAAGGAAAGAGTGCTCTCAGACAAGAAAAGAGGAACTGTGTTCTGTTATCAGAACCTTGATCTAACTATTCTTGAAGCCATTCAGCCACATAAGCCACATACATCTGTCTCCTCTCCTCCTCCTCCTCCTTCTTTTCTTCCTCCTCCTCCTCTTTCTCCTTCTTCCTTAACTTACTTCAAGTTGGGTTTCTGTCATTTGTAACAGGAGCCTCTAAAAGGGCATCTACGCATCCATCCATAGATGTGCTCAAATCCCAGCACCAAGTCCTAGCTGTGCAGGCTCCACTTCTCACATCGCTTCCCCTCTCCATCTACTACAAGATGGGATTTAGTTACATCACTTACCAAGAGGAACAGGTTCCAAGGATTAAAGGGAGTGAGGCCTGTGGTTCAACCTCTAGGTTGAGCCCTGAGGAGAGGCCCAGAGGCTGCCCTTCCATGCCCTTCCCTCTTTGCCTCCCTCCCCACCCTGGCGGGGGAGTCCGCAGCTCCAGCACCCACCAGACCTGGTCCTCACACACAGGCAGAGTCTGGTTGGTACAGACTTTATTGTTTCTCCAGCATTTTCCAGAAGAATGGTGTCATTCGAGGGCCGCAGGGGATGGGGGAGTAAAAAATAACATAAACAAACTGAACAGAAACGCAGGAGGGCGGCAAGAGGGGCTGAGATGGGGCGCTCGGGGCAGAGAGGTGGCAGGCCTGGGCCAGTCAGAGCTGTTTAGCTTTCAGCCACCAGAGTGGAGAATTCTGCAAAAGAAAAGGACAGGCGGTGAGTTACAGTGAGCAACAGGTAGGGGGCGCCAGAGAGGCTGCTCCGCCCACAGGGTGCTTTGACTGGGTCTCTGTTCTGTTGTTTTGAGATAAAGATTCTTGCTCTGCGGCCAGATGAGCTTCAAACTCGTGAGTTTTCCTGCTTCAGTCCCCTAAGTGCCAGGAGTACAACCATGCACCACCGTATGCAGCCAGGCCCTATTTTAATATCTTATTTAACTCTGACTACAATTGTATCATTTATCATCACTCCTAGTCCACAGATGAAGAAACAGGCTCAGGGACCTGCAGTTTTTCTGAACTTGGTTGCTGAGGAAAAACTGCCATGAGAAAGAAGAGTCACCAGGTACCCCTAGCTATCTCTGAGACTTGGTGTCCCCAGCCCAGGCCTGCCAAAGCACAGGGTCTCTGCTCAGTCCCTGTCACCTCTGGAAAGTGCAGTGCCGTGATCAGGGAAGAGCCAGCTTGGGGAACAACAGTGAGGGGTTTGGCTCAGGCATGGTGGCGGATGCCTGTAGTCCTAGCTACTCAGGAGGTAGAGACAGGAAGATGGAGAGTTTGACCTCAACCCAGGCAAAGTTAGACCCTATCTCAAAAACAAAATGTACAAGAGCTGGGGTGTGTGGCTTGAGCAGTAAGGCTCTGTGAGGATCTGGGCTTAACCCCGTGTAGTGTAAATAATAATGAGAAAGAGGAGGAGAAGGGGCTGTAGGGCCTGAGCCTCTCTGTCTGTCCACTCACTGAAGATAGGAGAGGCCATTCCTCCTGGGGACAAGTGAAAGGCAGGCTGTGACACAGGCTGTGACAGAAGCCAGCCGCTCACACCTGTAATCCTAGCTACTCAGGAGGTGGAGGCCCAAAGATTGTGGTTCAAAGCCAGCTTGGGAAGACAAATTCAATAGACTCTTAGTTCCAATTAACTAACCAAAAGCTGGAAGTGAAGCTGTGGCTCAAGTAGTAAAATGCCAGCCTTGAGCAGCGCCCAGGCCCCCGACTTTAAGTCCCAGCCAGTGCGCATGGGTGTGCGCACAGCCCTGAACTCCTTTAAAGCAGAATGCCTCTGTGGCACCCGCCATCCCACTGCCCCCTTGTTCCCCACTGTAGCTGCAGTTATATGAGGGGGCGCGCCAGGTGGAGGTGAGAGGGGACGCAGAGGTCAGGGAACTCCCCTGAGCACTGCCACAGTTCTGCAGATTGTGATGGTTTCAAAACTTAAAAAGTCAAAGAGCATAAAGCAACCATAGCAACACCTGCCATGCATATCCTGGAGCTGGCTGGGCCCAGCCCCATCCGGGAGAGGGGCTGCATACCTGGAAAAGAAGCGCCACTTTCTCCTGTCCCTGAGCTGTCCCAGGACGGGGAGAGGGTGATCTGGATGTGGGGGTCTGGGCTGGGACTCAAGCTGGGAGACAATGAGGAGGCCACTTACTTGAGTGAGGGTCCTGAAACCCTGAGGCTCTTCAGCGGGCAGGGATGGAGCCTCGAAAAACTACTGAGACACCAAACACTCTCAGAGAACCCCTCCCCGGGCCAGTACCATAGGCTGGTTTCCTCACCCAGGAGCCTCTGTGAGCCTGTGGGACCTTGGTTATTTATCTCCAAAAGGGCAGGAGAAGGGAGGGACTAAGAGAATGCACAAGAAGGGGTGAACTGGTTCAAGGTATGCCTCCATAGAAATAGCGCCACGACCCCTTGTCCTGGTCTAATGAACCACCGTGCATGTTGATGGTTTGTGGTCAGCATGGCCTTGATTTCCCCCCAACTACCTGGGGAGACACACTCACAGATGGGGAAACTGAGGCCCAGGGGTTTAGCTCCACCACGGTCACCACCACAGCAGAGGTGACGCAGCGGCACGCACGCTCAGCTCCCCGTCCACCCTGGAGAAGTCTGACCTACTTTGTGAGGTGTAGAGTGACACATGTCCCCGCTCTGGTGTCACCGCCCGGCGGCTCTGTCACGTCAGCCCTTTTTTATTTACTTCATGGTACTTATCACACTCTGAAATGATCTTATTTATGTACTTATTTTTGTCAGGCTTCCCCACAAGAATGGAAGACAACTCTTAGAGGGCTCACACCCCCACCCCCAGCTGCTGGAAGGTTCTGGAACACTGAGGATCCTGCTAAACAAGTGGCGAATGGAGGTGTGTGGGGGGGTCTCATGACCCCCTCCTCAGGGTTCAGCAAAGGGGTGCTGCACATGTTGCAAATGGGGAAAGAGAAGGATGGAGGCGTGAGGGGAGAGGATCACAGGTAAAGTAAGGCCCAGAGCCACCGCCTGTCCTCTGGCCTCAGGAAGCCTGGCCAGCTGGCCCCCATGCGACTGCAGACCCAGTTCCTGCCAGGAACCGAGCACGGTCTGTCCAGCTTCTCTGGCAAAGCCAGCCTGTCCTGTCTGGGGCCCGGGGGCCCAGGGGCCTGGGCGCGGTCACTGCTGGAGAGGGGCCCCTGGGTGCCCAGGCTACTCACTAGGCAGGAAGGGGGCTGGTGGGGTCCCAGGCTGGGAGAAGCCGGACGCTGGGGAGCCTGAACCTCAGATGTATTTGGGGCCTGTGGGTTCTTTATGTGAGGCCCTCTCTCTGTGCACCCTGGGATGGCTCAGAAGCCTTTGGGGTGACCACAGGCCTGACTTTTATGCATTGGACCCAGGATTCTAATGAGCCTGTGACAGGGCTGGGGTGGGGCCCCCTCTTGGGCATCTGTGTGTCCCCACAGGGCAGTACGGTTGGGGACCCTCTACTTGAAGGGCCTTCTCCCTCCCCCCCCCCACCTCTCTCTGTTTTGTCGGTCATGGGGCTTGAACTCTGATCCTGGGCGCTGTCCCTCAGCTCTTCAGCTCAAGGCGAGCGCTCTACCACTTGAGCCACAGTGCCACTTCTGGTTTTCTGGTGGTTCATTGGAGATAAGAGTCTCACAGCCTTTCCTGCCAAGGCTGGCTTCGAACCACGATTCTCAGATCTCAGCCTCCTGAGTAGCTAGAATGACAGGCATGAGCCACCAGCACCCAGCTGAAAGGCCTCCTCTTGAACACCTTGTCTTGTCTTAAAAGCAAAGACAGATACCAAGGACCTGGCGGCGGCGGGCCAGGCCCTGTCCTGAGACAGGGAGTGGGGGGTTGGAGGCCTAGGTCTTTGGGTGCCTGGACCTGGTACCCAGCCCCCTCCTGGCTCAGCTTTCTTGTCTGTGGGGTCTAAGAACACATTCTCTTGGCTCTAATGGGGGTGTTTGGAACCTGAGAACTGGGGTCCACTCCCAGCTCCCATCTCTTCCTCCTGTGATCTTTGACTAGGTTCCCCATCTCACTGTGCATCTGAAAGGCGGTGCTTTGAGATTACCTAGTTTAGAGTTTGGAGGAGCCAGCCAGATGTCAAGGCCCACCAGAGCTGGCACTCAGAGCTGGTGCCCAAAGACCCCTGGGGGCCACTTGGACACCAAGCCTAGCCACTGCCTGGCATAGACAGGACGCTGCCACACACATAACGATGTTTATGAACATCGTTACTGCCAGAGCTACTGCTCATCTCCACAGTTCCCCAGCCACTTTCTGTCTCCACCTGGGCACCTGCTACTCTCAGCCTGCTGGCTTACGTTAGTGCCACTGTCCCTGGCAGAGCCCTACAACTAAGTAGGACAAGAAAGACCTAAACAGGAGACACAGGAAAGCTAAATCGCAAGCAGCTGACCGGATTCAAGTTTCCCAAGCACCATCTGAGTTAGCATCCTGCCTCAGTTTCCTCATCTGTAAGATGTAGGGCAACAGGAAGGATTCTGGGAGATGAGGGGTGTGGGTGAACACCATTGAGATGAGGGGGCTTGAGCCTGGAGAAGGATCAAGAATGTTCTTCCTTTCGTTGTAAGACTTGCAGGGACGGTGCTACCTTTGCAATCTGAACCTCTTCCCAGGGCCCTGCAAGTCCCTGGTCCGTGTCCTCATTGGCTGATCAAAAAGAGATGGAGGAGGTGGGGATGGGATGGCAGGAGACGGCAGATGGAGGGCTGGCAGATGCTCCTCGTTTCTTTCCTTCAGGAAACTGAAATTAGCCTAATGAGGTCTGCCCTAGTCCGAGGTGCTGGGGGATTGGACAAATTTAGAAGCGCATGACAGGTGATGCTGATGGCCCCGAATGAAACTCAGAGACATTGAGTCAGCTTCTGGAAGGCCTCGCCTCTGTCCCTCTGTCGTGATGACCAGGAGACAGGGCCTGGCCCACTCCTGGTTTATCACCTCTCCTGGAAATAGCTCCCAGGCTGGGTTTCATTTACATAGCTATTGCATGCAGAGATCACTTTCCTATCTCGCTAAGCCAGGAGGCAGGGTCATTTGGGGTCAAGCCAGGCAGCCCCGAAGAAGGAGTGTCAAACAGTTCTCTGGGGGACTCACTGGTGTCATTCCATTTCATCCCCATTGGCTCAGACCCAGTTTCTTTACAGGGAAACTGAGGCAGGACGGCTCCTGTGGGAGGATCCTCTTGGCTTGTGTCTCCTGCTCGAAGGTGAGTGGAACGGTCCTGCACCCTGACTCTGCATCCTGACTCAGCCGTGGCCTCCAAGGTGGAGGGAGAAAGATGGGTGGAGGAAGGACGTCTCGTTCTGCCCTGACCGCTGCTCCATTTTCCCAGAGGCCAGTTACATAAGCAGCCTGCACCGCATCCTCTCCCGGCTCTGTCTTATCTAGCGCAGCACAAGGCTAGAGCTAGTGAACATCCACTCGGGAATTCAGAGGAGCAGATGGCTTAGCACAGGACCCACTTAGAACCCCAAAGGCTCAGGAGGAAGAGATACGATTAAGAGGCCCAGATCCAGTCTTGGATCTGCCCATAACCATCCACCAGGCCTCGGTTTCCACATCTCTCCCTTGGCTTTTTCCACTCAAGGCTGAGCCACTGCTCTACTTCCGGCTTTTTGCTGGTTACTTGAAGATAAGAGTCTCACCGGCTTTTTTTTTTTTTTTTTTTTTGCCTGTTCTGGCTTTGAATGGTGATCCTCAGATCTCAGCCTCCTGAGTAGCTGGGATGACAGGCGTGAGTTCCATTTCTGTGAGGCTAGGTCTCCCACACGTTGCAAAAGGCTTCGAGGCAGCTTCTACACAAAGCATTCCCATAACCTGAGAGGAAAGGACTCATTTCTCTGACAGTTGCTTTCGGCAGTGGGGGATGTCCGGCTTTGGGCCTTACAAGATCATTTAGTCCAGCCCTGCCAAGGCCACGGGCAGGACTCGAAATTCAATAAATCTATGAGTTGTTTTTTCTCTCTTTTTCTGTTTTTTCCAAAGTGAAATTCAATAAATCTTGGCCCCAGCAATGATGCTTTAAATACACAAATGGCCCTTGGCAGGAAAAAAAGCTCCCCAGCCCTGCAAGCAACAGAACTGTGAGGCGATGATGCTGTACCCCTACTTTATTGATGGGGGAATGGCTGCTCTAAGAAGGAAGGGGGGAGGGGAGGAGACCTCCATAGGGCTGGTACCCAAGCACTTGTCTATTTCCCTAGTTCTATGACCTTCAACACCTCCCTGCTTACTAGAATGCTTAAGGATGAGTGAGAACATTTATCCCCCAGAAGGAGCAGCTGGGCTGGCCCACAGGTGGAGGTGTGGTCCGTGGTCTTCACTAGGGTATGAATTATAGGCACCTCTCAGCAACAGGAAATGCAAAGCCCAGGCTCTTGAAGTGGGACAGGTTTCAAACACATAGGAAAGAGGAGCCATCAAGGACTGGGTGGGCAGGAAAAGGATCAGTTGTGCTGTGTGGCACTGTGTGACGCTGTGTGTGTATGTGTGCATGCGCAAGTGTGCAGACAGGGCCTGAGTGTGTGCAGGTGTGTAGGGGGTGTGTCCACGTGTGTGTGCATGAATGTGTGAAGGGGCCTGTGCACGAGAGGGGGGCTGCAGGAATGCGTGCACATGCGTAAATGTGGGTTGGTGCCCATTCTCAGCTGTAGCTCAGAGAAGATCTTGTATTTAGAATTGGATACAGGATCCCAAGCTTTGTGGTCAAACTGTTCGTCCCCTGGGCCTCAGTTTCCTTGTCTGTTCGTGGGGAACCCTTGTGAGGTTGAATGAGCTGCGGGATGTAGGTGGATGCTAAGCTGAGTTCCTGTTGACCGTGTGGCCCTGATGCGTAGTATTGAGTTTGGGGAGCTGGGGCTACCAGCCAATGTCTGGTAGCAGCGGGTCATGGCAGGACCCTCAAGCTCAGGGCTCTCTACTACTGAGGGACCCCAGGCATGCTCCTTAACTGCTTGGTGCCTCGGTTTCCCCATTTGTAACATGCAACCAGTGATGGCCCCTACTCCCTAGGGTTCTGGTGAGACACTGGTTCTCAAAGTGGAGTTCCAGGGACCACCAGTATCACCCGGTTACTTGTGAGAAAAGCACACACTTGGGCCCCACCTAGAGATCAGAAACTCCAGGGAGAGTTTCTCTCCAGGACAGTCTGTGGCCCTCAGAGGTCTGGAACCAACTCTGCCCTGGATATTGCTGGCTAGGACAGGAAAGCCCTGGAGGATGGGCCTGCCGCACTGCATTGTGGGCCTGCCAGCCTTTGCACCCAGCCTTGGTGGCTGCACCAAGGCTCTTGGACAGCCTCCACCCCTTCCTAACTTCTCACACCAGCTCGGCCCCAGAATTTCTGGGCGGAGGCTGTGAATCAATCGATTACATCTCTAAAAGTCCGTCAGCTTCTTGGAAGTACTATGGGAATGTGCCAGCACTATTATTAGAATGCGGCCTTCCTTCCCACTCCCTCCATTCTGGAATCTTAAAGAACCTGGGCAGTGTGGGTCCCCTTAGAGGGACAAACTGCTGAGCGAGGTGCCCATCCTGGCTCTGAGCTTCCCTGAGACCCCACGGGCAAGAGCTCCCCACCTCCAGCCTTGGCTTGCAGACAGCCTCTCCCTAAATGCAGGGACCACCCCTCCTCCTCCCTGCACCTGGGGAGGGAGCAAGAAAGGTCTTCATCTACTTTGTTCATTCATTCACAGATCCACAAAACCAACTTTCCACTGTTTTCCCCCTGAACCCCAAGCCCAATTCAAGGTGCTGGGGTGAGAACCGGGGAGCAGGCAAGTCTCTGCTCTGTGGCACTGGCACAGGTTGGGAGAGACACTCAAGCAGTAAATCAGCTAAACTCACTAGATTTTGAGCAGAAGAACAAAGCAGTACCGGGCAGGAGTGTTGAGCCCACAGACCTGAACTCACATCCTGACCTTCTCTCTTCCTACCTGCAGGGGTTTAAGGCAAACCCTCAGGTTCTCTGAGCCTCGGCATCCCCACCCATAACCCCAGATTGTAACAACACTCGTTGGTGTCTGGCACCAATTCAGGCCTCCACGAGCTTGGCTCTCTCTCCTGTCATTCAAGGTCATACAGCTGGGCTGCATCAGATTCCCGGGCCTTGGTGATCCACTGGAGTGCCTGTGGAACCCCCAAATTAGGAAGAGATCCCAGAGATTGGCTAGCGAGCTGATCTGGGTTTTAAACACAAGGCACTTTGCCTTGGGCAGAGGCCCCCTGGCTTCAGAGAGTGTGTTCTGGTAAGTGGGGCGCTGGGGCTCTGGGAACTGAACTTCCCGAGTCTCCCCACCCTTGTTACATCACCACACCACCTGGCCCTGTGTGGGAAATGGGCATGGAGACATGAGGAAGGGTGTCTGCCTGTCTTCCCTCTAAAGCACGGGCCGTGGGGCCCACTCCCTAAAGAGGGCAGCTATAACCATTGCCCATTCCTTTGCCCCTGCCTTCGGTGTTGAATCCTAGCTCTCCTGCTTGCCAGCCACATGACCTTGAACCTCAGAGCTGTCCTTGATACTACCACCCCAACAGACTCTGCCATCCTGAAGCATTATCTACCTCCCCTCCCCACTCCTTTCTTTTGGTGCTGGTACTAGAGCGTGAACTCAGGGCCTCAAGCTCTTGCTTGGCTTTTTCATTCAACCTGGAGCTCTACCACTTGAGTCACACATACCTCCACGGCTGGCTTTCTAAATGGTGAATTGGAGATAGGAGTCTCATGCACTTTCTTGTCCAGGTTGGCTTTGAACCGTGATCCTCAGATCTTAGCCTCCTGAGTAGCTAGGGTAACAGGTAGCGCCACCAGCACCCGACTGTCATCTACCTTTATAGAGCCTATGCCAGACGCGCATCACATGCCCAAATAGTTCTCTCACTCCTGGCAAGCCAACCATCTTCTGCCCCTTTCTAAGCACACTGACTGTTGCTGCCATCCTGCCTTAGCAGATGCCAATACCTGGCCTAAAGCTGCCTCTGCTGCCCAATCACGGACATTCCAGCCCACATTCTCCAACTGTGTACCCCCAATGTGCACATATGCGTATGTGTAGAGCTGGAAATATGAGATGGAATAAATTACTAGTGCAGCCTCTGTTACTTGAGCACATACTTAATGCTCAGCGCTTAGTTCTCCCCTGCTTTTCTGGGCAGATTATGGAGGAGGAAGCCAAGAGAGAGAGTTAGACAGCCACTACTCGGGGCAGCCAGCCTAGCAATGATCTAACTCACCTCTGCCTTCTCCAATGCTGGCACTGGATTGAGCTCGGGAGAAGAGAGGCAGGAAGGCAGGGAGGCAGACCAGAGACTGCCCCGTGTTCCCTCACCATTTAGGTAGTCCGTAAATAGCCCGGCCATGCACCAAGCCACCATTACCTCTCAGCAACTTCCCTGCTACCTTGGAAAACCTCTTCTTTTGATCCTAGCCACAAGAAGAGCAACCGGGGTCAGACGGCCAGGGTCACCTCTGCACCTGACCTTGGCACGAACACATTCTCGTTTCTGGCACGAACAAACTCTCCTTCATCAACTTCTATCCAAGGTGTGCACAGAGGCGCCCGCTCCAAAGAAAATCTGTATCTCTAGACACTTAATTTCTATAACACATCCAAGCAACTCAGAACAAGCTTGTGCACCTGGGTGCCAGGCAGAGGACCCAGGTGTGGCCAGGTGAGGCGTGCAAGGTTGCAGATGTGAGGGGCACAGTGGAATGATGGTGGGGGTCTGTGCCTTGCACTCACTCCACAGGTGCTTGCTCACTACCGGCTCTGTGTCGGGTAATGGCTAGATACCTGTGGTCAGAGGCGCAATACCATCTGGTCTCTGTTTTAATTCACGTGGCAGTCTACCTTTCCCATTCGCTGTGCGCCTGACCTGGTTCTGAGCACATTCACATGAGCACATCTAGTCTCACAAGGGCCTTGTGAGGTCTCAGCCATCTTTGGCCTCAATTCAGAGATGAGGAAACCGAGGCCCGGAGTGGTCACAGAGCTAACAAGGCTGGGGATTTGATTCCCAGAGTCACCTGTAACCAGTTTTCTCTTAAATTGGCATGGGATGGCCTCAGCAGGCTACAAAGATGTATTCAGATCTGTTTCCAAGTTCCTGCTCTACCACTATATCCTAGCTCTTTAAAATGGACCAACACCCATCTGCAAAATGTCAAGATGCTGAAGATAGCTGAGAAATGTACCCCACCCTCCTGCCCCCAAATGCCAGGCAGGCTTGAGGGACAGGGACCCCGCCCCTGTATGCAGAGCAGACCTGGAGAAGCACCCTTCCTCATTCCTGGGTGAGAGGTGGCTCGCTCTTTCTCCTGGCTCTCCTACAGGGCTGACATGGTGTGTATATAGATATACTGAAGGCCAAACCGGAGACTTGAGGTACAGGACATCAGGAGAGGATGGAGAGGAGATAAAGAATTTCCACCCCTGGGATGAGACACTCTGAGGGGGTCCTTGGGGACCCGCGGGTCTCCTTTCCTCTGGCTCAACAGAGAGGCCGTGCAGGGTCACACAGCCTGTGGAGGCATAGCCTAGACCAGAGCGTTGGCAAAGAGGAGGAAAAGCCAGCGTCTCCTGTAATATCTGCTCAGTAGGGAAAAGGGGGAAAAATATATCTATTCTTCTGGGGTCAAATTTAGGAAAATATAGCAGCTTTTTACTGCCTCACTGTGGCTCAGAGATCTCAGACCTAACATGTCACCTTTGCTTTTTCCCCCTGCAAATGTCTCTTTCTTTGGGACAAACATAGCTTCAAACCATTCGCATCCACACACCTTGGGATCCACAAGAGCCCAGGCCCTGGCTACCCACCTTCAACTCCGATCTTGCCGTCTCCATCCTTGTCCCCTGCGGCAAGCAATGTCTTGGTTTCTTTAGCAGACAGGTCTCTGGCATCCGAGGAGAAACCCTTTAGGATGAATCTGGTGGGAAGAAAGGGAGACAGTGGGGAGGGAGTCAGGTGAAAGGTCACCTTGCCCCCCCCCCATGGCATGGGTGTGGCTGGGCCAGCCCCAGGTCACTGGTCTGCCTGGTGGGGGGTGAGGGGGACCAGCTGTCCTCCACAAGTATCCACCACATGTCTCCTGGAGGGTCAGGGGGTCAGGCTGTGTGGCTTCTGGGGGCCTCGTGGCGGTCTTAGGATGCCACCTGGATAAAGGAGAAGTGGGTCAAGGACTCGGGGAGAGCACAGGGCATGCTGGGTAGTATGGGAGGAAATGGAGAGGGTGAGGCAAGAGTCAGGAGGTTCCCTGGAGAAGGTTTTACCTGAAGGACAGAGGTGGCCTGGATGTGTACCTGTGCATATTGGACATGGATGGGTGGGAGAAGGTTCTAGTTAGAGGGGGACCCCGTAGGATGCTTTGGGGGAATGGATACACAGGCTAGATGAGGGAAGTTCTGACTTAAATGGCTTCTCCCCAAACCCTTCTTGTCCCTCCTTCCCTCTCTTCCCTCCTTTCTCCCCCCTCTCTGGCCCCCACTCCCTCTCCCTCCCCCCTTTCTCTTTCTCTGACCAAATGCAAAATAGTCTTGGCCACTAGGTGACACAAAGCACAGATGTGGGCCAGGTGGGCGGAGGTGAAGGGGATTTGCTGCTGACACAGCTTTGCATTTTTGTTTGTTTGTTTGTTCAAAGCTTCTCCTGAGTGCTTTGCTCCAAGGACCCTGGACCCCAACATCTGCCTCCCAGTCCCTGGCTTGCCCAGAAATTGCTCTCGGTGGCAACTCTGAGAGTGATGGGGTCTGCTGAAGGGCGAAGGTGCCTTTCAGATGCATGAAAAAAAATCAATAAATGCTAACAAGAATGCCTCCTGCCTGGCCTGCGGCGTGAAGCAGTCCGGACAAATGCTTGTTCATATGTATTCAATTATTAAGTAGCAGCATTCCATTAGCAATATTAAGTGGCTATCATTTAACCTAGTTAGTTGCACTTTGAGCAGAAGGTTTGATTTTTCCGGAAGCAGCAGTGCTGGAAGTGAGCTTCCCCTGGCATCCAGGGGTCGTGGGGGGTCAGATCGGAGCCTGCTTGCTGTGACAGATGGAAGGGCATCTCGGATGGGGACAGGAAAAGCCCAAACACCAGCCCTTTCCCTTCCCAGTGCTTCCTCCCTTCACCCCTCAGGCCTCAGTTTACCCCAGCTCATCCTCCTCAATGAAGCCACTCTTGTCTTTGTCCAAGATGTGGAAAACCTTCTTCACCTCATCTGCACTCTTTTTCTTCAGGCCCACCATCTGGAAGAACTTTTTGTGGTCGAAGGATTCGGCAGCTGGGGGGGGGGGGTGGTGGTGGAAAAAAGAGGACAGAGATAAAAAGGACAGGTTAAAAAGAGGACAGAGATGGGGTGTAGGGCAGGGTGGGGGTCCCGGCATTGGTTATCCAGCTCCCCGCTTTTCCTAAAAGGACAGAGGGAGTCTACGCCAGGCCAGGTGGCTCTGTCAGGGTCACAGGCTGGAGGTTGTCCCCCCACATTGCACCCCTGTTCTCCCCCCGCCTCGCACCTCTTGTCAATGGTCTGATAGGTTTTGGCTTTCCTAAAACTCATTTCTACACAGTCCTTTGGGTGGGAGCCGAGCGGAGTGGCCCGGGGTGTGGATGGAGGGGGCACACGCAGGCGTGTGACCTGCTAGAGAAGGGACAACCTTCCCAGGAAAGCCACAGTGAGAGGGAAAGGGTTTTTTTTCTTTTGTCAAGGTCAAAGGAGGAAGATGGGAGGAAGGGCGAACCCAGACGTCCTGGCAGTAAGGCAGGAACCCATCTGTGTGTGTGAGTGTGAGTGTGTGAGTGTGAGTGTGTATGTGAGTGTGTGTGTGAGTCTGCATGTGTAGGTGTGTGAGTGTGAGGTATGTGAGTATGTGTATGTATGTGAGTCTGTATGTGTAGGTGTGTGAGGTGTGTGAGTCTGTATGTGTAGGTGTGTGTGTGTATGTGTGCATGAGTCTGTAGGTGTATGTGGGTATGAGGTGTGTGTGGGGACAGTGTGTATGTGGGGGAGGGGGCTCCCCCTTTCCAGGGTGTGGTGTGGTGGTGGGTGGGTGGGCACAGCTCCCTGGCCGTCTCCCACAACTTCCCCAGTGGGAGAGGAGGTGCACGGGAAAGAGGGAGATGGCCGTCTCTGGCTCTCCCTAACTTTCCACATGGGGGGCTCCTCTTTCCGAGCACCTCAGCCCTGCAGGGCTTTCTTCAGGCACCTGGTGGGTGGGTGTGGACGCGAGGCCATTGAAGGGAAGGACTCCTCTCCCTCCCATGGGGCCTGGGGATGGAGCCGGGCAGGTCACCCTGCTCGAATCCCTCTTCTGCTGGGCTAGATGACCTTGGACCAGCCTCCCTTGCTGCCCAGCCTCAGTTTCCCTACCCGGGTGGCAGAATGGGGAAAGCTGACAACTAAGCTAAGGTTCCCAGCAGGGTGGTCTGACAGCCGGGGAGCTCCCCCCTTCCTTGGCCGCCCCCTGAAGGGGACTGGAAGCTTCAGGTGCCCAGGGCTTCACCCAGGTCTGGACAGAGCACCTGCGTAGGGAAGGTCACCACGCTGTCGGGGCACCTCCCCCCCCCAAAGGTGAGGAGATTTGAACCCTAAGGGTCAGGGCGCTGGGGCAGTCTGCCTTCCAGGAAATGGCTTGTCCAGAATAAGGATGGAGAAAAAGTGTCCTGGGGAGAAGACACGGCTTAAAGGGAAAGTCCTCCCCACCCCTCCTCCGCTCCCCAAACCCCAGAACCCCGGTGGAGGTCCCTCCTCGGACCCGAGTTCTCCCAGTGCAGCCACCGTTCCAGTGCCCACAACTTTGTGCAGCATCAGCCAGGGCACCCGCCTTCCCGATCGCACCCTGAAAAGCTGAGGACCATCGGGCCCCATCCAGGCAGGGGTGGGGTAGGGGAAACGATGCGGGATGCGGGAGCTCGGAGAGAGGGTCGGCTGGGGCGGGCAGCAGGGGGGCGAAGGTGGAGGGGGGGGCAGGGGAATGGGAGGGAGGCGCTGCTCACCGGCAAAGGCTCCTATCGCCTTCTTGATGTCCTCAGCGCTGAGCAAGTCTGTCATCGACATCCTGCAACTGTTTGAGCGGGCAGAGCAAGTGCGAACAGATTAAAAAGTGCTCTTCTCATCATTTCTGCTCATATGACCAGCGCTGCAGTGGCGCGCGCCAGGCGCACGCACCGCCCGGCCTGGCACCGCGCCAGGGGCGCCGGGCTCAGCGCTGGGATGGGCTCCACGGGCGGCGGGGGTAGCCGCACCCCAGGGGGCGGGGGGTGGGGGGGCTGTCGCCAAAGTGCCAGCTCGGGGAATTGAAGGGGTTTCCCCTGCCACCAGCCGGGACTGGAGACATCGCTGGCCCCTCAAGGGCAAGCAGGAGGTTTGGGGCATCTCTGATCTGGATGTGGGGAGTGATGCACCGCCCAGTGGGACCCAGGCCTGCAGGGGCCAGTCTGTCCTCCCTGGGGGCCTGTCTGTACCCCTAGGGGAAGGGGGGGGGAGGCTCTGGCCTTTACCCATTCTCACTCCATGTCTTCCTTAGTCTCTCCTGGGCTCCGTATGCCAAGTTATGCTGCAAAAATCTGCCTGCTGAATTGTGTGTGTGTGTGTGTAATCTGAAACCTCACCCTCCAGAGGTGCAAGCCTGGACGAGGCTCCTCAGCTCCACTGCTTTTTCTCCAGGTCCCCCAAATCTGGGGTCCCCCACTCCCCTTGGCTATGAGGACCTCTCCAAGGAGAGGCCCAGGTGAAGGACACTGCTGAGGGTGGTGTTTAAGCACCGCCTCCCCAGGAGGCCGGTGGGACTTGGGGTGGGGGTGGGGGAAGGGAAGGGTAGCCCTTTCGATCACACTTTCTAGGCAATCTAAGCAGGCTCTGTAGCCTGGGCTCCACCTCTGGGGAAAGTGATGCTGGCTAATTTTCATGCAGTCAGCGACTCTGGCTGTGACCGGTGGAGCACTGTTTGGGGAGTCTGGGGATCTGGGCTCTAGAGGTGTGTGCGGAGTGCTAAGTCTCTCCATGGTGACCTTGGGCAGTGACCTTCTTCATAGCTGGGGCTTTTGTCCCCCTGTGTTGTGGTTGATGCGAGGGTGAGGGTGGTCTCCTGCCCAGGACCACAGGATTCTAACTTAAGGTCCAGGAAGGTGGGCAGCGGTTGGGGCTGTGGTAGGGGACCAGGGACAGCTGCCCAGCTGTCGGGAGCTCAGGTTCCCTGACACTCGCTGTCAGCACAGACTCGATGTCTGGGCCCTGGAGGGCTGCCCTTCCTGGAAACCTTAGGAGTGGCTGGCTTCAGCTGCCGGCTCCCAGTGAGTCACCTCCTTCAAGACCATCCCCTGCCAGCTGGCTCCCAATACGCCGAGGCTGCAGCTCCTAACCTGCTATCTGCGGCCATGAAGCCCACCCAGAGCCCCCAGCCGCCCGTGCAGCCCCTTCTGTGGCCACTGCCACCTCCACTTGGGCGTGCTGCGAATTCAAGTCCCGGGGCTCTGCTGGCTCTCAGGCCTAATTGGAGCAGATATCTCTTTTCCCTGGGGACCCTGTGTACTACAGATGGGGAAACAGAGGCTGAGAGGGTCCATGAGTACCCCCAGGACATGCCAGCGGGCATCCTCCCAGGCTCCTCCAATGCTAGGGCTCAGTGACCCACTAATGCCCCTTCCTGATACCCAGGGCCCATGTATCTGAGCCCCTGCCTCCCCCTCCCACCATCCCTTCCCTTTCTCCATCTCCCTCCCTGCTGCTGAGGACCCCGTGGGTCTGATGCTCAAGGCAGGGCATCAGACATTAGCCTCTCTGGACCAGTGCAGCGGGGGCCCTTCCTTCTGCCCTTCTGAGTTCTGGATTCCCTCTGTGGGCCCACGTGTGCATGGCCCCGCCCTCTGGGTCCTAGAGGGAGAGGGATGGATCGGGTCACCCAGGAGCCAGGTGGAGGAGCTGGGAGTTCATTCCCTCAGGCCCCAGGCTTCCCTGCTGTCCAGCCCTGGTCCCCAGGGAAGGAGGGATGCGCTGTCCCTTCCAGCCAGCTCCCTCCCTCTGCATCCCCAGCCTCGGCCTCCACGCTGGAAAGCTGCCACTCACCTTGGACGGGGCAGAGGCCAGAGCCTGTACACGGAAGTTGGGTTAGTGGGGGATCCTGTGGGAAAATGAGTCTGGTGGCAGGGTGGCCACTTAAATAGTCTTGGGACCTGGCTATTTTGGGAGGTGGCGTCTCCCCCCCTCCAGTCCCCGCCCCCTCCCCTTCCGGTGTCAGGTAGTCCCCAACCCTGGGGCTGCGCTTCTGTATCACATTCACCACCCCCCAGGCCCATTGGGCCAAGCCTATTAATAACCCTTGGCCCCTGCCTTCCTCCAGCACCCAACATGGAGGCCCAGGCAGGACCTGCGTCTTCCAGGAAGCCTTCCATCCCCAAATAATGTAGCCACAGGGTTTCCTTCCTCCAGAGCTGGCTAGGAAAGGAAGAGAGAGAGGCAAGGGGGAGGAATGGAATAAAAACTGCCCTGTGTGAAGGGCTGGGCCGGATCCCCACGTGTGCACGGTCACATTGTCACAGCATGGGGTGAGGGTTCTTGCCGGGAGAACAGACGTGGCTGTGGGTGCAAAGGCTCTGCCGCACACAGCTGGGCATCGGAAATGGAGACTGCAGTGGATTCTTCTATTCCCTGTGCGTCCCCAGCCCCTCCCGCTACATGCCGCAGCATCCCAGCTAGAAAATGCACAGCAGATGAGCTCAAGGGGGGGCAGTTAGGGCCCTGGCATCACAGCAGAATGCCCCTTGTACAGAGCATGAGTTGAAAGGCGTCTCTGATTGTCTCAGTCCCCGACCGGAGATGGGGGTCTAGAGCAGGGCTTGAGCAGCATGAACGAGTTCAAGTGATTGCGTATCTAGCAGGCACGACGCTCAGCTTTCCTCTCCCCATTCCTAACCCTAGCACGGATCTCCAGGGCACTGAGATGCTGGACCATGGAGTCCAGGTGGTGGGAGGGGCTGAGGAGGCTGGGCCTCCATGTGGGAGGCTGTGAGGGCTGAGGCCCCTTCGCTGCCCAGTGGCTTCATGGCTGGGAAAAGCGCATGGAGAACTGGATGGAAGAGGAAGCTGGGGCTGGAGCTGCACTGGGGAGCTGGGAGGATCCTAGGGATAGATTTCAATCTCCCAGAGAGAAGCTTCTGGACTCAGGGCTGTGGGTGGAGCCAGTGGGGGAGGTCATGCATGACTGGATTCCCCAGAGAGTCTTGCTAGGGAGCAAGATGGATCCCCAGGGGCAGTAGCTCCTGCTCCCAGGTACAGGACAGGAGACTGACTCCTAGGAACTCGGGGTGGGGGCCCCCACTAATGATCAGCCACAGCCTACCACAACCCACAGACCTAGCATTAAAGTGGCTGACTCAGATCCCAGGGTTGTGTGCTGGGGTTCGGGGTACGTGGGAGTGAGGCCAGGGCTGGTCCCGAAGTTCCAGGTAGAGCTGGAATTTGCCCCAGGCCTGGCTGAGCTAGGGGAGGGGGGAGCCCAGCATTGCTGAGGACCAGCCAGGTCTGGGGCTCTGTTTGTGGAGCACTGTCCCCGAGAGCAGATCCAGCCTCACACTTCCATCCCTTCCTTATCCTCTCAAGAGGTTGGTCAGGTCCTTTGCCCACTTCACCTACGAGAAAGAATTAGGCTCAGAATGGTTAGACTACTGGCACAAGGTCATACAGCAGAGGCATGCTTTTAACTCAAGTCTCTTTGACGCCGAAGAGTATTCTCCTTTCTGCCACACCGCCTGGCTTCTTGAAGAAGAACCAGGCGAAGACTGCGGACCGCACCATCCGGAGAGAGTCCTTCCTCTGGCTTCTTCGGGGACTTGTATTCAAGCAGCTCTGGGTGGGCCGTACCATGCGGGGAGGGTGCACTTTGTGACATGATTTCACTTTGCCCTTGCAGGACTCTCAGGGGTTTGAAGAAATACAATCCCAGAGTCGCACAGCTCAGAAAAGCACGCGCAGAGCTGGGATTTGAAATCAAGCGTCCAGTTCTGAGGCAGCATCTTTTCTCCCATTTGAGGAAAGTCAAGGATGTCCTAAAGCCCGGGGAGAATTTCCTGCAAGATTTGCTCTGCAGCTTTGCTAATTCAAGCCGCCTTTGCCTTCTTAGCCTACTTGATTTTTACAGGGGCCTCCATGCCAGAAAATGAGTTTTCAGTCAAGCCTATTTTTGACTAGCACGCATCAGGCCCTGTTTCCATGCCTAGTCCTGAGGAGCCAGGGGAAGGTCAGGGGAGATTTGACCTGTGCAACTGAAACACCCTGTAGGGTTTCAGGTATGGCTTGATCCAGAATCCTAATTCTATCCTAAGGATCTCTCTCTCTCTCTCTCTCTCTCTCTCTCTCTCTCTCTCTCTCTCTCTCTCTCTCTCTCTCTCTCTCTCTTTCTTTCTCTCTCTCTCTCTCTCTCTTTCTTTCTCTCTCTCTCTCTCTCTCTCTCTCTCTCTCTCTCTCTCTCTCTCTCTCTCTCTCTCTCTCTCTCTCTCTCTCTCTCTCTCTCTCTTCTGAGAAGAGCCATCCCCCGATGGATGTCATAGAGGACTGCACCCCGCTGGGCTGTGAGCCCCTGGGCCCTTCTTGTGGAGAACAGGGCTTCCCCGCCTTGCTGCTTGCTGAGAAGGCTCAGGGCCAGATCTGCTGGCTGTGAGCATCTGGCTGTTCACCCATTCTGTCGCTCACCCCTGAGCCGGGGCTAGGCAGGGACGGGGAGCTGGGGGCTGGGAACCCTGCAGGCCCCGGCCTTTCATGAGGAAGGCACAGAACAGTCTGGCAGGCAGGTCCGGAAGCAGCCCACTCAGTCGAGTCTTGGGGGGCCCGGGTACCAGGCACAGGGAGGTGGGCCAAGCCCAGGTGAGCTTTAAGGCAGAGTGCATGGAACTCACTTTTCTGAACTTGAGGTCCCCAGTGCACCCCCCCCTCCCCTCCTGCCTCTCAGGACGGCTGACAGGCAGTGGAACTTTCTTCTAGTTTCAGGGTTCCTTGTTCTGATAGAGATGAGATCCTGGGGACTTGGTGGAAATTGTCATCCCACACCGAGCCATCCCTTGGCTCCTCATATTGGCTCACAGCCCTCGGAGGGACATGTGATGTAGGCTCCAGTCATGTGCATATATGTTACTGAAATGGACCTCATTGTCTAATTGATTTTCACCAGTGGACAAAACTGAAGTTCAGAGAAGTCCAGTCACTCCTCCAAGGTCACACAGCACCCTGGGACCAGAGCCTAGTCTGTCTATCTGCCTCTGCCCTGGTCCAAAGCCGGTGGAGGGAGGGAAGGCAGTGTGTGCGGATCAGCAGTGTCCCCGCTGCTGCCGCTGCTGCCTGCCAGCAGACGGGCTGTGGCTTCGCTGGGTGGCTTCGCTGGTGCGATTTCATTAGTTCACACTATTTCCACCTGCTGTGGCTGGGAACAGGATACAGTACCTCACGTCCAGGGTCTGGCGGGCAGGGGCCGCTGCAGGATCTAATGATATTTATGAGGTCAGTCCTGCGGGGTGACGTGTATTAACTCGAAAGAATCTTGGCTGCACCCTGTGCCCTCACGTCCCCTCTTCCCCCTCCCGCAGATTGAAGCACAGTTTCTCCACGGAGAGAGAGCTTGGGGGGGGGGGAGGCTTGGGGTGGAAAGCAGACCCCCCTGGCTCTGCTCACTCAGCCCCTGGTGGTCTGGAGCCCGGTATCTTGCCTCTTGGGGCCTCAGTATCCTTAGCGATGAAAGGGAGCAGGAGGAGAAGCCGGAGGGGTGACAGGAGGGGAGGTCAGTTGTATTTATTTATTAACACGTGTGTAGTTATGATAAAGGTGAGGTCTGGAAGGATTGCAGTTACAAACGTCAGGTCAAGGAGACATTGCTTTTTGGACAATGTCCCCCCATTCCCTCAATGTCTCCCTCCCATCCCCACCCACAAGTTCATTTTCCACATTGTGTCCCGTGAGGACCACTGCTGCGTTTGTTCACCCCCTGTCCCTCCGTTTCTGTGCTCCCCCTTACCCTCCCAAAGACAGATAAACGAACAAGACAAAAAGAAAACCCAATTAGCAGAAAAGAGACCAAAAAAAGCCTCCAGCTTCCATTTCCTGGAGATCATTTCGATAAATCTTCTTTCATATGATCAGAGGCGGGCAGGCATGGCGCCTTTGTGCTCCTCTCCTCAGCGTGCCCTCCTTTGGGCTCACTGTGTGTGAATGTCTGCAGTCCTGTATCACTGATCACGTCCCGCTGTATTTTAGATCCAGCTTCCGCCTTGGAGAGGAGACACGCACCGTTGGTGTCTCCCAGCTTGGCTTCCCTGGTTTAACACGATCTGGTGGAGGGCGGTGGTTCTGAGAGGGGCCCCCAGTCTGCGCAGTCCTAACGCAGATGCCGGGCAATCGTCACTGAGGGGACGTCGCCCTTGACTCTGTCCTGCCACTGAAGGAGGAGACGCAAGAACCAGGGAGCACCGGCGCCTGCCTCATCTGGCCATTCCAGGGGTCTCTGAGCCCAGGGGGGAGGTGAGGAACCGGCCACTGGGGAGGTTGGAGACTGAGGGCTGGATAGAGCTGGGCTGGGGGCTGGGCGCCATTGCGGTCTGGAAGGGGCTGCGGCTCAGGGAAGGGAGACCAGATGTGGTCATGGGAGACAAGATGGAACTGAGAGAGCGCCGGTGGTGGTAAGGGCCCTGTCCGCCGGGGGCTCCTGGAGGAGGGGACCAGGGCTGGAGAGGGGATGGACAGCTGGCCTGGGAGGGCATGGTGGGGCCTGGCAGGCCTCGGCCCTTGCTCAGGGGGGTGGACTAGGCCCCAAGAGATTCAGGGAGGAGGCAAATGCAGCCCAGGGGACCGTGAGCCCTCCGGTGCCCAGGCACTGGCCGGCAGCAGGGAGCAGAGGATGACATGCCGGGCTCTACTCAGAGGGATGGAGGTGTCCTTCTTCACCCCAGCCCCTCTCTACCCTATAGTCAGACTTGAGGAGACCATGGAGGTGTGTGTGTGTGTGTGTGTGGTGTGTGGTATGTGTGTATGTGCATGCATGCATGCATGTGCTAGGGGGAGGGAAGGGTCTCCATGTATCTCTTGGGGATGGATGGCCAGCCATACTCTCAGTTGGTTTTCTGATGGCCAGTGCCCGCCCAGCTCATGCATGGTTGGGCACAGTTGGGGGACGCCAGCATGTAGCATCCATGCATGAACATGGGCAGTGTGGGTGCTGTGACCCCCATGGCAAAGTGGGAGATACTTGTCTCTCATCGTGACCTGTGCCCCAGGATTATGGGTCTTCCTTCCTAACTCCCTCCCTGTCTGCCTTCTTTCCTGCCTCTCTCCCTCCCTTCTTTCTTTTCTCCCTCCCTCCTTCCTTCCTCCCTCTCTCCTTCCTTCCCTTCCTTACTTTCCTTCCTCCCTTCTTCCTCCCTTCCTCCTCCTCCCTTCCCACCTTCCCTTCTTCCCCTCCTTCCTTCCTCCCTCCCTCCCTGCCCGCCTTCCTTCTTTCCTTCCTCCCTCCTTCCCTCTCTTCTTTCCTTTCTCCCTCACTCCTCCCTTCCTCCCTCTTTCTGTCCTTCCCTTCCTTCCTTCTTTTCCTTCCTCCTTCCCTTTCTCTTCCTCCTTCCTTCCCTCCCTCTCTCCCTTCCTTCTTTCCTTCCTTTCGTCCTTCCCTCGTTTCTTCCCTCCTTCCCTTCCTTCCTTCCCTCCTTTCTCCCCTCCTTCCCTTCTTCCTTCCCTCCCTCCCTCCCTCTCTTCCTTCATCCCTTTTTCCTCCTCCTTCCTTCCCTCCTCCATCCCTCCTTTTTCCTCCCTCCCTCCTTTCTTTCTTCCTTCTTTCCTTCCTTCCTCTTTTTCTTCCCTTCTTCCTCCTCCTCCCTTCCTCCGTTCCTTCCTCCTTTCCTCCCCTTCTCCTCCTCCTTCCCTCCTTCTTTCCTCCCTTTCTCCTCCTCCTTTCTTCCTCCATTCCTTCCTCCTTTCCTCCCTTCCTCCTCTTCCTTCTTTCCCTCCCTCCCTCCCCTAAGTTCCTAGGTTCAAGTCTCAGAAAGCCTTTACAGTGGTCTCCATGTGAGCAGGCTCTCATCCAGCCTGACTGCCCTAATAAGAGAATGGCAGGACACAGTCCGGCAAAGGTCCCTCAGGGTTGCCTGGGAAGATGGCCACCGTGCCCAGCCAGCCCCAGGTATTCTCACTTGGTCTCAGCCTTGATGCCATCTACCCACTTTCCATTGCCAACTCTATTATCGTCTTAGGCTGAGGAAACGATCTCGTTGGAGACGGCAAGAACTTGCCCCGATTTGCCTAGCAGGTCAGTGGTGCAGCTGGGATTTGAAGCCGGGTACCTGGGCTCTGGGGCCTCTGCTCCTTGTCCTGTTCACATCTGACATTTGCTCACAGCCTCTGCTTTACTCGTTTGCAGCCTGAATGGGCCGTCCCTCTGCTGGTGGCCTCTGAGTGCCAGGAAGCCCCCAGGCCAGCCGCTGCCCTCCTTGCATTGGGTTTACACCCTGCATGTCTGGGCCTCTCATCCCCTCTTACTACAAAGCCCTCTCTGTAATAGTAAAGATTTTCCTGCGCTAAGCATGGTAAGGGTTCTAGCTTCAACTCCTTCCAACAAAAGCCTCCATGTGCTGGCTGCCAGTCATCTAGCTACTCAGGAGGCTGAGATCCGAGGATCGTGGTTCAAAGTCAGCCCAGGCAGGAAAGTCCATGAGACTTTTATCTCCAGTTTACCACTAAAAAGCCAGAAGTAGAGGTGTGGTTGAAGTGACAGAGCACCAGCTTTGAGCCAAGGAGCTAATAGATAGCACCCAGGCCCTGAGTTCAAGCCCCAGGACTGGCACAAAAAGCAAACAAATAAAAGCCTCCATGAATTCAGTAGGTCTTGGAAGCACATAGGATGAATTATTCTTTGTGGTTCATTATGGTTTTGTTTGTTTGCTTGCTTGCTTGTGGGGTTCTTTTCAGTCTATAGAGAAGACTGGATTCAGAGATAGATTCTCAGACTTCTTGCAATAAATCCTGGACTCTGAAACCTTTTGTTTCCCTTCAATCTGGCCGGTCCCGTCTGGGGCATGTTTGAACACGCCGCTGCCCTGTCCTGGCATGACCCCCACTCAGCCTCCTCGGGAAAGTCCCCTGACATTGCTCCCTGCAGTCCAGCCCGTGGCTCTCCGGCCTTCGGCTCTGCCAATCACCTCTCACCCCTGCCCGGCCCTCTCTCACTGCTGGACCACTGGCCTGTGGGCTGCTGGCTTGCGGTGCTATAGTATCATTCCGTCATTGAGGAAAGCAGCGTTACCATCACATTCCTATCCTAGCTGGTCGCCTCTTCTGGACTGCTGGGCGTGGACACATCTCTGCCATCACTTGTGATGGGGATCTGCCACTCTCGAAATGTTACCCCTGCAGGTAACAGGTGCCTGAATTCCCCAAAGCAGGCTCATCTGGCTAAACCCAGATCTGCTCAGTGAGCGTGCACAACTGGCTCCTAGAACCAGGCATGCTGAAATCACTTTAGGCCAAAATCACAAACTTGTAAAACTTGTCCTGAAACTTTTAAAATTGAACGAAAAGGGCCTATTGGCACCAACTCTCACCCGACCTGTCAGTCACCCGCCTCCAACGTGGGATTCGACCGACTGGGACACATCACCCCAACCATGAGCAAAAGCGCCAACTGGGATATTATCCCAGGAAGGAGAAGAGAGCTCTCGGATCTACTGGGACAAAGCTGGTCCTGGTGATGAGGGACCACACACCCAGAGGCGGTTGGGAAGAACTGCTCCGATAAGAGGGGATGGCATCGGAGCCTGAATGGAGTCACTCATTCTGGTCCCTTCAAAAGTAACTGAAGCCAGCAGGTAAAACTAAATAGTTCATACACATGCCTGTCTGATGCCCATATCTGTCTACCTCCTGGACTCAGGGTAGTTTGCCTTGGTGCCTTCCTGGGTCTTCCATCCATACTCAGCAGGTATCTATCGCCCAGTTACAGAAATGATGAAGGGCTTCCTCTTGGCTCGTAACCACTTCAATCCAGCCCTGGCTTCTGACTGCTGGATCTGTACAAAGCCACGCCCCATACAATATCTGGCTTATTCTTTTTGTTGTTGTTGGTGGTGGTCATGGGGCCTGAACTCTGGGCCTGGGCGCTGTCCCTCAGCTCCTCAGCTCAAGGCTAGTGCTCTACCACTTGAACCACAGCGCCACTTTCAGTTTTTTCTGCTTATGTGATGCTGAGGAATCGAACCTAGGGCCTCATGAATGCAAGACAAGCACTTTACCACTAAGCCACCTTCCCAGCCTCTGGCTTATTATTCTTAACCAGTCCACCATGCTTTCCCCGACCCAGCCGCCAGAAACCCTAGACTCTTCCTTCCTGACCCCGGTCCAGTTAGATGGAAATTCCTCCTTCCCTGTAATGGGACACATGTGGGTTTGTGTTCCAAATGGAACTTTTCCGGCTTGTGACCAGGGTGTGTTCTCCCATGTCATTCCTATCGACCTGTACTGCCACCTGGTCAGCCTTTTGCCTGACCTCATAGTCCTCCAGCCAGAGGAGAAGCCTCCTCGCTCATCTGGAGGCCTCCCTACATCTCAGCCCTCTCCCACGACCTACCATCACTCTCCTCAGGGGGACAACTAACCACATCAGGCACAGGACTTGGAGCCAGCCAGTCACAGAGGATTTTACAGCTCTCAGCCAATCAGCCCCAGCGTTACAACGACAACTCACTGGCCACAGTTGTCCACAATAGACACAGGCGTGACTCACTGCTGCACAAGGGGGACACGGTGCCTTTCTACAGGACACATCATTTCTGTGGGAGTCCCTCCAGTGGATGTCCTAATGGGGTTCCTCTCACAGGGGTCCCCCTGGCTGGCTCTTCTATTAGCACCTTTAACAGTCATCCTCTTCCTCCTCCTCCTCGGACCCTGTTTTCTTAACCTTTTGCAAAAGTGTCTCTTGAACAGGATAAATGCCCTCACCCAGACCACCAGCCAGGAGCAAGTCAAAGTCTATTATTGCAGGCAAATGGAGACTTCTCTTACACCATCCTGCCCTGCCCAACACAGACGCAGACCCTGAAGACCCCAGCCCCAGGAACCCCTTCAATGCCATCAGGAAATAGCCAGAAAAGATGCCCCTCAACCTTTTGTACCCCTTTTGTATCCCTTCAGGGTCTCAAATGACGGGAATCTGCCATCCCAAAAATGTGAAAGTCCACTCTCCCACCCCACCCTTAGGTAACCGGTGCCTGAATTCCCTGAAGCACACCATACCTTGCTAAACCCAGACCTGCTCAGCAGGCTCCTGGAGCCAAGCATGCTTAAATTACCACCAATTCACAAAGCTTGTCCCCATACTTTTTATACCCTCCAGCCACCTTCAACCCTACCCAAGTCCTTCCACTCCTGCTGCCGTTCCTCCATGCCTGAATCTCCTGACTCTCCTCAGGTCGCCCTGGCGTCCCTCCTCAACTTTCCATTAAAGTTGGTCTGGCCCGTTGAGGTTGCTTTCTACTCTTTCTTTATTCTAACACCATTGTGACTCGGTTTCCTAACAACTTGTCCCTGGGGTACACTTTTCCATCCAGGTGACAAGAGCTCAAATGTGCCCGCCAGCAGCAACCATCTGCCTTCCAGGCTTTCCCTTTCTGGCAGTAGAACTCTTCCTTCCTTCCTTCCTTCCTTCCTTCCTTCCTTCCTTCCTTCCTTCCTTCCTTCCTTCCTTCCTTCCTTCCTTTCTTCCTTCCTTCCTCCCGTCTATGTAGTACTGTAGGTTGAACTCCTCAGGGCCTTACACTTGCTCGACAGGCACTACCACTGAGCCACACTTCCAGCCCCTTTTTGCTCTGGTTATTTTCAAGGTCATGTGCCCTGGCTGGCCTGTGTGTCTCCATGTTGCTGAGGAGGACAGGTATACACCACTGTGCCCAGACTTTGTGCTTCTCTGGAGCTGGAGTAACAAATACATGCTACTTGCCCAGCTATTGCTTGAGATGGAGTCTTGTGAAGCTTTCTGTGAACTCTTGAACCTCAATCCCCAGATCTCTGCCTCCCAAGAAGGATTACAGATAGACTTGAGCCACCATACAAACTTAGAATTTTTTTTAAGAAAAAAGATATTGCCTAGTCTGGCCTTGAACTTGTAATGGTCCTACTTCAGCCACAGGAGCAGGTGGAGTTACAGGTATGTGCTTTGCAGCCGCAGACCACTTCAGTACATCTGATGTCAAGCGAGTGCTCTGTCAATGTCTGGATCAACCTTTCCCATCAGTCTGTTTGAAGCATCTCAAATCCTTTATTGGGATAACCCACAAAGGTGGCCCCCATCCACTTATCCGTGCGCATGCGTGTGTGCGTGTGTGTGTGTGTGTGTGTTTGTGTACACATGCGCGTGCGCACTCACCACCTGGAGTCTCTTCTTCCCCCTCTTTGCTGGGTATAGATGATCTTCCATGAATTATGCAGAATCTGGAGCCTGCATCTTAGGACACCATTGGGGAACCATGGACAGCATTTGGAGAAGAACCGCCCAGCTCCCTGGGTATTTAGCTTCTGACATAGGACATTGTGCGGTCACATCTGATGGTAGCACAGTGACACCTACAATCCCACCTGAGCAGTCCAGGTGACATCACACGGAGCAGAGGATCTGCCTGCATACCAGCTCCGTGAACCATCACAAAGAACATACAGTTGAGGATCTATTTGGGGAAGATTTGGGGATGTGTTTTCCCTGCAGATACTTGGAATGGACCCCAACTATTTCCCTTTGTTGAGGTCATGATTCCCCCAAATTCTCTCTAAAGAATAATTGGAGACGAGGATTTGCCGGCTCTGCCAGCTTTCTCCCTCTGATGCCTGTCCACGGAAAGGACGCTCTTGCTGCCCGCCTTCCAAGGCCAGCCCAAGGAGTCCACGAAGCCCTGGAAACTGCCCTGGCAGTTGCTTTAAAAAGAAAACAAAACAAAACAAAATAAGACCCACAGCAATGATCACAAAGCCTAAACGTCTTACTATCTGACCTTTGTAAAAAAAAAAAAATTACCAGTCCAGACCCTCACTGTGGAATGAGGGAACATCTGGCTGTTCTCATAATTTCTAAATGATTTGGTTTAGGCAGACAGACCTTGATGAATAGAATGTGCCATGAAAACATTTGAGAAAGGCACAGTGGGGAAGCGAGAGGTCATGAAGCATCCTTAACTGTCTTCTGTCCAAGGGGGCCTGCAATATGTCATTTTCCTCCACCTGCCAGGCCCCTCTCTACTGGGGCTTCTTCCAAGAACCCTGCCCCTCCCCTGGCTGGGCACATCTGGTCACCAGATGCAGCAGGTACCCTTGGAAGATAGGGGAAACTCTCCGTTCTTTTCACCATCCCACCCTTTCTGTTTTTGTTTGTTTGCTGGCTGGTACTGAGATTTGAACACAAGGTCTCCCACTTGCTAGGCGGGTGCTCTACCACTTGAACCATACCTCTAGGACTGTTTTTTGCTGGTTATTTTGGAGATGAAATTTCATGGACTTTTTGGCTAGGGGCTTTTTTTCTAACCATGATCTTCCAGATCTCTGCCACCTGAAGTAGCTAAGATTACGAGTGTGAGCCACTGTTTGGTTTTAAACTGACACATAGTCATTGTACAATATGTATATAGTATGTTTTGGTGCATGTATTCATTGTATCATTATCAATAAGGGTATCTCCGACATTTATTATTTCTTTGAAATGCAGACATCCAAAATCCTCCCTTCTATTTTTGACTCAGTGCCATATTGTATACCATGGTGACCGTACTGTGCAGTAGCACACCAGATTGCTCTCCTCCTATCTGTGACTTTGTATCCCCTGGCCACCTTCTTCTCAGCTCTGATGCATACCGTTCTACCTATGAGCTACCGTGCTTCCATGAGAACAACTTGTTTAGCTTTTACATGTGAGTGAGATCATGCTGGCTCATTTCCTTCAATGCAATGTCCTCTGATGCCATCCATGCTGCTGCAACAGAAGGGGGTCCTCCTTTTTATGGCTGAGTAGTATTCCATTGTGTATATAGATTACGTGGTCTTTATGCATCAGCTGCTCACAGAAAGGTTGATTCCAGATGTTGGCCACAGTGAATAATGCTGCAGTGAGCAATGGTCCAGGTGTCTCTTGGGCATACTGTTAATTTCCTTTGGCTATATTGACCCAGTAGAGGAATTGCTGGGTCATATGGCAGCTCTAGTTTTAATTTTTCTGAGCAAGCACCAAACTGTTTTCCACAATGGTGATACTACTGGTGGCTTTAATTCCCAGCAGCATGGAAGGCAGCCCTTTCTCCCTTCATCTTAACCTTTGTGGCCTCTCTCCTTGGAGCTCTCTGTCTGCCCATTTGGTCAGACAGTCTAGTTCAGACTAGAGTGTGAGAGACTCTGAGTTCTCAGGGGGGACTGAGGAAGGGATAAGGAGTCAGCTTTCACAGAATGACAGAAAAAGGCCCTGTTGGGTGTTATATGCGTGCTTGCTCGCTTGCTAGCTTTTTTTCTGCATCGTGATCAAAGCTGTGATTTGCTACTCAGCATCTCTGTCCTGACAGGTTTGTGGTTTGTTAGTGGTGCCCTGAGCAGATTTCCTGAGGATAAGAAGAAATGTCGTGTGTGAGAGGAAAATCACCTGCTCAGCCTTGTCTTGTATTTATGAAGCTGGGCAGGCTCTTCCACCAGGGCCCTTTAACCTCGGCACATCCTCCTTCACCCATCAGAAGCCCCACGGCTCAGCTCCGTCCCCTAAACCCTGTGGCTTTGCTCCTGTGCTCCTGGAAATAATGTTATTTTCTCATTGGAAAGCTTCTTTTGTTTAGAGGAAAATTAGAGTTTCTGCTTAAAGAAACCGTGGCTGCCTTTTTTGTTGTTGTTATTCATGGGGCTTGAACTCTGGAGCTTGGGCACTGTCCCTACGCTCTTCGCTCAAGGCTAGTGCTCTAGCACTTGAACTACAGCAACACTTCTGATTTTCTGGTGGTTCATTGGAGATAAGAGTCTCAAGGACTTTCCTGCCCAGGCTGGCTTTGAACTGCAATCCTCAGATCTCAGCCTCCTGAGTAGCTAGGATGACAGGCATGAGCCACCAGTGCCTGGTGACTGCTGCCTTTGTTTTCTAATCGACATGAGTTGGGTTGGAGAGGGGGCTCAAGCAGTACAGCACCTGCCTAGTGCAAGCAAGAAGTCCTGAGTTTACACCCTTGTACCACCAAAAAGAAGATAATTACAATTAAGGGACAGTGACTCTCATTTACCCTGTGATATCCTATTTGCAGGTTGCACTAGTGATAAGTTCTATGTGTGTCATTTCTGCCTAGGCTGTCATTTCTTGGAACGCTGAATGACGGAGCAAATCTTATGGCAATGATCACTCTGACTGTTTAGTAAGACTCAGAGTGACAGACTGGGTCTCAGGGGGGCCTGGTAGTTGGAGTGGAATTGCTTGGTGGGATGAGCTTAAAGATGGAATGATGGGAGTGATGTTTAGGGCCAGGAGTGTCTCTACTCGGCAGAAGTGAGTGGTGGGACCTCTTGGTAGAGAGCAGTATGTGTGTGTGTGTGTGTGTGTGTGTGTGTGTGTGTGTGTGTGTGTGTGTGTGTGTGCGCGCATGCCGTTGTTGTCAAGTCTGCAAACTCTGGTCACACTGCAGCCTGCGTGGTTGGACAGGGAGCCTGGGAGGAAGCCTTACTGCTACCAGGTGCTTCCCGGTGCTTTGTCACTGCTCTTCCGGCAACCTCCTAATGAGCTGGCCCGGGGCGCGTGAGTGTCTGGCTCAGCTCTGGGAGAGCTGGCCAGATCCATGCCTAAGGGCTTCGGCACAGAGGGCCAGATGTGCTGTGCGGCGGACTCTGCACAGAGTGGTCATTCCCCTCCCCACCAGCCCCGCTGGTCCTCAGAGGCCAGGCGGACTGCTGAGGCCGAGCACGGGGAGGCAGGACCACAGCAGGAGCCAGCTGGGTGTGACAGGGGGACCCAGACTGGCACCGGGTGGCCCTTCCTGCACCATCACTGTGTCCGTTGGCCCAGATGGAGGGAGCAGCACGGTGCAGAGGGTTTTCGGTTGACCCCGACAATTGCCAGGAGGTGCTCAGAGGCTCCGTCATCCCCATGGGAGCTGCATGTACCCCCCCATCACTTGCTCCACACACAAAGCAAATGAAACCCACTGAAGATGGAATCGAGATCACACATCCCGGGCCTCGAGCCTCCTGTCACCTCCCAGCACCAGCACGGTGGACGCGGTCCACCCCGCCTTTCCGCCCTCACCACAGGCCCAGGCACACGTAGTTCCGTCCATGTGGTCATCCTGGACCTTTCTCCTCCCTGCTGCTCCCTGAGCCTCGGACCTCCCTCCCTGGAACCCTCCGCACAGCTTGCTCATCCGGGAACCCTTCTGGACCGGCACGTGGCAAGAGGCTGTCTCTCCTCTCCTCTCCCTCTGCTTCTTCCAGACGCTCCCGTGGCCGTGTGCATGCTCAGCTGTGCACCCGTGTCCCCTCCACTAGCCACAAAAGCACCAGGCTTTCCCCCGCCCCACGGCGGCCCCTGGCAAATGCCACAGATCCATGCTGAGTGAACGGCCGAGCCTTCGAGATGGGAAGGACGGCATACATGGTGTCCCGATGCCCATCCTGTTTTGGAGGGAAGGGAGAGGCCACGTTTGGGAGCGTTGACCCCCAGCCCTCAGGACAGGCGGGGCGTGGCTGCTCCCACCACGGCTCACCCCGGCGCATCTGATACACCGTGTCCACCACTCCAGAGTTTAATTTAGCTCATGGCTTGGCTGCCATCGGCAGCTGGTAAATTTAGTTGGAGGATTAAGGAACGTATAAGATGCATAGCTCCTTAAAAGGAGCTGGACATCGGGGAGAACCGAAGCCGGGGCACCCCGGAGTTGGCCGTGAAAGGTGAGGGCAGCAGCCCTGTGCACCCAGAGGCCCAGGGCCGCGGGGGCCGAGTCTTCTGAGGGGCGGCACGGGGTGGCGCAGAGAGCCTGGATGCTCACCCCGGGGCTGAGCGGCAGAGCAAGCAGGGCTATCCCTTCAACTTGCTGACAAGGACAGCCATGAAGCCACCGGGCTACCTCGAAACCAGAAATAAATAGATTGACAAGGGCCACTGTGGGGAATGTAAACCTTCTGCCAGATCAAAAAGGCCAATGATGTAAAAAAAAAAAAAAGTGATCAATCGTATGGGAAGAAAGATACTGGAGACCCCATGTGATCAAACAAGGACCCGAACATTGATGAAAGTGAACTGAGCAACTCAAGGGCAGCGATGGGAGGAAGGGAATGAGAGGGAAAGAGGGAACAGCTGACACTGAGCAAAAGAAATGTACTTAATCACCCAGTTTGGAAGAAACTGTTGTATTGGCAAAGTTCATAGGGTTCATAAGCTTTATAGACCTGATAATGACAACTTGCCTTGTGAAGATTAATATGTATTTGTGACTTTAGCTAAGTATCACTATCCCACAATACTGTGAAATGTATGTAATCACTTAATCTCAATAAAGAAATTAAAAAACATCTAGCCAGGAGCCAGTGGCTCACACCTGTAATCCTAGCTACTCAGGAGGTTGAGATCTGAGGATCACGGTTCAAAGCCAGCCTGGGCAGGAAAGTCCATGAGACTCTTAACTCCAATAAGCCACTACAAAAACCTGGAAGTGGCTCTATGGCTCAAGTGCTAGAGCACTAGCCTTGAGCTGAAGAGCTGAGGGACAGCGCCCAGGCCCAGAGATCAGGTTCCATGACTGACAAAAAAATTAAATTAAAAAAAAAAAAACAAGGACCCAAGACTGTGGGTTTTACAAAGCACTCATCAGTAAAAGAAAAGAAAAATAATCTATTCAAAATCCACTAGAAAAAAGGGCCCTGGGGTATAGGTAAGCGGGTAAAAGGAAGAGAAAATATAAATGCCCCCCCCAAAGTATAAACCCATGCTCTGCCTCCTTTGCCATCAAAGAAACACAACTCAAAATCAGATATTTGATGTCACTCGCCAGATGGGTGGAACTTTTTGAAGTTCAGTTGTACTCAGTAATGAAGACAAGGTGAAGCCGCTCAAACTCCCATTGAAGGAGGAAAACTTGCCGATTTCTAGCCACATAAAGAAATGTGCTCACTGCTGCTGGCTCGCACCTGCATGTAACCTCAGCTACTCAGGAAACTGAGATCTGAGGGTTGGGTTCAAAGCCAGCCTGGGGAGGAAAGTCCATGAGATTCTTCTCATCTCCAACTAGCCAATAAAAGCCAGAAGAGGAGGAATGGCTCAAGTAGTAGGACACGATCCTTGAGTAAAAAAGCGAAGGAATAGCACAAAGGCTCCGAGTTCCAACCCCAGGACCATCAAATACCAACCACAATAAGAAAATCAAAGAATCAGAACACCAAACCAAGCAAAGATCAGAAGAACATGAAAAAGTGTTTATTGGCGGTAAGCTTAGTGGAAGGGTGATTAACTCATTTTCTTTCGTGACTATAGCAACATACTGCAGAGCACATGGGCAGCAAAGATGGCGCTGGGAGAGAGTAGAGTGGGCAGAGCCCAATTGACCTTACGTTAAAGTGCTCAGTGCGCAACCAGCCCGTGAAGGCTTAGGTGCATGAAGGGTGTGACCTTGACCGTGATTGGTTCCTCTTCCTCCCCTGCCATGCCACCCGCCCTTTTTGGCTTTAAAGAGGGCTTTAAAGAGTTTTCTTCCTGCTTGACTTGGCTCCCCGCTGTGTCTGATTGTCTCCCGGGCTGAGGGAGGCTGGAGAATGGGCTAGCGCCGCACTTACCTTTCCTTGGACCCCGTCTGTCTTTCGTGGGACAGACAAAGACCCAACAACATACCTGTTTCCACCTCAATCTCCGGCTCATCTCTAAAATATGGGTGATAATGGCTCAATATAAAGGATGGCTGAGAGTCACAATGTTGACACAGCAGCAGACTAGCTGGTGCCTAACAGATGATGATGATCATGGTAATGAGGAGGAGGAGGAACCTTGAACTCAGGGCCTGGACACCATCCCTTACCTTTCTTATTCAAGGCTGGTGCTCTACCATTTGAGCCACAACTCCACTCTGGCTTTTCTGCTGATGAATTGGAGATGAGAATCTCATGGACGTTCCTACTCAGATTGGCTTCGAACTCTGATCCTCAGATGTCAGTCTCCTGAATAGTTAGCACCCAGGTTATATTGATTTCTAAAGACAGTATCTCATCCTGTGTTGGGAATGGCTATGAGGCCTGCAGGACTTGCAGATCCCACTGTCAAGGGTTGTCTGCCTTCCAGAGGTGCCAGTTACTCAGCTATCATCTCCAATGAGACCCCTTTACTCACTGTGGTTTGCTGCCCCCCAACCCCCACCTCAAAGCCCTCTCTGCACTGGCAGCTGCATCCTGCAAGGCCCTGACACTAGTGGGTTCCAGAGGGAGACAGAGGCCTGGGCGGAAGACATCTTTGTTCTGCCAGGGGCCTGGAATCACCACCTCTCTTCTTCCTGTTGAAATGGCTGGCCCTTCGCGCTGGTGGCCTATTTCCAGCTTTGCTTTCTGGTACCCAGAGCCCGTCACACTTCCTCTAGATCTGAGAACGAGACAGGCTCCATCCTCATGGGGACTGGTCCCACTCAGATCCTTCCTCTGAGCCTCTAGGTTCTGTTAGCCGCCACCTCTCGTTTGTTCCCACAGCCCTGTGGGTGATGATCGTTCCAGAAGCTTCTGTCTCTAGTTGCCTCAGTGTCCCTTGTATGTCTCCAGTTCGGTGAGATCCATCTATTCAATTTCCTATCACAGATTTTCTCTGTTAGGTAACTGGTGCATATGTGTGGTTTCTGATTTTATTCTATTTTTTGGATGGGCTCCTGACTGGAGCCCAAAGTCAGGATTTGGGGCTGCAAATATCTTTAAGACCTCAGTCTTAAAGAGCGTAGCAGTGATCGATCAGGCTGTCTAATGCCTCTCTCTCTCTTTCTTGATCTCTCCCTCTCCCCGCCTCCCCCCCCCCACCTTGTCTGCACAAGAAATCAGATGTGGCCATGAAGAAATGAGACAGACTCTCATCTGCATTACCCTGTCACCTCCCGGGTTGGGGAGTGAAGAAATCCACACCTTGCTGGGCACTTCTTTATGGAGCGGTGCTGAGAACTCAGTGAGGGAGAATGACTCACGGTTCCACAGCCTTGACATTCCCCATCTGGTCAATGGGGGCAGCAGCTCTTATGGCTGGTTCCCTGCCCTCCATGGCCAGGTGGAGCCAGCTATGGATCTGCAAGTGATCCTGCCTTCCCCTTTCCGTCACCCCTGCACCCTCCTCAGATCCCTGTCAACACATGCTCAGACCCCGGCTTCTAGCCTTGCTGGGCCTCAACCTACTCTCCCTTCCCCCCACCCCGCCCTGCAGGCTTTCATAAATCTCTACATCACAGAAACTGGGTCCTGCTCAAGTCCCTCCCCAGCCTCTGCAGGCCTGTGATTAAGAAAGTTCCTGGTCTGTCCCCAGCGACCATTCTATCTGCCTTCCCTTGTCTCCTCACTCCTGCTCCATTTTCAGCCAAGCACACCAACTCCCAGGACCTGACTCAGAAAGCCCCATACCTGACTTCCGCCTGGGGCCTTGCACAACGTGGTCACTGGGGAACCGGTGGGGCGAGGCACAGAAGCAAGGGGGCTGACAGCCAGAGAGCTGACCCCTAACGTTTTGTGACTGTCTTCCCAGGGGCCTAACGGAGGGTCTGGGGCTCCTGATATGTCCGGTGTTGACCTTCACTTGCCAGGCCATAAGGCATTCTGGGGGCTCAGGGCTCCCTCCAGATTCCTCAGGCCTCATCTACTGCTCTCCAGGTCACCCCCATCCCCATCCTACCATTCTCTGGAGGCTTTTATTTTGAAGCCTACTTATGGTTCAAAAAATTGGGTGACCTGCTTCCCCTCCTCCCCCCCTGCTCCCCTTCGAGTTTGTCCAGAGGGCCTGGAAAGCGTCCCTTGCCACATGGTACTATGGACATCCATCTGGCCCTTGTTTAAGAAGATCTCTCACCCCCAGGACTGTCAGCCTCAGAATGGGGACACGGAGCTCGGTGCCTGCTTGCCTCACCTTTCTCTAGCATGGACAAAACAAACGTCACGGTCCAGCCTGCAAAACAGGAAGTCACCACCCAAGCGGGCTTCTAAGTGTCTTCATTCATTGAACTGGCCTTGGGTCGCCATATTTTAAAATGATCTGGCCAGCCTGTGGTCCCAGCTACTTGGGTGACTGAGGCAGAAAGATATCCTGGGCCTCAGGGTTCAAAGCCACCCTGGACAACATCGAGAGACCTCAACTTAAAAAACAAAAAGAGGGTGCAGATGCCCAGACTGAGAGCTGAGGGCTGGCGGCAGCTGCTATGCCAGGTTGCCCCATGGCTAGAAACTCCGGGAGGAGAGGAAAGGAACTTGCACCCCCAGCCCACCTCGGGAACCTTGGCTGCGAATGCACGCACATCCCTCTCCCAGCCGCAGCTTCCATGTGCACCTGAGAAATAACATAAAGAAAACAAACCAACCATAATACACACGGGAAATTTTAGTAGGCGGGATGCTTGCCATGCCACATATTTGATGAGGAGAGTAGCAGGTAACTTTTTCTAGTTCTGGAAAACATGTGATTGATTTTTGTTGAAAGGGAGAAGCTTCCTAGGCTTCATGGAAAACATTTGCCCACACCACAAGCATTGAACTGCTTTGTAGACAGAAAACAAAAAAGGTTCCTGGGCATTCCTGTCTCTCCTTCCTGAGCACTTGGTAAGAGAGAGAGAAAAACATAGGTATAAAATGTATGACCTGATGGGTATTGGGGCACATACCTGTAATCACAGCACTTAGAAAGCTAAGGCAGGAGGATCACAAAGTTCTGGGCCGGTCTGGCTACATGGTGAGTCCCTGTCTCCATAACTAACTAACTAAATAAATAAATAAATATTCCCATATTTTTTTTTTGAGGCAAAAAAGAAAAGCCCTATACAACCCCAGAAGGACCAAGAAGGGAGGTGACAAGGGCCACCTGAGGCAGGCAGGGTTTGTTTGGAGATTTGTTTGGTGCGCACAGATGGGTACTGGCGAGCGGGATCCAAGTGAACTCCAGAATACCCTCAGAAAGATCACCAGCTTTGGGAGGAGCAAGGAGTGGGAATGAATGACAGGAGATCACCAAGGATTTAGCCTGAGCCTCCTGTGGGAATTTATCCTCAGCAGATGGATATGAAGGGCTCTCAGGAGACCAAGGATGGTGGCACAGCATTGGGCAGGGCTGGGACACTGAGTTGAAAACAGAGTGGATTCCAAATGGGCAGAATGACGCCCCACACACACACACCCGCCGCTACGTCTTAGATCGTTCCTGTATTTCAAGCATAGAAAATGACTGTCAAAGTACGAGAAAGTTTACTAAAGAAAAACTTAGGCTACTCTCCTTTGTGGGGGTTCCCAATGAATGACTTTCTCCTTAATATGCTTTTAGTATCCTACGGAAGGGTACCATCCGTCCCTAAGATCTTTCTCGCATTACAGTGCTTCCCATTAGCTTTTGTAGATCCTTGACTTCGACACTAAGGAAAGCCACAGGGCACTGGATGCACAGAGAAACAGAGAGATCAAAACTTAAAGAAGAAACTGGAGCAAACACTGTCCCTTAAAATTTGACTCAAGGATGAGTTATTGGTATCTGAATTATCCTTGCATCAAGACGCAGATGCAGGAGGCAGCTTAGGGCTGGCTGACACAATCACATAACAAGGATGGGGTGCCACAACTGAATAGTGATAGAATGAGAGACAGACAGACAGACCAACCAAACTGAGAACTTCATCACAGACTTAGAAAATAAATCACAAGCTGGGCACTGGTGACTCACCGCCTGTCATCCTAGCTACTCAGGAGGCTGAGATCTGAGGATCACCGTTCAAAGCCAGTCCCCGGCAGGAAAGGCCATGAAACTCTTATCTCCAATAAACCACCAGAAAAACAGAAGTGGAGCAGTGGCTCAAGTGGTAGAGCGCTTGCCTCGAGCTGAAGAGCGGAGAGACAGCACCCAGGCCCAGAGTTCAAACCCCATGACCAACCAAAACAATAATAAATCACAGAAATATCTTCAGGGTTACGACAGGAAGAATAGAAGATGGAAACTATCATAGGAAAAAGCAGACAGGTAAAACTACAGGAGGTCTAACATCTTGAGACACTTCTTCCTGGGACACAAGGGTAAGAGCTGAGCACGGTTACACATGATTAAATACTACTAAGTCCTATTAAATATTGTTAGAATTAGTTCAGTGTTTATCTCCCATTGAGTCTTCATTGTAAACACCCTTTTAATGCTTTCTGCAAATGATTAAAACAGCCACATCCAGGCATTTGGCAGACCCTTCCCTTGTGCTTGGCTGCCCTGAGCTGGAATTGTTAGCCAGGCAACCCCCTTTCTGCTAACTGTCCAGCCTGTCCTCATGCTGTTACTCTGGGGACACTCCCACAGCTGCAAAGGACCTCTACAACCATGGCTGAAGACATGTTCCAGTCATAACCACTCCAGACAGCCAGCACCGGCCTTGGAAAGCAGTATTTACTTTCCAGGATAAGTCTTGATGCACCCTCCCAGCCTTATTTCCACACAGGCCAGAGGGGGAGCATTTCTTCTTACTGGTGGCCCGCAGAAGGCCTGTGATTGGTGCAAATCCAATACTTCATTTGCATAGAGGAGGCCTGCCATGATTGGAGGAAACATCCAGGCCACATTCCCTCTTGGCTGCTCAGCCCTCTTGGAGTTTATCAAGAGACACCTTCCTATGCTGGTCCTTGACCTTACATGAGATCTTAAATGGTTCCCCCCCCTTTTTTTGCCTGCTTTTTGATTTTTATCTTAAGTAGCATAGGCTGAGCTGCCAACCTGGAGAAGAGATTGTAAATGGGTAATTGGCTCTGCAGCGACAGCAATAGCGTCAGCAATAGCAGTGGCTCTAAGAGGATGGACAGTGGACACAGAGAAGGGACTACAGTGGGCCAAAGATGAGGGGCTGTGAGCCCTGACTGCTGTGAGGGTTTCAGGGAGGCCCTAAGGGCAGCAGGTCTCTACACCCCAAGCCTGTCGCACAAAAGGGCGAGGGCCTGGCCTGGGAGACTCAAGAGCTGTGATGTTAGTGCAAAGAATTTCAGATTTGGGGACTAAGCCCCAGAAATATCTTCAAGATAGGAAGAGAGTAGGAAGTGTAACATTTTTAGACAGATAAGACAGACTCTGGAACCTGTCAGGAGTCTTGGTCCAAGGCTCAGCGCTGTCACATGAGTTGGTGCTGACTGTTGCTAGTGATGGCTGATGTTGAAAGCCTAGGATTACACTGGCTGCTGAGTGCTGGGCCTCTGACAGTCAAAGGCTTCGCAATGAACCCTGCAACCTGAGTACCTAGAGGCCTAAGCATCTGTCTCTAGAGCCTTGGAACCACAAGTCTCTAATTCTCATTACTGGAGCCACAAGCCTCTAGTTCTCAGAACTTGAAGCTATAAGCCTCTGGGCCTGTCAGCCCAGCCCACAAGCCTCTAGCACTCAAGGGTCAGGTCTGCCAACATTAGATAGCTACTTCTCATGCCCTGTCTTTATCTGAGTAGAGAAAAGGCCCCTGGCCAGCTGCTTGGTAAAAATCTGAATTAGTACAACCAAAAGATACACACAGATACATACATTTCCTCCTTCGCCCCACCCCAACATATACAAAATGAGAACAGAGAAAATGGAAGAAGAAATTTTCAAAGAAGATTTCACGCTGTTTTGTTGAGATAGTGTTTCACTATGTGACACCAGGCTGAACTTTTGATCAATGAATCTTCCTGCCTCAGTCTCCCAAGTGCTGGAACTATAGATCCATTCCACCATGCCCGCCTTACACTGAAGATGTTCATTCTCCAGGTTGTCCAGGCCTGCCGTGGGAGCAGGAAAATGAACAAGGAATAATTCACACAACTTACATCATCATGTTACTCCAGAAGACCAGAGACCAAGAGGGTCCCCAAAGCTTCCCAAGCGGGGAGGGGTGGAAGGTCAATGCAATGAAGCATAAACAAGACTGGCATTAGTGTTTCAACTTTTCTCAAGATCAACCCAAGATACCAGAAAATTGCCTTCATTATTCTGACATAAAGCGATTTTCCACAAAGAAATATATCTGGTTAAATGCCATCAGATGTGAAGAGTAAGTAAAAGACATCTCCAGGCACATAAAGGCTCAATGTTTACCTTCAGTGCTCCCATTTTTAGAAAGATATCAGAAGACATGCTCCAGCAAAGTGAAAGTGTAAGAAAAAAATAAAAAAGAAGAGATCATGGCATCCAGGAAACTGAGAGACCAGCTTGGGAGATATAGTGGAAAGAAGGTTCAGGAAGGAGTTGGAAACTCAATGGCTGAGTATTGTGACTCGGATGTTAATAAAGAATCATATCCTGGATCACTGACATTAATGTTAAAAAAAGTAAAAGATGTAGAGATACAAAAGGTTATTGTGTGTGTGTGTGTGTGTGTGTGTGTGTGTGTGTGTGTGTGTATTAATAGTGGACTTGAACTCAGGCCTAGGCGCTGGCCCTTAGCTTTTTTACTCAAGGCTGGTGGCCTACCTCTTGAGCCACAGCACTACTTCCTGCTTCTTGGTGGCTAATTGGAGCTAAGAATCTCATGGTCTTTACTGCCTGAACTGGTTTCAAACCCACAATCATCACATTTCAGGATTAAAGGCATGAGCCTCCAATACCTAGCCAAAAGGTTATTTTTTTTAAAGCATTCTTAATAAAAGGACTTTTGTGGAGGTAAGGCTTTGTCCTTTAAAAAGAAGCCCTCAATAAATTGCTATAAAGTAGAAACAGACTAAGACAAAACCCAGAGGCTATGTAGAAGCTAAGAAGAACTGAGTGAGAGTTAATGCTGAGATAAAGATGACAAAATATGGCAAGGTGTGAAGACGTATCCAGAAGTTATTAAAAATACCTTTTGGATAAAAATTAATATAAGTAACATTTGTCTTTGAGCAAAAGATGGTTCCCAAATGCAAACAGTCAGATAAGGATAAACGCAGAAGGGTAAAAGCATGTGTCAGGGATTACAATGAGACAGAATGACTAAGACCCCAAGTGCATCTTGACGAATTTGTAAGAGACTATTTCAAAACTTCCTCTTAAGCCCTGACAGAGCTGGACCACAAAGGAGAACATGGGACCCCTCCCCTATAAGGGCATTGATTCTCTTCCTCTTAACAAACTTCATTCTTATTAATAACGCTTGTGATTGCTTTCACCATGTTCTGTGTTTTGCCTGAAATCATCCCGTGTGGTAAATTCAAGCGGTCAGGACCTCAAACAAAAACTCCCCATAATGACACACAGGGGAAGAATTACAGCAGTGCTGTGTGTGTCTACCCGTCTGCCTTGCCCCTCTTTTCTTCCTTCCCTCATAGTTAGCCATGAGCCATGGGGAAATTAAAGGGAAACTGTAATCAAAGAAGAGGTGTTTCAAGGCTCTGTGAATGAAACTTTCCAACTTACAGATCACCAGCCAAGGTCACCCTCCAAGGTCATGGATGGCTTGCTCTAGTCCTTACGTGCCTAAAGATTAATGAGAGACAAATGGGTCTTCCCTTAACTCATCTTCCTAGACCAGCACACCAAGCCCTAGAGGCCAGATATAATCCAGTAAACCTCCCCAGAACTGGAAGAAATGACCCTTCCCCCTGGGCTGGTCCTGGGGGCAGACTTAACACTCCCAGACCTCATACTTCAACATAAACTTGTGTGATACTAAAAATAAGTGTCATTCTCCTCCTAGAGATGACCCTCTCTCAGTCTACCAAAAGTATGTCCATAGCTGGGCAGGGTGGCCTTTGCCTGTAATCCTAGCTACTCAGGAGGCTGAGATCTGAGGATCACAATTCCAAGCACACAACCCAGGGCAGCAATGTCCATGAGACGCTCATCTCCAATTAACCACCAAGAAGCCAGAAGTGGCACCTTGGCTCAAGTGGGAGAGCATTAGCTTTGAGCAAAGCTAATGTCTGGTACAGCCCCCAGACTTTCTGAGCTCAAGCCCAGGACTGGTACACACACACACACACACACACACACACACACACACACACACACACACACACACACACACACACACACACACACACACACACGTGTATTGCTGCTGGAGGTGTGGCTCCGTGGCAAGAATGCCTGTGTAACAGAAGTATATTCTCTTCTCCGCCAGCTGTCCTACGCTCTCTGCTGCCAGGGCCCAGGTGGACATCTGTGCAGCAGCTCTGCAACCGCCTCCTTCCCTCCTACAGACACTTGTTGTTTTGTTTGTGGACGAGGGCTTGCTTTATTGTGCAGGCTAGCCTCCATCTCATGATCCTCCTTCTTCAGCTTCCCTCATGGTGCGTCCCAATACCTGGCAGTTGGTCCTGTCTGGGACACTGGAAATTCCTAGTACTTGCCCCAAATGTGCTGTGTTAAGTCTGAGTCCTCTGCAGGAAGGAACATGGAGGTCAGGGAAGAGTAGAGAAACCCCTCTGACTGGAGGTGAAGTGAAACAAGACCTTAGGGCAGGGGAGGGGCGGCCGAGCCTTCGAGGGAAGACCCTGGGATGCTGGCTTGAAAGCCCCATTTCAAGCTGGTGTAAAGAACGGAGATGCTGGAGGAGCAGAGTGGGTTCTGGGCCCTTTGCAGGTGCAGGGTGGGGCTGGAGGGCGCATGCGCAGGGGCTGCAGTGCCCATGGGGGAGGGGGATGAGGAGGCCTAAGGAAAGGCTTGGGAAGGGAAGAGGACACTGGCCCACCACTCTACTTCCTGTCTGGTATTTGCCTAGAGCCTCATGAGGAACTGGGTGCCTTTGCTTTCCGGGGTTCAGTGATGCATGGCTGGAGGACCCCCTTTGCTGCAGCGTGGAGAATAGACCTCAGGGCCCAGCACATGACAAGCAATGACTCGATCACAGTTGATAGCAAAGGCACCAGCAGCCCCTGCCCCGCTTCCCCTCCTCCCCACTTCCCAGGGTACACTCTGCAGCCCCCGCTGAGGACATTCACCTTCCGGACTTCTCAGCCTCCATCACCGGAAAGCTCTGAGAACTGCTGGCTGGAAGGCTGGGCAATTACGGTGGAGCTGGAGTGAGCATTACAGGGGAAGGTGGAGTCTGGCCGGCAGCCTGCTTTTGTAAATGAATACCTATCCAGGTATTTATTGTTTATGGCTGTTCTCCTGTGATGACAGCAGAATGCAGCAGTTGTGACAGAGATCAAAGCCCTGCAAAGCCTCAAATATTTATTATCTGGCCCTGAACAGAGCACACGGGCCAATCCCTCCCTGGTGCTGTTGGCAGGACATGGGGTTGGCTGCTGTAACAAACATCACCCCATCTGCGGCTTACAGAGAGGAGAGTGCTCCTTTTGTGCCATCGTCTGCACGAAGCTGGGGACAGGCCCGTGTTCCCTCTGTTTTGTGACTGAACCGTCCCCCATAGTTGACCCTTCCAGGGGGAGCAAGAGGAGGGGATTGCAGTGGAAGACGCCCCCCCCCAGCTTTCTCTCCGGTTCTTGCAGGTGACATGTGGTCGCCTTGGGCCTACCTGTAGTTTGGCGATGGGCTTTGTTCACGGGTTGGAATGTGTGAGGCAGTAGGGTCTACTGGGAGAGCCCTAGGTCGGTGAGGGAGGGGGTGGGGAGGGCAGTCTTCAGAATGGATTAAGGGATCTGGTGAGAGCAGAGTTCTCATGAGTTGTTAGAGGAGCAGGGTCCTGACCCCTGAGTGCGCCCTTGTGTCCTTGCTGTGTGATTACTGCCATGCTTGGGGGCACTGTAAATCAATGGAGGCGGGGGGGGGGGCAGGAGCTGGGGGCTCTTGCAGGAGCTGGCGTTGTGCTGTTTTAGACTTTCAATTTGCAAAACTCCCTTGTCGAGTTACCCAGCTTTGAGCACTTCACTGAAGTGATGGGGACAGATGAAGACAGCTTGTTCTCTTTACTTGGTAGCCATGAGTCCATCAGCTACTCAGGGGCTACACCGGTGAAGGTAACAGGAAGAAGGGACTGCGGGCTTCCGGTAGTCCCTGCCTCACCTGGAAGAGAGGAGCAAACTAGGAAGGAACTATTACCACAATGCAACTGCATCATAACACACACAAGTTAAGAAGGTATCGGTGACTAACGCCAAATGCTGCCTTTCCCCATTTCCTCCCTCAAGTATCTGTTAAGCCCTCATCCTGCTCTGACTGGTGCCTGTTACAGATAAGTGAACTCATGTTCAGGGGACCCATTACCAGGGAGAGGGGGGGAGGGAGGGGGAGAAAGACAGGGGAGGGGAAGGGAGAGAGGCTTTCTACTCCCAATGAGCTCACCCAGCCTGCCTTACCCCTTCATGCTCCTTCTCTTAATTTTCAAAGTTATCTTTAGTTGTACAAAGGTGTTTCACGTCAACAAAGCAGTTAATAAGTACGACGCATCCTTTTAACCAGACACAAATGGTTGAACAAAGGCGTTTCAATTGCATGCAGATTGGGTTATGAGTATCACACATCTTGATCAATGTCACCTTTTCTATGGTTCTCACTCACCTGGAACCTGTCACCTGTTGCTCTGGCTGTGTATTGGAAAAAGAGAAGACACCCGTGTTGTCTTAACAGTGAGAATTTAATCCAAGGGACTGCTTGAGCCAAAGGGGACCCAGGCAACCAGAGGTAGGAACTTCAGGAAGCAGCTACCACCTCCATGACAATGGCTGCAGGAGAAAGAAAATGGGGTCATTGCTCTCTGGAGGTTTGGAGGAAGGGGACCTGGGGAGCTGAGACCCAGAATTTCAACCCTCTGGGGAGGAATGGGATAGCTTCACACTGGCCCTGGGAATGTGGGAAAGAATAGTCATGAATTGATGGCTCCTGGGACCAACTATGGCTCTCCATGAATGCAGTGGGACACAGCCAGCCAACCGCAGGGAGCAGGCCCTCTCTCCTCCCCGCCCTTCAGTTGCTCTCTAGTGCCCCCTGTTGCCAGAAAATAATTTAAATCAGCTGACAAAGCAGATTCCAAGGGTGCAAATGGAAAGACCACTTTGGGAAACTACTTTCTTATAAGCTAGATATAGGCATGGACCATGCTGCTGAACAGCCCTCTTTTAGAAATGTACCCAAGACAAACAGAAGCACCTGCCCACACACTCATTCATGAATGGGAGTACCTGTTTAGTTTTAACACCAAACTAGAAAGGAGGCTAATGTTCATGAACTTGTAAACAGATATCAAATCGTGGTATAAGTATATAATTCTATACTACTTGGCAATGAAAAATACTGAGCTGGGTGCCGGTGTCTCATGCCCTTAATCCTAGCTACTCAGGAGGCTGAGATCTGAGGATCATGGTTGGAAGCCAGCTCAGGGAGGAAAGTCCATAAATCTGTGAGAGTTTTATTTCTAATAAACTACTCAGAGAAAGCTTGAGAGGTGCTGTGTCTCCAATGGTACAGCACTATCCTTGAGCACAAAGAGGCTCAGGGACAGTGCCCAGGCCCTGAGTTCAAGCCCTGAGTTCAAGGACTGGCAAAATAAAATAAAATAGATTACTGGTGAATTTCAGCAACATTGTTATGTGGGAAAATAGGCCCAAAGGTAACACACTCTATGTTTCTTTTTGCACAGTATTTCTTCAGTGGCAGGATGGAGTGATTAAAAGTAAGCCAGAGTCTGCCAGACCCTCCTTCTCCCCCAGGTAGAGAGGAGTCTGGCTGCAAAGGGGGAGCAGGAGTCTTTGTGGGTCATGGAAATGTCCTGTATCGATTATAGTGATGCTTACACAATGATCAGAACCTACAGAACTGCACCTCTAAAGTAGTTGAGTTGTGTTGAATTTAACTTATTCTTTAGTAGAGCTGATTTTTTTTTATAAAATTTTTTTATTGTAAAGATACTATACAGAGGGTTACAGTTACATGAGTGAGGTAATGAGTACACTTCCTCTTGAACACTGTTACCCCCTCCATTGTTTTCCCCCTACCATCCCCTCCCTCCCTCCCTTCCCCAAGGTTCTTTTTTTTTTTTTTGATTGTGATTAAGTGATTACATAATTTCCGGAATTTCACAGTATTGTGGAATAATGCTGCTCATTTAAAGTCACAAGTTCATTCTAACTTTCCTGGAGCAAATTGTCTATCACAGTCTGTAACATATAACGGTGTTCACATGTTATACACCATACATGTGATCAGCAGCATGGGGATATTTAGTAGTGGTTCGACCAGATGAGTGGGAGTTCTTTTTTCTTAAGTCCTGTTAGTTTTGTCGTATCACCTAACATTTTGGATTTAGCATCCACTTATCAGGGAGACCATGTACCGTTTGTCTCTTCGCTCTTGGCTTACCTCGAGTAGAGCTGATTTTTAAGTAATGCATTTAGAATGTTGTTAAAATGGGAGCTTCCTTCAAGTTTCCAATGCTACATCCTTGTGAGCCCATTTTCAAGGTGCAGACCCAGGGGTCCTGTGGAAACCTAAGCCCAGTGATGTCCCCACTACTTCAGACCCTCCAGAGCCCTCTCTCCTCTGTGACTGGAATCCAGAAGGTTGCCAGGGGCTATAGACCCTTTGCCCTCTTCCCCATCCCATCACCTGCTGAGCCAGGAGTAAACAGCCCAAAGCTGTGGTTCTAACTGTGCAGTTATGGTCGAACTAATACAATGCAGAAATGCAAGCTCAGTCCACCAACCCAGGCCATTAAGCCCTCATGATATGCAGGAAGGCCAGGCTCAAACAGACTCTTGGGGCTCCCTGGAGCTCTACAGAGAAAGGTAACAGCATAGAGAGCCTGGCTTGAGGCCCTGGCCTCCTCCTCCCTCCCCCTCCTCACCCCCCCCCCGCCCCCATGCCTTTTACCTTGGCTTCCTCTGAACCACCAGGCTTCCTGTCTACCTCCTATGGAAACATATATTTGCAACTTCCAGAGAAAGGGAGAGGGGGCTGTATCCAGATGGGCTTAGAGAGATGGGGTGCCAAATGTGTGACTTCCAGCGTCTTCCCAGATGGGAATGCATGCGTGTGCGAACATGCTTACACATATATCCACAGGCACAGATGTTTCTGTGTATCAGTGTGTGCACCTGAATCTGCATGCATGGGCGTATGGGTGTATCCCTTCTGTGATGTGCATGGTGGGGGGGCTGGTGTGCTTTGACTACAGTATGAGCAGCTTGAGAATGGCAGGGTGCTGGTTTTCCTTCTAGACCCTTTCTACCTGCTGCAGTGTGGAGGCTGAGTGGAGGCTTGTATGGTGAATGAAGGCAGGCAAGCAGGCCAGTGCTGTACAACTCTCAACTGTGTAATGTCTGGAGTGAGCCCCAGGGGAGATGCAAACTCTCTTGCCAGTCATGAAGGAAGTCACTTTGATCTAGTTTCCTATACCCAGAGTATCGATTTCCTCATCTCTAGGACAGGGTTAAGAGTTCTACCCATTTTATGGGCATTGATGTGACTTAAATACCAGTAATCGAAGCCAACATACTCCAGGCTGGAGCATGAGCTGGACACTGTTCTTAGGGCTTTGCCAGCACTAGCTCACATGTTCCCTAGAGAAATTAGAGTGGTCACAGTGAACTCTCAGTGCATCTTGGCTGCTTTTCTATTTACAGTCCATGGAGAGGAAAAGTCTGGATGCTCAACCGGAGGTCTGGAAATCTCATCTTGATCAGATCCAGGTGGTGGGACCACCTGGAGAGGGTAATGGGGTGTAGCAGACAGCACTGGTCAGTTGGGGCGGACAGGTCCTTCTGTTGCGCTTATGTCAGTATCCTCTAGGTGGCGCCGGGGAGCGGGAGCTCCGCTGTTAACTCGCAGCGCCCCCTGGTGTTCAGTTCCCATCAATATTTTGCTTAATGCTGAGCTGTTTCCACAAGTGGAGTACTTGTCACCATGTCGGGGGAGGTGGGGAGATGGGAAGTGACAGCGGATAACAGCTATGGAAGGAAAGAAATGAGAATTTCACAGGAGCCGTATAAGAGAAGAACAAGGCATGCAGGGGAGACGGAGAAGAGAGAGACCACATCCAACCAGGGAAATTATCATTGACAGTGACACCCGTAAGAAGCACCTACGGAGCACCCGACATTGTACGAAGCATCTGGCCTCATGGCCTTATTTAGCACACTAAGAAAAAGTAGGTGAGCCTCAGAAGGTACACTGAGAGCCTGGTGTCTGGTGTACAGTAGGAGCTTTGTGTATTTTGATGGTTGATGCTGTCTACCTACAAGACAGGCACTTGGGAAAAACAACATAAGCAAGCCCCCAGAGGATGGCCCAGCTAGTGTGCAGATCTGCACCTCAGAGAAGGGTGGGCGCCCTGCCCTGGGGAGGCTTGCAGTCTAGCTGCCTTCCTCCCACCCTGCCTATCTTCAAACACAACATCCCAGGGCCTGCAGGAACGCCTATTCCTGGCCCAGTGAGGAGGCTCAGGAAAGCTTCCCTCATAAATTATGAAGGGAGACACATGTGGGTCAGGATTGGGGAGCTCAGCGCATGAGGGATCACCAGGAATCTTGCTTTGTCTAGTCAGGGATTTTCCTTATGCTCCCGGGAGAGTGGCAGACACAGGAAGTTCTGCCAGGTTCTCCAAGGAGTTCCAAGTCTCTCCTGCTGCTGGACCTCACAGCCCTGACTGCTGGCTCCTCTTCATCTCCCAAATGAGACGGTCTCCTATCCCGAATGCCTGGTGTCTGCCCGAGGCCGGTTTGGCTGTGTTATTGTATAACCTGCCCATCCATTACTCTATCTGGGCTGTGGGTCAGAATACCTTCAGCCTTCCCTTTGGGGGGTGGGGGGCAGAGATGGTCCCATGGAGATGTCCCTCTCTGAATGGCCCTGGCGTTTGGCTTTGCGTTTTCATCTGTATTTTTAATTTTTTGGCATTCTCTCCTCTCGGCTACTGTTGAACTGTCACTTAACCAGGTAATTTTCCTCCCCCTTCTCATCCTGCTGCTTCAAATGTCTAAATTGATAAGGGGGCATTCTAGAAGCCTGGCAGCAAGGGAGGGCCCAAGGGGCTTTCTTGTGTGAGTGAAAGATGCCCACTTTAATGTGGTCTTTAAGATCCAGACTCCACCCACTCCGTGGCTTCTCTGTCCGCTGCAAGCGCGAGGCCGTGGAGGGTGGCGGCCGTGGGAAGTCAGGTCTTGGTTTGGAAGAGGTCACACCAGGTGTTTCTTTGAACCCAGAAAGGCTAAGGAATGCCCAAGGAGTCTGCTCCTTTGCTGGCGCCTGCTCCCCCTGCAGCTCAGGCAGCAGACCCAAAGGGAGGACAGGGAGGAGCCAGGGCCCGCCACACAGCAGGACAAGCAGCCCACTGCTGACAGCGTGTCTAGCCTCAAATTACACCATCTCAGAGCTCGGGCATAAAATTAGCAGCAGTGTTCTCTGTGTGAGAAGCCAGAGAAATACTCGTATTCAGCAGAACAGCAGAAGACGGGGAGGATGGGGGAGGGGAGGGGCTGACCACCCCAGACACCCCTCCCTGCTTCAGAGGTGCTGCCCAGGGGTCAGGTCACAGCAAAGGGGTTCTTGGGATGGTGAAAGGGGTGTGGGGGAGACAAGACCTAGGAAAACTGGTCAAGTAGGTTTGAGAGCTCGTCCTACCTCAAACACTCTCTGTCTCTGTCTCTCTCTGTCTCTCTGTCTCTGTCTCTCTCTGTCTCTCTCTGTCTCTCTGTCTCTCTGTCTCTGTCTCTGTCTCTGTCTCTGTCTCTCTCTCTCTCTCTGTCTCTGTCTCTGTCTCTGTCTCTCTCTCTCTCTCTCTCTCTCTCTCTCACACACACACACACACACACACACACACACACAGAACAAGAATAAGAAATCTGCAAGTGTCAGCCAGGCATGGTGACTTACAGCTATAATGCCAGCATTTAAGAGACTAAAGTAATAAAATCCCAAGTTCAAGGCTCGCCTGAGCTGTATAGTAAGATCATGTCTTAAAAGTCAAAAGAGAGAGAAAAAGAGAAAGGAGAGAGAGAGTTCCAAGTATCTAGGCACATTGCAAATATTCTTCTCATTCATTCGTTCCACAACTCCAGTGGAAGCCTGCTTTTGCAGGTGATCAAAGAAAGCTTCAAAGAGGGTCTCTGGGCTTCTCCCAGTGAGGTAGACACCCTAGCAGTATACCCTTGTCTGTAATAGTTAGGCACTCACTTGATTCCAGCAGAGAAATTTGTTCTCTCCTAACACAAGGTCCTTTCTATACATGATATGTGTTCAGAAACAAGTGCACACTCCACACTTGCCCACGCCTGTTGTGTGTGTATTTATACACCAACGCATGCTTCTAACTATACACAAGATACATTCTGTTTGCACAATCACACACCAGTGCTTGCAAAATGGTTCTGCCACGTCCCGTTTCCTGCCCAACTCTTGACCAATGCCCTGGTTGGTCCTCTTGGGCCGTGGGCGGGGCTCACACCTCTAGAGGCCATTAACCTGCTGTCCTGCCTTTGCTCTGTTCATTAGCACTCCCGTAGAGAGGCCACGGCCACCGCCATTTGTATTCTTTCTAGTTGCTCAGGTGTGAATTCTTCCTTACACCCAAGCTGGGCTGTGAAATGTTGTTCGCTGTGGTTTGTGGCTTTCGCTCTGGGAATTCCCAGGCAATGCCTGCAAGACACCTGGCTCTCAATCTTTGGGTGGGGGGAGGGAACTCAGCTTAGAATTCCTGTCCCACATGGGCCAGCGGCCTCTATCTGGACCTCACACCAGGCCAGGTGTCAGGCCTGGGGCTCTGACCTGGTGTGCGTGGCCCTCTATCCACCCACACTGGCTTGCGCTGTCCCCCGAAAACATCTGTCTCCATCCCTCCCCACCCCAGCCCTTCCCCTTCCCACTGGAGCTCAGGGCTGACCTGCGGCAGGGCGGCAGGCCCTGCCCCTTGGAGCCAGTGCCAGCTCCAAGGCTAGAACCTCAGTCCTCATGGCCTGTGTCCTTGCTGGACCTGTGTCCTTGTGGGTCCCAGCCCCTCACACAGCCCCTTCCTCTCAGAATCTGCGAATTGTTTTTGAGATGGGATTTCTATGTGTGAAATAGCTTCAATTGCTCTATCCAGCAGGTGTGAGATACAGTGGGAAATTTCACCTTGTCTTCACCCCCCAGCTCCGTTTAGCTCTGAAGTCCAAACACTGCTCACTAAGTGGCCATTGTTAGCTGTCTCCCCTCCTCCTCTGATGTCCTCCTATCTTGTTTCCACCTCCCCAGAAGCCTGTGAAGGATGCTGGTCCAGCCCAGCCTGTGGCTGGAGGTCAGTCCTTTCTGGGTACAGAGCAGGTTCCTGAGATTCCAGCACCATCTTGGGCTGGAGTCTTTTTTAGGGACAAAGAGTCCCTTAGGGGTGGCTGGGTGGGGGAGGGGTGCTCAATGGAAGGCCTCCCTGTTCTTGAGCCAGACAACATCAAAACTCCTAAGACTGGCCCAGCGCCGGTGGCTCACGCCTGTCATCCTAGCTTACTCAGGAGGCTGAGATCTGAGGATCGAGGTTCAAAGCCAGCCTGGGCAGGAAAGTCTGTGAGACTCTTATCTCCAATGAACCACCAGAAAACTGGAAGTGGTGCTGTGGCTCAAGTGGTAGAGCGCTCGCCTTGAGCTGAAGAGCTGAGGGACAGCGTTGAGGTCCAGAGTTCAAGCCCCACGAACAACAACAACAACAACAAAAATCCCAAGACTGGTTTCTTTCCTAGCACCCTTGTCTGGAATATGGGAAATCAGAAGTCTCCAGGCACCCCTGGGCTAGCTCTGTTCCCACAGATCCCCGGCCAAGTATAGGGGTGTTCCTAATTTGGGTGGAGGGGGGGCAAAAGGGCCTGCCCGCCCCCAAAGGCCCATTTGGCGGCTATATAGACATGAGTGCCCGGCCGCTTCCCCGCCTCTTCCGCCTCCTATCCTGCTGCTCTGAGGGGAGGCGGGCATGGGCATGTCCCTGGGTGTGGTGGCCTGGTCATCTCCTTGGAGAGTTCCCTCAAGAGTAAGCTAGAAGGACGCTCGGTGCCCTGGCTGCTGGACGTTTGCCGAGTGTCTGCAGTGTGCCCGGCATGTGTTAGTGCACACACCATGTCTCCAGTGACCAGGCCACTCCACAGGTGACCAGGGCTCCCCGGAGAAAGCGCAGGGATCTGGGAGGTGACAGGTGGGGTCAGGGAGGCCTGATCACGGGCAGCTCTGAAGCGGAGACCCGGAGGAAGGCGCCCTGCAGCCGAGGAAGCCTGGGGGAGGCCCTGGGGAGCAGGCGTCTTGGAAGGGGGTCCCTGAGGGGTGGTGAACTGGGAGAGCGGGCCAGAAGAGTCGGGCGATGGGGGACAGGCTTCGTGGAGAGGAAGGTGATACAGTTTGCAATGCCAGGCTGGCTGTGGCAGAGGATTGGCTGGGTAGGGGGTTGTGAGAATGGGGAAAGGGCCACAGCAAGGTAGAGGCATAGACCAACCTTCACACTCTAGTATGATAGAGATCAGGGAGGCTTCCTGGTGAAGGTGGCATCTGGACCAGGCCTGAGGGAGGGAGGACAAGGAGGAGCCTAACGTTTTAGGACTGGGTCAGATTCAGCGAGGAGCCGGGTGTGGAGGCCAGGGATGAGCAGTTAACACCTCAAGACCACAGGGATCCACCAGGGGGGACCAGGCCCACCCTGGCGTGGCATCTCTGGGGCTCTGCAGATTCCTACCACCCAGCCAAGCCTGGACACCACAGACCGGCAGGAGGAAGTCCCCAGAGTAAATGTCCCCCGTGACCCTGAGGCCCGAGGGGGGCCAGGAAGTGGGGTAAGAGGAAGTGGTGTCTCAGAGCCTCGGGGAGGAGCCATCCCCCAAGGCAGGGAGCTCAGAGCAAGTGAGACTGAACTCAGCCTGGGTCTGGCTGGGGGAGATCCTGGACCGCCCACTTACTCCCCTGACCACCCACCACCATGGCCCTGGCCCAACAGCTGCGGGTGGAGAGGTGAGTGAGGGGGTAGTCCCTTCCCTGGGCCTGTTCGCTCTTCCAGGCAGGCCTGGGCGGGAGGGGGTGGGCCGCAGGAGCCTTGTCAACTTGTCTGCGTGAGAGGCTGGGCTGAATCAGAACTGGACACCGGGAACTGCTTTCAGGAACTTTCCTCTGTGGCTCACCAGCCCCAGGCACAAGCGAGAACAGGAAGGCAGGGAGGAGCTCCCTCAGAGCCGAAATCTCCAGCGCAGGTGTCCTTGGGTTCTAGGCCTGGGCTCCTGGCTGGCTGGCCAGCGGGGTCAGTAGTGGTCTCCATGTGTTGTCCAGATGGAATCACGGCCTCCTTATTCTCCCAGAGCCAGGCTCAAATGCCTCCCCTCCTCCCCAGGACGCTCTCCCTGCCTGCCGGGCCTCTGCCCACTGGCTCATCGGTTCTGTTTCCTCTCGCTCTGCCTTGTCCTTAAGATTACTGGCGTAACATTACTTTCCCATCGATTGTTCATTTTCTTCCTCATGGGCTCCCCAGCAGAAGCAAGCTTCGTGAGTGTTCTGGGTCTATTTTGGCGACTGCTATTTTCCTGATTAAAAAACTATGGAGCGCTCAAGAAATGTGGCTGAAGAAACTAATGAATCAATTAGTGGTGTCCCAGATCCTTTTTATCCGAAGCCGAGAGGGGGAAATCGAGGACCAGGAGGGTAGAGGACTCACTTTGCATCATGCAGCGTGGGCGGTGAGGCTGGGGCTCGCAGCGGGGCCCCAGGGGGCTCAGCCACCCCCAGCTCAGCACTTGCTGAAGGCTTCCTGAGTGGCCAGGCAGCAGTAGGGTCCTGAGGACACAGAGCCGGGGTCCTGTCCCCCGGGAGTTTGAACAGAGGCATTATCACGGAGCAAGTTGCCATGGTAACTCCCCCCTCCCCCCCTCCACTCCCCCCTCCCCCCCCCACCCAGTGGCCAGAGCAAGGTTAGGCTGATTAGGGAAGCCTGAGGGGTAGAGGGGAAAGGGTAAGATTTCCAAAGGTTAAAGGTCAGAAAAGAGGCTTGAGGGAGCCGGGCGGGGGTGGGGAGGGGTGCAGGAGCAAGTGCTGAGGGTTCTGGTGAGGCCACCAGATTCCAGCTCCTCTCCCCCACAAGTTCTCCCGCTTGGCTGGCCTGTCACGCAAGCTCCAACCTTCTAGAAACAGCAACGGCTGGAGGCTTGGGTCACTTCCTGCTGCTTGGGGGGCTGCAGAGCCGGTCAGCTGGGCTGTGTGTCCTCATCCCTGGCTGCCCTCCTCGGCCCCTCCGTGAGCCGTGGGGTGGGGGGCTGCTGTACCCCAGCACCTGTCTTAGAGCAGCCCACAGAGCCGAGCCTCAGCCACAGCAGGGGGGCATGGGTGGGCGGGTTCACCAGGCAGCTCTTTCTAGAACCACAGCCAGGCCAGACACCCAAGCTAGAAGTAGGCCATTGAGGGGGTGGCCCCTGGCGAGTGTGGTCCCCCAAGCCATGCTCCAAGCACAGCGCACAAGCCAGCTGCCCCGGGGGCCCTTCCAGCCCTCGGCCTCCCAGGCCGGGCTCTAAAGTCCTCTTTGGACTCCAAGATCCTGTGGGCTTTGAACCCAGCATTCGCCCAGCTGGTCCTAGGCGGGCCTCTGGGGGAGCCGCTCCTCCAAGGAGGCTCCGCTTCGTTCTGTGTGCTGCCCTGCTGCCCAGCGGCCACCCGCCCCTACACCGCCATCAGGCCCAAGTGGCCGGCTCAGCGCTTGGTATAGCCTGGGCTCTTGGCTGGAATCTCCTTGTGATGGTTCTAGGGCTTCGTTGGCAACAGATGAACCTTCATGAGCACCCAGATACACAAGGACTCTTGTCCCCATTTTACAGAGTGGAAGGGATCCAGCGAAGACAGGTTCCAGGCCGCTTCATGGCAAGGGCTAAGCAGGGTTTGGGCCTTATCTTCCCCGTGTTGGACCTGGGGCCTGACCTCCCACCAGAGAAAGGTCAAAGGTCTCTGTCAGGTCCCAAAGCCCCCAGTGCGGGACCTGCCTTCCCACCTGGCCCCCTCTGCTCCTGCCCAGCCCATCTCCCCTCCATTCCTCACCCCGGCCTCTCCGCGTGGCCTGGAACATCTTCACACTTGCTAGCTCTCCCTTCTGCCACGCAGGGCTGAGTCTTCCGCTTCTCCCTGATGACTCCCGGCTCCCAGCGTGGACCCCTGGGCCCGGCCTTCCTGGCCTTTGTGTGCATGTAAGCCACGAGATTCCTGGTCCAGCCCCTCTGGATCCCAAGGCTAGACGCCATGTGCTAGTGCGCTCAGCCCGGGCACTGCCCGCACGCCACACGGAAGGGTTTGCTGAAGTTATTGTGATCCCAGCCGGCATACTGGAATGAAAAGGAGAGGCAGGGTCTGCAGAGGGCGGTTCTGAGGTCAGCCTGCTTGGGCTCGGACGTCAGCTTGCTGATTTCCTCAGGCCACCTCTCTGTGCTTCCGTGTCCTGGTCTGCAAAAGCTGGCACTGCCTCAGAGGAGCACCTGGCACACCGTGAGCCCTCGGGGGAGTTGGAAATCCCTGTCTGCAGCCATCTCCCCCTCCGGCTCCTTCCTGACCCACCTCTAGTGTCCTGGATATGCAACCTCACAGAAATGCTGGGGGGAGAGAATGGAAGGGGTGATTTGTCCCTTCCCCCCAGGCTCGCCACAGGAGCCAGGAGGTCACCAGCAGCCGCAGCAGGGCGGGATCGAGGGGGCTTTCCTCTGCCGGTCTGCTGCCACCCTGAGTCACCTTCCAGAACAGGATCCTGGGACTGCAAGCACAGATCCCGTGACACGGGGAACAGGGTGTGTGGGCTGCGGCGGTAGACATGGCGGCCCCAGCCCGTCTCCTGGTCACGGTGTGGGGAAGCCTGCAGTGGACTTGGTTCCTCTCCCGTGCACTCACGTCTAGCCTCTGAGGCCCTGGCTGCACCTCTTCCCCCTTCTTGGCTGTTTGCTTTTCCTCCTCCGCCAGTCCTTGGTTCTGCTCACTGACAGCTCATCCCTGGGGGTTTTGATCATAAGCTAGGTCAGGTGGTTCTCATCTGGGCCGCTCCTGCTGAGTTCCACACCTGCACCCCGGCTTCCTGCTGGACATCTCTACCCCTGGCCTGGAGCCTCTTGAATGAACACAGCCCACACACAGAGCCCATCAGCCAGCCCCTTCCCCGGCCTGGTCAGAAATGGAGAGGGGGCTGTGACTTTTGATATTATCCTTCGTTTCTTTCACCCCACATCCAAGCAGTGTCCCAGATCCACAGGTCATAGCTTAGGAGCAGATCCGAAACTGGTCATCCGTCCTTTACAAATGCACTAGGCTTCAGGGGCTTGGGGGAGCTGAGCGTGCTTACACAATGACCAGGGTTTGTCTGCACGCCTAATCAGAAATACAGAGGCCATAACTAGTTCCACAGCCAGCAACTTCAGGACCAGCCTGGCAGAGATTCTTTCCTCTGCTTTCTGATGCTTCCTCATGGCTGCAATGTGGCTGCTGCCGATCCGGACGTTGCACTTGATTTCAACAGGGGCCTGTCTATCCTTCTGGAGAAGGAAAGCAAACACTCTTGAGAGATCCACACATACCCCAGATGACCTCTTAGCTCTCATTGGCCAGTACAAGTCATATGGCCGCTCCATGCTGCAAGGGAAGCAGGGAGAGGGAAAGAGGATCTTTCTGCTCCTGTAACAAAATGCCTGAGACAATCAACTCCTAAAGAGAAAAGGTTGATTATGACTCAAAGCCCAAGACGGGGACTCTGGTGAGGGCAAACTGCTTACATCCTGAGCCTGATGTAAGCCCAGCAACTGGCCGCCAGAGAACCCCTTCAAGGCCGTGTCCCAGTGACCTTCCATGAGACGCCACCCCGGGCAAGTCCACGGTTCTCTCACTAGCGCCACCTGTGGATAAAACCTTTACTACATGCCTGTCCAGGCTTCTTCCAGCTCCTTGTTGGCTCCTGGCTGAGCCATGAGGTTCAGGGCAATAGAAGCTGGTGTGTGACGCCTTGTCCCCCTCCACATCCCTCCCTGTCAGGGCTTGCTCTGTGCCTGGAGCTCTGGGTTCCACAGGCCAGTGAGGGGTGTGGTGGTGAGCAGAAGTGAGAGCCACCCCCATTGGTTGGCGTTGCACCCCGCCTCACACCCGGCTAACCAGGATCCTTCTCTCCGGCCACCCACCAGCGACTTCGAGCAGCTTCCTGATGACGTGGCCATCTCCGCCAACATCGCCGACATCGAGGAGAAGAGAGGCTTCACCAGCCACTTTGTAAGAAAGACAACATCTGCTCCTCTGCCCTCTGCCCTCGGGTCTCATCCGTGAACACCCATCTCAGGCAGTGGTTCTCTGCTTTGGGATTACGGGGTGACTATTGTCTCTCAGGACCTTGTGATGATTGTCTCCGGTGGGTAGAGTTCAGGGGTGCTCTAAGCATGTAGGGGGCCCACAGGATACCCCAACGAAGAGTTATCTAGCCCAGCTTAGGACTGAGGTTGAGACCTCTCATCTCTCCTCTGAGTCTCCTCCTTTTGTCTCCCCTTGACCTATGAGCCCCCATCTCTGTCCCCAAGACCCCTCTCTGGGTTGGGTTCTCCCCCCCCTTCCAAGCCCCCCTCACCTCCGGGCCTCCCTTGCCTCTGATCCCCATAGGTTTTTGTCATCGAAGTGAAGACAAAGGGGGGAGCCAAGTACCTCATCTACCGCCGCTACCGCCAGTTCTACGCCCTGCAGAGCAAGCTGGAGGAGCGGTTTGGGCCAGAGAGCAAGAACAGCCAGTTCACCTGCAGCCTGCCTGCACTCCCAGGTGAGCCCCTGCCGGGTCCTGCTGGGGCCCTGGTCCTGCTGGCGCCCCAGTCCTGAGCCCCTGCTATGGATCTGGCTGTCTAGCTCTGCTCACCTGTACCAGGATTCACCCACCCACAGGAACATCATTCACTTGGCCCATGACCCCTCCATGGCCCACCAGTCCCACCACCCTGCTGTTCCTCAGCCCTCAGCCCTCGCCACCCACCGCCAGGGAGGCCCCAGGCGGAGCAGGGCAGCCGCCTCAACTTCTCAGCTGGCGATGGGAATGCCATCTCCCTGCCATGCACTTGGCACCCCTCCATTCTCCCTGCACCCCAGCCTGAGCCCATGGTCCTGCCCACAGCCTAGGCTTCACTAGCTCCAGGTGGCTGATCCCTTCCTGCCCCTCAGGAAAGCCGGGCACCCCCATTCTGCCCATAGAACCCTCAGCTCCTGCCCTCCCCGTCTTCCTCCCCATTCCCTGAACAAGCACCTTGGACAGCTCCCGGTTTCTTAGCAACACCAGGGCTCCTGGGGCTGCTAGAGAATCACCCCCCCCCCCCCCCGCCTGGTTTACCTGGAGGCTTGGCGAGGTCGGGGGCAGGCCTGTGTGGCGACAAAGGGACACGAATCAACCTCCCCAGGCCTCAGGAGCCTGCTCCATCTTCTCTCTCAAATTCCAGCTCCACCTCTGACTCTCCCCTGCCGTCCTTCCTTTTCCCTCCCCCTCCTCCACCCTCTTCTCCCTTCCTCTCCCCTCCTCTCAACTCCTATCCCTCCTTCCTCTCCTCGCCTCTCTTATTCCCTCCCCTCCCCTCCCCTCCTTTCCCCTCCTTCCTCATCTCTCCCCTCCCTCCTCTCCTCTCCCCTCCATCCTCTCTTCTCCTCCTCTAAGAAACCATGTTTCCCCATCAAGAAAACCCCAGCTCTCCCCAGGAGGCTCCCCGTGCCATGGTCCCTCCTCCCCTGGGCTGTGGTGAGAGGGGTTCCGGTCCTCTGGTCGCCCCCTGGCCCGCTCTACCTCCTTCTTGAGGATATTCCTGTTCCTCCCCTGTCACTTTGCCTCCCTCGGACCCACTGCTCCTCCAAGGAGCGTCTGTGCAGGCTCCCAGGGTGAACGCCGTGCTCCCCGGAGAGACTGCACAGCCAGCGGCCCCCAAGCCTCTGAGTCCCCAAGGGTCCTCTTTGCTCCTTTGAGGTTTGCCTCTATTGGCTTCTCTTTGGCCCCTGTCCCCTGCCGGCTGCCTCCCCCTCCCCACCGCTGTTCCAGCTCTGTCACGGCTACCTTCCTCACGCCGATCCCAGAGGAAGAGCACCACCTGGAGGGCCATCATCCCAGCCTACTCCCACTCCAAACCCTTGACCAGGCGGAGGACTCAGGCCTGCAGCTTAAGCGGACACCTGCCTGCTACTTTCTCCCAACGGCCGGGGCCCTCCCTTATCTGCCACCCTTGTACCATCAGTAAGCACCCACACATTCATGCACACACACACACACGTACACGTGCTCACACACGCACATGCACACACCTGCCCACATACGTACCCATGCGCACTCATACACACATGCACACACACGTACACATGTGCACACGCTCCTAGCTTGTGGCACTGGAAGCCAGACACAGGTCACACTGGCTGATGGCTCTCCGAACCCCATCTGGAGGCTTCTGGAAATAATATTTGTCTCTGGGTTGGCCACTCTCCCTGTCCCAGCATTCCTCCCTGTTTTTTATTTGTCGGTCCTGGGGCTTGAACTCTGGGCCAGGGCGCTGTCCCTCAGCTCTTCAGCTCAAGGCGAGCGCTCTACCTCTTGAGCTACAGCGCCACTTCCAGTTTTCTAGTGCTTTATTGGAGATCAGAGTCTCACAGATCTCAGCCTGCTGAGTAGCTAGGATGACAGGCGTGAGCCACCGGTGTGCAGCAAGTAATTCATTGTTATATTGCCCCCCAACCAATGTTGACGCCTCTGCTCGTGACAGCACGCCCCTGCCCGACTGCGCACCCCTGGTTCTTAGCTCTGGTGGTACAGTACCCTGAGAGATTTGATGAGTGTGGTATAGTTGTTCTGTGGCGAGCCCTGCCTGGTGACTTGACTGTGCAGGGCTGAGACCCCGGGGCCTAGGGGATGGATGGGACACAGCTGGGAGCAGAACTGGTAAAGACCTTGATCTCTTAGAAGCAAATGTGTGTGAGTGTGTGAGGATGTATGTATGTGTGTATGTGTGAATATGTATGTACCTGCCTTTGTGTGTGTATGTTTGGAGCAGATAATAAATGCTCAATAAATGCATAAACCTGTCATGGTCCAATGTGGAGAGTGAGTTCCACCTCAGCACCAGAGACAGATGGGGGAGGGGCTCTGAGTGCGGGATGGGGCTCTAAAGGGAGGGGTGTGGCCAAGGTGTGTGTCCTGCAGAGCAGCTGGGGCCCAGGCTCCATGCTGGGGTGGAGTTCTGAGGCCAGATCTGCCCTCTCCACAGCCAAAGTCTACATGGGTGTGAAGCAGGAGATTGCCGAGGCCCGGATCCCAGCCCTCAACGCCTACATGAAGGTAGGGGCTCAGAGCCCCCCCACCCCCGGTGGCTGTGGCCTTGGGAAGTGGGCTGGCTCAGTGGCTCTGATGGCCCCGTTGTCAGTCCCTAAAGGCCAGAGGCAGGATGTGTCCTGGGGGGGGAGGGGTAGGATCAGGCCAGGAGCAGTGAGGAGTAGACCAGGAGCCACACTGGACCAATAGCTCTCTAGCTAGCTTTCTAAGCCTCCAGACCAGATGAATGTCAGGATGAATTAGGTCCAGGCACCTGTCCCCCAAGGAACCCCCTGCCCTGTGGATCATGAAATCATACACGGTGACTTGGCCTGGCTGGCCATGTCCCCTTACACAGCTGCTTTGTGAAAGAAGATGGGGAGAAGAGAACAAAGCTAGTGCTGGGCGCGCTGGTCCATGGGGCTCTCCATGTCCTCTGCTGACCACCCGCTCCCTCCTCCGCTTCTCCACAGAGCCTCCTCAGCCTGCCCGTCTGGGTGCTGATGGACGCGGACGTCCGCATCTTCTTTTACCAGTCTCAATACGACTCAGAGCAGGTGCCCCAGGCGCTGCGCCGGCTCCGCCCCCGAACCCGGAAAGTGTGAGTGGCCACCGCTGGGTTCCTGCTGGAAAGACACCTCTTGTCCCTGGAGGCAGAGCGGGGAATGGATCAGTTCTGTCCCTGAGCAGCCCCCCTAGCTCCCTGGCCCTCAGGATGGCTTTCAGGTCCTGGAGGGACAGAGAGCAGGGATATTTTGACATGTCAGAGGACAGGTACTGGGGCATCCATCTTGGTGTGGTGCCAGAGTAATCACTTGGGGTAACCCAAGTGTTCTGGGTAGCTGGAAAGAGTGAAGGGCAGGGAAGAGGGGAAATAGCAATGCCTGGGTGCTGATCGGTTGTCATCTCTGGCTCTACTTTTACCACACTTGTCCCCTAGGGGACGCTCTTGCTCCTTATGCCAAATTGCTTGCTCCCTGTTCCCTTCCGCCCCACCTCGGAATCAGAAATCAGCCAGCAAAGTGGTCCCTGGCTCTGCTACCAAGAAGTCAGGGTGAGGAGGGGAAGAGGTTAGGGGGCAAGAAGGTACTCCTGAGCCCCTGTCTCCCTCCTAGCCCCAGCCAGCCCTTCTGTGGCCTTGACGTCCTGTCCCTGGTACTTCCCCTGAACCCCCGCACAGCTGGGACACCCCGGGCACGCCACCTCTCCCAGTCTCAGTTTCCTGGGTTGCCTATAGATCAGAAAATAACTAAGCCATGAACGTCATCCCCTCCCCCTCTGCACCCTGCTTCCCACTCCTCCCCCCGGGCAGTGCTGAGGGTACAGGAGCAGGGGGCTCACCCCAACAAGCAATAGAGGCTGCAGGGTGAAGTCTTCACCTTCCCAACCTTTCCTGCCCCCGGCTGGGGGCCTCTGGCGCTGAGCCCTGAGGGACCTGAGCCCCTTTTCTCTCTCCATAGCAAAAGCATGTCCACCCAGAGCACCAGCCTTAAACCCATGGAAGCACCAAAAGCCGAGGTACGTGCCAGCCAGGCCCCGCTCTCCCCACCCCCAGCACCCATGGGGCCACCCTGCTGGCTACGGTGTGCCCTGGATGGGGACAGGGCGCAGGGGGAGGCGAGGGCCCGCCCTCCTCCCTCAGCCTCAGACACCAGGAGCCCCAATCTCTGCTGAGAAGAGGAAAGCAACTAGCCTGCAGAGACAGAAGAGGGGAAGGCAGCCATGCATCTGCCCATCTGGAGGGCCTCCTCCTCCAGGCAGCCCTGTCGGGGGAGACTGGCCTCAGGGGACTCAGAAAAGGCCCCACCCCCAGGGACTGGCAGCACCCTGGGGGTGCTCTTACAAATGGCACCTTCCAACCAGTGGGGGCAAGGTCTTGTCCGGGCCCTGGAGGCTCCACGGATGACTTCTCCTCCATCCTCTCCAGGCCCTGTTTGATTTCACCGGGAACAGCAAGCTGGAGCTGAGTTTCAAAGCTGGAGATGTGATCTTCCTTCTCAGTCGGATCAACAAGGACTGGCTGGAGGTGAGGAGGGAGAGAGGCAGAGGTGAGGAGGGAGGGGGTGGAAGGAAGGTTGAAGGAAGAGAGGTAATGGAGGTAAGAGAGGAGGGAGATGGAAGTGAGAGTGAAGAGGAGGGAGGGAGGGAGGGAGGGAGGGAGGGAGGGAGGGAGGGAGGGAGGGAGGGAGGGAGAAGGCGTCCCCAGAGCCCTCCAGCTTCCCTCCATCACCTGCCCATCACTACCGCCGCACACACACAAAATCACCAGCATGAGCCTGTCTCTCTGTTCACCTCCTAGCTCTGTGGTAACCTGTCCTGTGGACTTTGGAGCTTATTTCCTTTTCTCAGATGTGCAGGACCTGCTCCCAGAGAGCTGGGGTGCCCCATGCCTGGCAAATGCAAGGGTCCTGGGGAGACTTGGGTGGGACTCTGAAGGTGGAGCCTGTCCCAGTCATTACCTGGCTCCAGCTGGGCACTAAGGCTCCACCTTGCCTTTGAGCACGGGCGGGCGGAGGATCAGCGCTCAGCGCTCCTGGGCTACGTCTACAGGAGATTCTGCGCAAGCCAAGGCAGAGCCAGCCCTCAGGGGTCCTGGGACCACTGAAGGGAGTTGGGGGGGGGGCGTCCCTGGCTCCATCTCAGGAGGCACTGGAGGGCGTCCGGGGGATGAAGGGTGAGGCGCTTGAGGTGGTGGGAACTCATGGCCAGAAGGGAAGAAGGACAGGAGGAAGGGGAAGGAACTAGTGTCCTCTGCTCCCACCAAGGCCACACCCCAATGAGCTAAGGCCCTCTCACCAGGCCCCACCTCTTATTAAATGGTTCCCTCCCCTATCCCTTCCCTCCACGGGGGACAATCTAGATACAAACTGCGAGGCTCATCCTGTACACGAGGGGCCCAGGGCTGGGCTCCGAGGTGTGCGGCCGTGTTTCTCCTCTGCAGACCAGGCAGCATCCTCCACCCCACCCCCACAGGGCACAGCCCACGGAGTCACGGGCATCTTCCCGGGCGCCTTCGTGAAAATCCTCAATGACTTCCCCGAGGAGGACGACCCTACCAACTGGCTGCGCTGCTACTACTACGAGGACACCATCAGCACCATCAAGTGCGTGGTCTCTGCATGCCCTCCTACCCCAGCCCTCACCTCCACGTGACACATGCCCCCCCCACACACACACCCACTGTGGCTTCCACTGCCTTCCAGATAACCCACAACCCTAGGGCAAGATGAAGTCCAGCCTCATTCCCAGCTTCCAACACGCTCCTCTCCCTGTCTGAGGCCCCTTCTCTCCTGCCTGTCGCCCCTTAGGGACATTGCGGTGGAGGAAGATCTCCACAGCACACCCCTGTTCAAGGACCTGCTGGAGCTCATGAGGTTTGAGGGGTCTGCAGCAGGAGGGGTGCGTGCTGGGGGAGTCACGTGCCCTGGAGAGGGTAACGGAGAGAGAAACGCTACTCTCCATGATATCAGCCATTCTACACATCTCCCTTCTTGCTGAACTCACAGCCCTGCCCCAGGTGGTCTCTCCTGGGACAGAGGGGTCCGGGAGGGAGCTGCCCAGGGACAGAGGGGCTCAGCCCGGGCCATAGTGTATGGCTAGGTTTGTAGCAAGCACCAAAGTCTTTCTGAAAGCCTTGAGCCTGGACCCTCCATCATCAGGGAGCTTCATCATGGAGCAGTTATTTTACAGAATGGCACTGGTGGCTCACACCTGTAATCCTAGCTACTAAAGAAGCTAAGATCTGAGGGTTGTGGTTCGAAGCCAGCCGAGGCAGGGAAGTCCATGAGAATCCTATTTCTAATTTAACCAACTGAAAGCTAGACGTGGAGGTGTGACTCAAGTGGTAGAGCTCTAGCCTTGAGCAAAAAAAGCTAAAGGACAGTAGCTAGGCCCAGAATTCAAGCTGCAGTAGCAGCGCAGGCTTGCATACACATGTCCACACACATAAAATAGCAACAGTGCCACTACATTGCTTACTATAAAAGTAACCGCTAAGCATGATAAAAAATGGAAAATCTGTAATTATGAGTCAGAAAGGTAGAAATAGTGAAATTGCTTTGAATTTTTACTTTTTTTTTGTCACAGAGCTTGAACTCAGGGACTGGTGCTGTATCTGAGCTCTTTTGCACAAAGCTAACACTCTACAATTTTGAGCCAGAGCTCCACTTCTGATTTTGTGATGGTTAATTAGAGAGTAGAGTCTCACCGACTTTCCAGCCCAGGCTGACTTTGAACTTTGAACTCAGATCTCAGCCTCCTGAGTAGCTAGGATTACAGGCGTGAGCCACCAGTGACTGGCATGTTTTTTACTCTTATTAGTCAGTGCACATCCGAGCTCTCAGTTCTTTTTCTTTCCCTCTTACCTTTTTTCTCTCTTTCCCTCTTTCCTTCCCTGCCTCTCTCCTCCTTCCAACCCACTCCATCCCCATGTGCCATTCTGTGGCCTCATGATCATTTCTGTGGCCATACAGGTCACTTCCCACTTTGTCACTGCTACAAATGGTGTGATCACTACGTGTTGTCATTTGCCTGTGTGGTGACCAATCTCCTATTCCTTTTGGATAATTTTCAAAAAGTGGAATTATGGGACATCTAAGAGAAGTCAATTAGACTTCACACCCAATGGGTCAAATTAGCCACAGGAAGATCAGAAGTGAACATTTACCTCTTCAGATAGATGGAAGAATGTCACACGGACATTCTTCACACAGGTGTCTCTCTGGGGCTTCCCCTGCTCTGCTCTGCCCCTAGTCAAGCACCTCTCCTCTTCTTGCCAATCCTTAAACCTTTAGCAGATCCATGCATAAGACATTGCAGGCCTTGCAGCTAACTCACTGTGAAAAGTCCCTGTTAAGTCTGTTTCTTTGCCTGTTCAATGCAGGTTGACCACTTGAGTGTTAAGGTCCTCCCCTGATTCTTAGATCCAGGTTATAAAGCTCTCCATCCCCTCCACTTAGGCCAGAGCCCCTGGACGCTCTCTTGGGTTCTGGCCTTAACCCTGACCTGTCCCACCAGGCGGGAGTTCCAGAGAGAGGACATTGCCCTCAATTACCAGGATGCGGAGGGCGACCTGGTGCGCCTGCTATCGGATGAGGATGTGGGGCTCATGGTGCGGCAGGCCCAAGGCCTCCCCTCCCAGAAACGCCTCTTCCCCTGGAAGCTGCACATCACCCAGAAGGACAACTACGGTGTCTACAACACGGCTCCATGAGTGGCGGTGGCCTGAGGGACCAGGAGGGTGGACGCCGTCATGCTCAGGGGCACACCAGGACTTTCAGGAAAGGCTGGGAGGAGGCTCAGACTTCTGGCTCCAAGGCTGATGGTTGGGCTGTGCTTGGCTTGCACTCTGTTTCTATATTCACCCATGAATTAAAGGAACCATTTCATGTCAGAGGAAAGGATTGGGGAAAATTGTATCTTCTGTGGACAGAGAGAAAAGGGAATAAAATACCATTTAATAAACTCTAACTCTAGGCTACTTATTTCTGGTGTCTGTGGGAGAGTGGTGGGAGGGGGATCCTGGCTAAGGCCTCTGCCCTGCTCCATCACACGATGTTGGACCACCCATTAGCAGATGAAACACTCTGTTCTGACAGTTCCATTACCAATGGCACACACAAGGGGAAGACGGTTCGTTGACGAAGACCCCCTAGATCCCAATGCCCGTTCTTTGCTTATATTTTGTGGCTTTTCCTCAGGAAGATTTTGGAGTTCATAGATATCTAAAGTAAGAAAGTGTCAAAAATGGAAGTGAAGATGTTATTGCCACTAAAGAAGCTCCTAAAAATCAAATGTGTAGACTCACTAATTGAATCCGTTCCTCTAATGAAAGCCTTGGCAGCAACCAATGATCCAGTGGGAGGAAGACCACTCTTCAGCATGGCAGAGGGGGACTCCCAACTGGCCACATGTAGCTGCCTGGCCCTGAGGTGCCATGTGCTCTGGGGACACACAGGTGACATTTGGAAGCACTGGGAGAGAGCCATATCCACCATCTGTGAAAAAGGGCATCCAATCTCTTATCAATTGTTCTGTGAGCAAAAGGGGATGGACAACCCATGATTTACTTCTGGCTGACTAAAGCCTATTTTGTGCCAGTGCAAGGACCTGGCTGTAGGCATGCTGGGCAGGAAAACATGATTGTAAGATACTATTGTGCATGGAGGGCTGTTCCTCACAGCCCTTTCCTGGACTTGTGAATGCAGGTCTCAGCTTTTATGTCTCCCCTGTGGGGATGTGTATTACTAAGAATTCTAGAGGAATTCTCAGACTTTGTGCTTGCTATAATGACAGAGCCCACAGTCCTGTGACTCACATCTTGGCAACACTATTTACATGATTGAAATGCATAGAAGGACATTCAGAAATCAGCATCAACACCATCTGACATGGATCCCAAATACAAGGATGCTCGCAAACAAGCCCACATGTGACTAATGACAAGACAATGCCATAAAACCTGATTCTTACAGAAAATATTTATCAGCCCAAAAGAGGAACTGATAGTAAATGCAGTGACTCATCTGGTGGTCATTCTTTTAAGATGGGGAAATCACTGGTAAACACAGATAAGGATGGACGAGTAATTAGGCCTGCAATGATAACATGTAAGGCTGATGAAAATATTCCCATCTATGTTTGTCATTAGATAATTACTGGCCTTGAACAATTTGCAACTAACAACGAGCTAGAAATAAAAGCAAATGACACAATTAGAAACAGACCTCTTAGAGATCTAAGTTAATGGCTTATAGTCCTGGAAAAGTCATCAGAAAGGCAGTTCATGGCAATGTACTTACTCATTTGAGAACCTTGTTCCCTTCATATATCCAACAAGAAACCAATGGCATCCTCAGATTAGGATAAATCAGGGAGAAATTAACAAAGGGATTATTTACAAGAATATAGGCATCTTGTAAACATACACACACACACACACACACACACACACACACACACACACACACATTTTAATCCCCAGACATATGCGTATGGACTATTATAGCCCAAAGGATTATGGGGAGCTCATTAAAGAGACAGTAGATCTTTAGTTGGTGGACATGGTTGGCCCAAAGTAAACCAGCAGAAGACTGGAGGAACAACACCCATCTTCACTCTTCTTGTGCCTCTTGAGCTTCCTCAGAGCCACACCAAACTGGAAGCCCTAAGGCAAGGTTGGTTTGATCCCCATGAGATTGGAGATTAGATGTAGTGGGTGTGAAGAATATAATGGAGATAGGTACACAATCCATCTTGCCTATGAGCATCCAGTCTGTGCCTTATGAGGGTGGAAACCCCAAGTTCCCAAGGACAAGGGACATGGAAAATCCTGCCACCTACAATGCCCTTGTAGATGCCTCTCAGTGCCTATGTGCTCTCTCTAGGGACCCAGCTCATGATTAGCATGTTATTATAAAGCTATAAATGTTCTTTATATAAAGTAGTGGGAGGGTGGGGAATTAACAATGCACTCACAGGCAGAGTCTAAAGCTGGTCACAGGTCCAAAGCTGCTTGTTGGAGCTGCTTTTCTCTTACTAGTCATTCTATGTGTCCTTATTCCCTGCTGGTACATATCTTCAATATTGATCTTTATTCCTGTGGGACTTGAATTCATGTGAAGTTTGTCTTTATTGGGACTAAAGGTAAGGAATAACAAGAAGCACCTGTGTGAAACCCCTGCATAAGCTTTTCCTTAGATGAGAGGCATCGGTCACTCCAGCCAAGAAAGCCACTTCTTTCTCTACCTATTGGGTCAATGGCATAGGCACTTCAAATGACTCTACTGTTTTTTGTTTGTTTTTGTTTTTTGCATTATCCTGCAAGTTTTGGTAAGCCTCATCGTCATTCAATAGCAAGTATTCCTTAAATTCAATTATGACCACCTTCTTCCAGCTAGCAGTTGTTGTAAAGTGTACTTTAAGAGTCCCAAATGTACATGTTATCAACATATTTTTAGAGATAAAATGCAACCTTATAGAAAGTGCCCATTGGGGTTTGAAGATGAACCCCCAAGGGCTTCTATGTTAATACTTGCTCCCCAGCTGATGGAGGCTATGGTAAGTCTAGGAGAGGTTAGTGGGAGGAAGGAGGCCCCAGGGGGTAAGATGTGAAGGTTACTTCTGGTCCACATCTCTCTTTCTTTCTCTCTCTCCTTCCTGACATATGAGATGATCAATTGCCATCTACTCTACATTCTCATTGCCATTATGTTCTGGCCAATCCATTAACAACGCCACTTATCAGGGGTCTACCTAAATATTCTGTTAGGATGGTTGGGAGACGTAAGTATCTCTCACAAGGGCCTACCTCCATCACGATCGTGCCCCAGATCTCACTTCCAATACACAGGCTATGGGGGAATGAATTTAGAACAGACAGAAAGATATGGATAAAATATATAAGCCAACTACATATATACACCTTGATAGAAATTGTAGCAAATTAAATCTAGCATGGTATAAGAACCACACTACAACAAGGAAGGTTTAACATTTAAAAATGTATAAATAGTATTTGCCTTCATATTGAGAAGAAGGTAGAAAAAGTGATAGGATTATTGCAAAAGATGTGGAGGAAATAATTTTATATACTTGAATGACCATCATGATTTAAACTGCACACTCTACACATCCACACATCTCTTAGACTAATTGGGATAAAAGAGATGACTTTAACCTAATAAATGCTGTCTTCAGCAAGCATTGTTCACAGTGGAAAACAGAAAAATAAGAGCAGTTCCTTTAAGCAGTTCCTTTAAGGAGACAGGAAAAAGGCAAGAATACTCATTATTGTTTCCCTGTTCCATACCGAAGGCCCAATCCAGCAGAGTATTAAAACAAAATTACAGCATAAGAACTAAAAGACAATAGCTATTATCATTCACATTTGATAGAATTGTCTATTTTTTAAAAAAATCTAGAATGTAAACAAGCAAATGGTTAAATACTGAAATAGAGTTTCATTATGTGGCTAATTACATAAAGCTAAAACTTGATTGTTTCTCTAAACAACAGCAATAACTAATTTGAAAAAAAGTAGAAAAGAAGTCACTTCCAACATCAATGACATCTTTAAGATACCTGAAAATAAGCCTGTGTGAAGGTGTGTAAGATTTGTGTATATAAAATTATATAGCACAGGAGCTGGGAAGGTGGCTCAGTGGTAGAGTGTCTGTTTGCCTTGCATGCATGAGGCCCTGGGTTCTATTCCTCAGCACCAGATAAGCAGAAAAAGCCAGAAGTGGTGCTGTGGCTCAAGTGGTAGAGTGCTAGCCTTGAGCTGAAGAGCTGAGGGACAGCGCCCAGGCCCAGAGTTCAGGCCCTACGACTGACAAAATAATAATAATTATTATTATTATATAGCACAGAAGGAAAATCAATGAAAGTTGAAATCGGCAGAAAAACAACCGTTGACCATGAACAGGAAGCTGATACCACAGAGATATCAATTGTCCTAACGAACTGCAGATCTTCACAACTTTGATGCAATTCCAAAAGTATTCCAACTGGAGATGTACCTCATGGTAGAGCACCTACCTAGCAAGCACAAGGCCCGCAATTCAAACCCCAGTACCACCAAAAGAATAATGTTTTTCTGCTTTGTGTTTTTTGTTGTTTAGAATCTCATATACTCATGTTACAATGAGGCAAGAAGAGCAGAGGACTTGAAAGAGCCAGAATACTCCTGGAGAAGAGGGAAGTGATGGAGGGTGTCCCCAGGTAAGCAAGACTTACTTAAAGCAACTGGAACCTGTGGTAGGCACAGAAAACTACCATTACCCTTGGAGTGACCTGCACATGTTAGTTTTGTTTTTGTTGTGTTTTGACAGTAGTGGGTAGGAACTCAAGGCTTATGCTTGCTAGGCAGGTGCTCTACCACTTAAGCCATACCTCCAGCCTTTTCTTGCTTTATTGTTTGGGGTTTATTTTGAGACAGGGTCTCACTTTTTCCCTCAGGACTAGTCTGGACTACAACACAGGTACAAACCACCATGCTCTGGTAAATGATTAAGATAAGGGGTCTCGCAGATTTTTGCCCAGGCTAGCCTGGAACTATGATATTCCTAATCTCAGCCTCCTGTATAGCTAAGGTCATAGTTATGCCTATAACCATGCCAAGCATATCCACATGGTATTTGATGTAAGATAGAGTTCTTCACAGAATGTAGAATGAGTTGTTATGACTTGTCTCCCTGCTGTGCTACAGAGCACTGGAAGCTATTCCGGTCTGTGCCTAACTGGGCTTTGGTGCCTGTTTTCCAGTTGCCTTGTCTCCCCACCTCTCCTGCTGCTTCCTGGCCTCTCGTTGTCACTATTCTATATTCAAACATTTTTTACTTTAAGCTTTCACTTAGGAGGGAGAACATGAAGGACTTGTCTTTCTCTGCATGGCACATTTCACCTAACAATGTTTTCCACTCCCATCCCTGGAACCTGGAACAGCTTTTGACATTAAGTAACACTGACTGGTCCTCTCTCCCACCTCCAGAGGGGCACAGCAGGATGAATGTCTACCTCTCCACTATGTTTGTTTGCTTGATGACAATTAATTATGAGAGGGAGCAACTTCTTGTCTTTTAAGTGACCACAGCTTCGGCAGGCAATCTGGAGACATGACCTGTGTGTTTCTCTGTTGTGTTGGTCAATGTGACAGAAATGAGGGATTTTCCTGACATGGGGCAGGATTAGGCTGTGACTTGGTGAACCTTTCCTTAGAGAAGAAAGACCAAGGCCGGAGCACATGTTTAGCACTGTTGTTGGGAGAGAACTGGAAATCTCTTCCTGGGCTGAAAACTCAGGGGAATTTCCACCTATGAAACTCTGGTTACTGCAAGAGAAGTGCAGCAGGCTATGACAGGAAATGTGATTTGGAGGTGATCTTCAGGTGAAGGAAAAGTAGAGACAACTTGATATGGAGGGGCAGTTGGTGCTATAAGGAAAGGTAGACAGATACCCACTGGGAGGCTGCTGGGAGATAAGAAGAGGGCAGACTGGTGGAGAGGGCAACTGGTCGCCTCCACCACTTTCTAGCTGGGTAACTTGGGGAAGACACTTGATTTCCCCAGGTGAAAAACAGGCTGGCAGTAACAAAGATCACTGACAAAGAAGTCATCCGGACTTTGACAAGCAACACTGGGCAATCTGAGACAGTGACGATGGCCCAGCTGGGATGGAGAGAGCTGGACCTGAAGAGCCAGGGAGAACACAGAGGCCTTGGCCAGCTTGCCCTGTTCCCATCACAGCCCTGCGGCGGGCCTGAGCCAGTTCCTTCCAGGAGAACGCGGCCCAGCAGCAAGAAGCTGCCCAGGAAGAAGCTGGCCATTTGAACAACGAACACTGGGCCCACGTAGCACCCGCTGGGATGCTGGGTGAGTCGGTCGGGTACCTGCACCACTCCTGCTTGGAAAGTGGGGTCTTCCAGGGACACCAGAGAGCTGGCAACGTGTACCGTTGTGCAGCCCTGAAAACTGGGAGCTCAGCCTCCTAGAATCCCCGGGACTGAGCCACAGTCTCTGCAGGGCCATGTTGATGGCGTGCGCGTGCGTGAGAATGTGTAGGCGCCTGTGCGAGGGTGTGGCGTGAGTCCCTGGGCGCATGCGTATGTGTTGAGTGGGCGAAGGTATATCAGTGCACATGCGTATGTGCACATGCTAGGGGCGGGGGTGCTTGTGCTGGTGGCGGAAATGCATCTGTGCGCATGCGTGTGTGCTTACGGGGCGCCTACGCGTCTGTGCGTGAGGTGCGCCTGTACGCATGCGTGTGGGCGAGGCGAGCCTCTGCGCATGCGTGCATGTAGAGGTTGGGGATTGAGGTGGAGAAACTCGAAGCAGCGGGAGCTCAGTGGGCCGAGTGGAGCGGGCTCTGACCAGGCAGCGGATCATCTCCAGGCGTGAAGCCGGACCTGCCCACCTGGTAAACACTTAGTGTCCAGTTGCCTTTCTGGCCTCACCAATCCCTGTGTGACAAGTTCGCATTTCCTCAGCGGTTGTGGCCTGGTGTGCGGTGGGCCCCGCGTGTCCCCGCGCCCCGCCCGCCCTTCCCTGATCCCGTCTTGTAAATCCTGGCAGGATATCACGCAGAGTGCTCGCCACCGAGAAACCCAGGGAATTCCACAGGAACCCACCCTCCCCACCCCCTCCCAGCCTCCATTTCCTAGCTTCCTGCCCGGGACCCTTATTAAGTGCTTATCTGGGCTCCACACCCATCCTTTCATGCTGTGCTTGCTCGTCCTGCCCCCCTGACCCTCCAGCCCCCCGACCTCTGTCTGCTGGCTCCCTGCGGGGAAGGCAGGCAGGCTGGAAAGTGGGACTGTGCCACTTCAGCCTGGCACCCTGGCCTCTTCGCCTCTTCCCTGGCCGCTGATGAAAACATTTTGCAGCCGTTCCCATGATAGCAGAACTGCCCCACTGGGTGACCCCACTTCCCCAACCAGATGCCAGCCCCAGCTGACCAGTGGCCCTCTTCAGAGATTTGGGGTTCCCCTTCAGAGGGCCCTTCTCTCAGCTTGAGTTTCTGTAATTCCAACATCTTTCCTTTGTCTCCCTTAGCCTAGCTGCTCCCAGCAGACACTTTCCTCTCTCTCTCTTTTCTCTTTCTCTTTACAACCCAAGGTCTTCCTCTTTGTGTCCTCCATCCCTCTCTCTCCCCCTCCTTATATTTATTTAGCTAAAGACTTTGTAACCAACAGTTCTTATCTATGTGTGTGTGTGTCCCAGTACTGTGGCTTGAACCCAGGACCTGTGTGTTGTCTCTTAGATTTTTTCACTCAAGGCTAGCACTAGACCACATGACTAGACCACACCTCTTCTTCCAACTTTTTGCTGGTTAATTGGAAATAAGAGTCTCACAGACTTTTCTTCCCAGGCTGTCTTTGAACCATGATCCTCAGTTCTTAGTCTCCCAGCAGCTAGAATTATGGGCTCATAATCTAACAATTAACTAATTTTATTAGTTAATTGTTTATGAAACATTCTCTCTGGTCAAATCCCAGATTTTTCTATGCCCTAGACTGGGCCTGGCAGACACATGAATATAAATTGGTTCTCACCATCTGTAGGGAACCAGAACTCGTAAGAATGCAGAATTCAGGCTGGGAAGGCGGCTCAGTGGTAGAGCGCTTGCCTTGCATGCATGAGGCCCTGGGTTCCATTCCTTAGCACCACATAAGCAGAAAAGGCTGGAAGTGGCACTGTGGCTCAAGTGTAGAGCTCTAGCCTTGAGCTGAGGAGCTGAGGGACAGCACCCAGGCCCAGAGTTCAGGCCCCACGACTGACAAAAAAAAAGGAATGCAGAATTCCCTTGGAAACATGCTGCTGTAGCTGTAGGGACACAAACCCTAGAGGCCACACAGGAGGGACCCCTTGAAAAGGGCAGGGTACAGAAAAGTTCAGAGACTGTGGGGACCATCCACATGGAAGGCCGTCCATAGGCCTTTGAACTCAAGGCCTGTGGATCTCACGACCTGACCCCACTCAGCCTCCTCACCGTCTTCCCCAAATATCAACTGTACCTGCATTCATCCAGTGTGAGTGGCTCCCTGCCCATCAGGCCCCACCCCAGTAATCATCCCAGGACACACACTGGTCACTTCCTGCTGGGTAGCTATCAATTCAAAGGAATCAAATTATGCAACAGAGACAGGAGAGTACAATTCTGGTCAAAACCACAGCCTAGAGATAAGTAGAGTGTGAGCACCGTGTGTGTGTGTGTGTGTGTGTGTGTGTGTGTGTGTGTGTGTGTGTGTGTGTGTGTGTGTGTGTGTGTGTCTGTCTGTGTGTGTCTGTGTGTCTGTGTGTCTGTGTGTATGCGCTGGACAGGCCCCTGTACATGGTGGCTGGGGTGGGATCTCCCAGGACAGGGTCGGTAGCTCCAGCTCTTCTCCCAGATCCCCTGCCCTGACCAGAGAATGCTGCAAGCCCCTCACACTGTGCAGGCTCAGGTCAGCCACCCCCTCTGGGATGACTGCATACCCACCTCATTCTTCCATCAACATAGGTATCTCACATATCCATGGTCAGAGGCATCTCCATGGATCTGTCAGTCCAGGACCCTCCCCAGGATCCTCCCTAAGGTCCCAAGTTCTTGCCTGGAGCATAACCATTAACCCCACAGAACAGTGATCCTAGTAATGAGCCATCTGGTTGCTGCCTGCGGTCCTCAACCCATGACTGAGCTGTTCCCCACATCCTAGAGGGCGGTTCAGATCCATCCTCACTTTTGGATCTAAGTCAGGATGGCTCTTCAGGGCCAGGGCTGTTTCTAGCGTCTTCTTGGACCTTCCATTCTCTCCCTCTGGTCCAGGGACTAGCTTGGTATGGGGCAGAATCTGGTCATGAGGCCTAGGACCAGACTAGTTTAGGGACTGTTTATACCTGAATTTATTTATTTATCTGGTACTAGGGTTTGAATTCAGGACCTTATGCTTGTTTGATCTGCTGGTGCTCTACCACATGAACCACACCTCCAGTCTAGCCTTTGGCCAGTTATTTTAAGAACAAAGGCTCCTGGGCTTTTCTGCCCAGCCTGGCTTTGAACTGTGATCCTTTGGATCTCAGCCTCCTGAGTAGCTAGGATTGCAACTATGTGCCATTAGTTCATAGCTCACACCTGAATGTTTTTGTCCCTTCCCATTCCAAGTTCCCTGTCCCTAAAACTCAAGATGGAGGCCTTCCTTGCCCTGCTGTTCACCAGCTCACTTCTGTCCTTAGCTTTTTCCACTCAAAGCTGGCAGTCTACCACTTGAGCCACACCTCCACCTTCAACTTTTTGCTGGTTAATTGGAGGTAAGAGTATCATAGACTTTTTTGCCTAGGATGGCTTTGCCCCACAGTCCTCTAGATCTCAGGCTGCTCTGTAGTTAGGATTACAGGTGTGAACTACCAGCACCCTGCCTCACTTCCACCCATGTACTCGGGTTCCCTGTGGTCAGTCTGTCACAGAATTACCCTGCTTTCCCACTCACTGAAACCAACCTGGGGTAGGGACACCCCCAATGCCTGCCATTGGTAATTGCCAGAAGTCTCTGACCAAGGCTCCTGCCCTGAGGCCTCTTCAGGAAGGGAACAGAGCAGCTTGGACAAGGATTTCATGACTGTCTCCCCCAACAGCTACTAGGTTATCTGCCTGCCCAGAACAGCCACTGACAACACATCTTCCTTGAACTTAATGCCTTAGATTCATTTCTCCTCCACCGGCTTAGCCTCCCAGAGCAGCAGGGCTGGGGCCTGCTCCACAGCTCCCCATTGTCAGCCTGCGTTCTCCTGCAATGGGAAGTTGAGAACATTTTATACTCTGAAGCCTGATCATGGCTCCCTGTGTCTGCACTCTTCTTGCTTCCTTGGGGTTTGGTGGTTGTTGACATGAGGCTCATATAAAGGTGGATGGGGCTGTGCAGAAAATCAGCAGACCTCAGACTCTAACCCAAACCTTCCACCACCTTCTCTGGGCTCTGCAACCCCTGGGTGGAGAATAGTGGAGGTGAGAAATGGTGGCAGGACTCTTAGAAGGTCAAGCGTCTCCCTGCCTGGCAGGCCATCTGTTACACACCTGCCAGTCTTCTGTGCCTCTGTTTCTTTGCCCTGTTGATCAGCTTGTAGAATGCTGCACATTTGATTTCTTTACCAATGTAAGATACCCGTGTCTTTTACAGGCTGTAGGCATTTCAAAGGCAAGAGTTTAATGCTGTGTTTGGACACCTGATACATGCTAAGGGTCTAGAGCAAAGGGCTTGGCACCCATTGGGCTTTCAGAATGGCTGCTGGAGGGAAGGAATGAGGAGAAGTCTAGGACAAAGGAAGGTTTGAATTTGAAGGTGGCTGAGGGAACCTGGAAAACACAAGAGAGAGAATGAGAAGTTGCATTGTGGAGGCCTTAGGGAAGGGCAGGTTTCAGAGCTGACATGGAAGTTGCTTTGAGATGGAAGGGAAAGGGTGGGCTCATGCACAAAGCATCCTGGAGAATGGCATCTGTGAGGCCGTGGTTTGTTTGCATAAGAGAGAGATGGCCTCTGAGCATCCCTGATCCCAAGGTGGGACAAAGTGTGAAATGGTCCCTGGAGTTGTGCAGCAGGGAGACCCCAAGCAAGAGCTTGGTGACATGAGGGACTATCAGATAGAAAGCTCCTAGAGGCCCAGTGAAGGCTTGGGTGGGGATTTGCAGAAGCGGCAGGTGCAGAGTGACAGATGTCTGAGCTTTTCCAGCAGAATAGACACAAATGCAGTTCTGGGCTCAGTTACTACCAGGAGGGACAGGTGGACGGGATACACATTTTTTTGTGGAAGGACACACTGGCTAGAGGTTGTCTGGCTGGGGAGATAACACATAGAGGTTTTGGTAGCTGCTGTTGCTCAAGAAAGGAAAAAGGAAGTCTGCTGTCTACCATGAAATAGAAGAAGATGAAAAGGATAATGGCACATAAAGTCCTAGGTAAGATCCACCACAGGACCCAGGACTCGCTGAAAAAAAGGGCCTTTGGAAGCCCTGTGGTTAGAATTTCTGTGTAGAGAGGCCCCACATGTGCTACCGAAATCCTGCCTGGATGTGTTTACCATTCCAGCCCAATCCCATCCTGTCCACTCGGTCCAGTTTGACCACATGTAGACATTACTTGAGTTCCTATAACTCCTTAGCACTGGGGATGCGAAGTAAATGGTGTGGTCCCAGCTCATGATTAGCTTGTCAGGCTAACAAGGGTAAGAGAAGTGTGAACAGTTACAGTGGAGTGTGTAAGACAGTAAATGAGAAGGAGGGCAGGGGTCGGGTCACGTGGAGTGTCTCATGGATGAGAGGCCATGGTGAGCCTCCCTCCATCATGGTTCTTCCCCTAGTTCCAGAGCTGCTGGTCAGAGGGCCAACAATGGGGACAGAAAGCTCAGGACCTGACACTCTGTCCTGAAATCCCTTCCTGAGTTACAAGAAGTAATGGCAACCTCAACTCGGCCACTCATTGGCTGTGGCCCGAGGTGCCACTTGCTGTGTGTGAGCTGGACGTGGAAGTTTGGAGCCAGGTCTGGTCCAGGCCCCCCTCGGCTGTCTGACTTTTCATTCTACTCACTGAGGTCAGTGAATGGAGCAGGCATGTTGAGTCCTGGGGCAAAAGCTACCATCCCTCACTGTCCCCAAGAACATTTTCCATACCTCTAAGGCCCAGTTCAGGGGACATGGGCTCTGGATTGTCCTCCGACCTCCGTGGGGATGGGTCTCTGCCTTCACCGTGCCGGGATCCTTGTGGTGTACAGGAAAGAGGTTTATGTATCACCTACTCTAAATCTTAAGTCCTGCATCATCTTCATAGTCTATATATACTGGCCATGGCAGGTGCTCAGTGCTGGCCCAATGAGGAATGAATGCCACCCAAGTCAGGATCTTACACTCTCCTCCAGAGTCCAGTGCCTTGACCCCACTCCTGGGACCCTGTCCTCTCTCCTTTTCTCATAACTCCAACTCAGTCAGTAGAACCTGGCTGGAGAAATTTTTCTTTCAGGGAAATGTGCTTTTGGGGAGGTATGGTTACTGGCGGCTTCTGTGTGAGACCCTGGGAACCGACATTGCAGTATTTTTCTCCTGACAGATGTGCACTGTTTCTGCTACAAGGCAGGCTGTTTGCTCCCCTGGGATGCATTTGGGTCCTCAGCTAGGTTTGGAAGCGTAACTTCTCGTATTTGGATGCCCTGGCTGGCAACCCAGGTGGGAGGTGCTAGTCAGCATTCATTCTCACAGTAAATCTGACAGAATTTCCTGTTTTCCCAGTATCCTCAGCATTCTATTTTTAATTTAATTTGGGATGGGGCACTGACGGAGAGTGAAGCAGTGCGTTTGAAGGTGATGGTTGTCTGCGCATCGGTATTTTTGTAGTGGAAGGGACATGTGGGGCACCCATGCAGTCACATCCATAAAAATACCAGTTCTTAGCCAAGTGCTAGTGGCTCACGCCTGTAATCCTAGCTACTCAGGAGTCTGAGATCTGAGGATTGTGGTTCAAAGCCAGCCCGGCCAGGAAAACTCTGTGAGACTCTTACCTCCAATAAACTACACAAAAAAAGCCAGAAGTAGTGCTGTGGCTCAGGTGGTAGAGCACTCACCTTGAGCAAAAGAAGCTCAGCGGCAGTGTGCAGGCCGAGTTCAAGCCCTAGGACCGACAACAACAACAATAACAACAGTTCTCCATTGTTCTTGGAACAAAGTCCCTGTGCAAAAGGCAAGGCAAGCATATTTGTGTTAATGTGTGTGTGTGTGTGTGTGTGTGCACGTACACACATGTGCATGCATGTCAATTCTGGGACTTCAACTCAGGGCCTAGGTGTTGTCCCTTAGCTTTTTTATTCAGGTCTGGTGCTCTCCCACTTGAACCACAGCACCGCTTCTGGATTTCATCTGATTAATTGGAAGTAAGAGTCTCTCAGATTTGTCTTCCTGGGCTAGGTTCAAACAGCACGTAGATCTCAGCCTCATCAGTGGCTAGGATTACAGGTGTGAGCCACTGGTGCCCAGCTAGCAGGTTAATTTTTTGTTCCATATATGTGGTTGGGTGTCTCAGAGGCTCTTGCAGAGGGGCCTCCCTGCCCCTCTCCTGCCCATGAGGGCTTCCCTGGCCCACTTCTCTCAGTTGCCTGGCTGAGGAGACGCTATGAAATGGAGAGTAGAGCTCTCCCGTGTCTCCACTTGGTTGCTGCAGTCCATTTCTATCTAATTTTCTGTGTTTTCCGTTTGTGTGTTTGTTTATGTATATAGTATCGGGGAGACAGATTCTATGATTTTCTTTTTTCTTTTTTCTCTTCATAGCAGTATAGGGGTTTGAACTCAAGGTCTTGCATTTTCAAGGCAGGCCCTTTACCATTTGAGTGTACACTCTAGCCTTCAGTTTTGGGGTAAAGTCTTGTACTTTTACCTCAAACCAAGATCTTCCTACCTTACACAGAGCTGGGATCACAGGTGTGTGCCACTATGTGCAGTTTATTGGTTGAGATGAAGATTCTTGATAATATTTTTGCCCAGGCTGGCCTTGAACCTTGATCCTCCTGATCTCTACCTCCCAAGTATCTGGCATGACAAGCATATGTCACTGTGTCTAGCTGAATCTATGTTTTTGTTGACCCTGTCATTCAGTCTGCACCGTTGGCAGTTCCTTGAAAGCTGCAGGCACACTTTGGACCAAAATGCTCACTGGGACGGCTCCACCAGGACACTGCCTCTTGAAATGACCTTGACAGCAGGTTTGGAAACAGGTTTGTGGAGGTCGTGGCTCTACATCACAAGGGCAGGCTGTGCCCTTGACCACAGCGGGCAGAAGTGTGGGGACTGGTGAAGAAACATCTAAGTTACTGCAGAGATGGTCTAATGCATCCTGCAGCAGCTCTCCACGCCCCCCACCCCCACCCCAACAAGTGCCTGAGCTGCCTCAGGGACAGTGAAGGGAAAGCTCCAACCCAACAAGGATGCCAGAGCTGCATCAGACACTGCGCCACTCCCTCCTGGTCCTAGGTGCCATACATGAGTTGGTGGCCCTTCCAGGAGAACTGTTACTACAGGCCATTTCTGCCACACGCCTACACCTGCAGGAGAGAGCACACTCACTGGGTCCCAACAGAGCTGCACAGACACCAAGAGAAAGCACAGGCTGTGAGTGACACCTGGGGCCCGTGTTATCAAGTCCTGACAAGTGATGGGCTGGGGTGAGGCTCGAGTGGTGACGAGCCTGCCTGGTGAGTGGGAGGCCCTGGGTTCAAATCCTAGTAACACCAAGAAAGGATTTGCTCGGGGATCACCTGCTGAGAAGAAGGCAGCCCTGAGTTCAAAATCCATACCCCCAAAGTAATCCCTGAGAAGTGGAATGAGATGAGTTGCTGCAGTGAGCACGTGCCACAGGTTGTCACCAGCCAGCAGATGTGGCCTCCACCAGAGACGCCACGGGCACCACGCCCTCTGCCCTCCACAGCGATCTGCTGTATGCCGGAGTCCTCAAACACATACACCGGTGTTCCTACATGTCTAGACATAGTCACAGACATCGTGTCATTTATAGAAGCCACAGGTGCATGGTCACAGCCCTTTGCTATGAAATGTATCATTGCCAAGACCCTCGTCTGTGAGTCATTGGATCCGTTGTATTTTTTATTATTGCTATATAAAGGTGAGTACAGAGGGATTACAGTTACATAAGACAATGTCACCCTTACCCATGCTCTCTCCCAGTTTTCTCCCTCCCATCCTCCCCCATAAGTTATGTAGTTCGTTTTCTTTCTTTCTTTTTTGTTTTTATTTTTTATTGCTATTATAAAGATGATGTACAGAGACCTGCTTACAGTTAATAAGTCAGGTAATGGGTACATTTCCTTTCATATAGTGTCTTCTGTTTCCTCCTCCCCTCCCATCCCTCCCTCCTGTCTCCGCCCACAAGTTATAGAGTTCACTTTCACCAGAGTCCAATGAGCTCTACTGCTGCACTTTGTCACCCCTTTTCCCTCAAGTTTTTTTTTTTTTTTTTTTTGGTCGGTCGTGGGACTTGAACTCTGGGCCTGGGCACTGTCCCTCAGCTCTTCAGCTCAAGGCGAGCGCTCTACCACTTGATCTACAGCGCCACTTCCGGTTTTCTGGTGGTTTATTGGAGATAGGAGTCTCACAGTCTCTCCTGCCTGGGCTGGCTTTGAACCGCGATCCTCAGATCTCAGCCTCCTGAGTAGCTAGGATTACAGGCGTGAGCCACCAGCGCCCGGCCCCTCAAGTTTTGTTCCCTCTCCCCCACCCTCCCAAAAATATACACGTGAATACACTGTATATAATGTAAAGAAAACAGAATGATCAAAAACTTTTTTTAAGTCTGTTTGCATATCTTGGAGTTATGTGTATTGTTTTATATAAAAATGAAGGCATTTCATCTTTGTGTTTCCCTCCTAAGAGTGTCCTTTTTTGGTCTCACTATGTGGAAGTATCTAGAATCCTATGCAGTTTAATCCCAGTCCACTTTAGATCTAATATCCACATATCAGAGAGAACATGTGCCATGTGTCCCTGTGAGCTTGAATCTGCCAGTTCTTTTACTGTCCCTTGGTATGTTCTGAGTGCTTCTTCCATGCCTTTGGTTTCTTTGTACTAATTTTTCTGCTTTATTCGCAGCTCCTGATACCCTGTTTTCTACTTCATTTGTTCAATTGCCTCTGCTTTCAACTGTGCCTTGCAGTAGGGACATAGAGTCTTTCATGTCTCCTAGCTCTGTTAATGTCAGTTCTCAGTATTAATTTCATCTTTCATTTCCTTCATGGAGGTGTGTAATGTTTCTGTCTTCTTATCTATGACTTGCATTTTCTTGGTCAGTTCCTCTTTGAATTCTGTTTTGTTTTGGGTCTGCCCTTTCACTTCATTGTCTGTTTCTCTCACCCTTGCTTTAATGGTTCTTTTGTTCTCCTGCGCCTCTTCTTTGCTCTCACTAGAGTCCTTCCCTGCTTTGTTGATTTGGGGAAATGGTACTTTGTCTTGACAGCTTGTAAATTTTGTGATCTTTTGCTGTAATTTACCCCTTTGGGTTCTGGCTTCGTAGAGGTTGTTAAGATTAGATATTAGGTTCGGTGGTCATGAGCTGTGGTTTTCTAGTCTTCTCTGGGTGCTGTGTAGTTGGTATCCCCTGGAGTGGCATGGGCAGGCTTTTGGGTCCAACTGAGTTCTGTCTCTGGCTGCAACACCCAAGGGTGTGGTATGCAGGGACTTGAACCCGGCACTGTGGACTGTTACTGGCTTCTTGTGCTTGTTTGTTTAAGCAGGCTTCTGGGGCCAGCTGGGTGTAGAGCCCCCAGTGCTGTGGGTGAGGGCATCCCACAGGTGAAGAACGGATGGGATTTGGGGGTCAGCTAGGCACAGACCCTGGGCAGTATGGGTGGGGGCGTCCCATGCCTGGATGCCCCGACTGGCTTTTGAGGCTGTGTGGTCTGGGTGTAACCCTCAATGCTGTGGGTGGCAGCTTCTCACACCGGGGGTGCACACGCAGTCTGGATGCATCCCCCCATCCTGCCATTGGAGGCTGGTGGCATTCTGTCCAGGGATGTAAGGTCCGGCTTGGGTGGGCACATCCTCCCCTCTCCACACCCCGTGACTGGTGGTGTCCCTCTGTCGCTCTGTCCCTCTCGTGAATATACAGATGGGTTGGCTGTACACAGCCCTCTTCCCCCGCCCCGCAGCGTATTGGGCAGCGTTAGAGACCCACCTTGACTGTTCAGGTATTAAGGAACCTGCCAAGGGGGGTCAGGACCCCCCTCCTTGTGCCCACTGACAACACTAGGGCACCCACAGAGACTGTTCCCAGGTTAGGGCCCCCCACCCCTCCTAGAGGCTGGTACTGTGCCGGCCTTCACTCTGTACTGGTGGCTGAGTTGGGGGGGAGGGGGCAGAACTCTGAAATTAGGGCCTTCTGGCCCAGAGCCCCAGGCTTTGTTCTTTGCCCACGCCCAATCTCTGAACCTATCAACCAGAGGCTGAATCGCTCTTGGCTGATCTGGCCTGAGACTGAGGCTGTCTCTGAGTGCCTGTCACCACACTTTTTCCTTGGTCCTGAACTCCCCATCGTGCGAACTTCTGACACAGTCTGACGGTGGAACTCTCACCTTCCCAGTGCAGGCCGAGACCAATGTGGTCTCTGGGTCCTGAGCTTGGGGTTCTGTCTCTTGTTTATGCTTCCTCCCCTACCTTCTTACATCGCACACCTACTTCTGAGCCAGGGGATAAGTTCCTCCCCAGCCCCCCTCACCGGCCACCTGAGGATGGGGAGCGTGTGACTCACAGAGTTTGAGGTTCATGTGGTCTCCATCCTGGGTTTTGCCTGAGAAGTCATTTCTCTGTTGCACCGCAGCTGCTTTCACGCCATGGGGGCTGCCTGTGTGGAGAGCCTCCGGGGAGATCTGCCTCGCGTGTCAGGCTTCCCAGAGTGGAGGTCTGCCCTGAATGTGCTTCCGTTCCTAGTGGGGCTCTTCACACCAAGCCACAATCCGCACGGAGCTGCACGCTGCGGCCTGGAGCGCTGAGGCCCGGCAGGCTGGCATGGAACCTGGTTTTGTGGACTTGTTGTATATTTTGCTATATATTTTTCTCCTCTTTCTGAGTTATACATTTGATTATTTGTTTTGTTTTATTTTGTTTTTGTTGTTGTTGTTGTTGTTGTTTTGCCAGTCCTTGGGGCTTGAACTCTGGGTCTGGTTGCTGTCCCTGAGCTTCTTTTTGTTCAAGGCAAGTGTTCTACCACTAGAGCCACACATAACTTCCAGCTTTTTTGAGTAGTTTTTTGGAGATGAGAGGCTCACGGACTTTCCTGCCCAGGCTGGCTTCAAACCACAATCCTTAGATCTCAGCCTCCTGAGTAGCTAGGATTACCAGTGTGAGCCACTGGTACCCAGCAAGTTTGATGTTTCTTGATTGATGCTTGGCTCTGACTGCTTGCCCTTCCCTGGCATCTGCTCCCAATCTGGATTCTTGGGATAAGGCCTTGTGTTTCTGATTGAACAGAGTTCTGGCATTGCCTTGTCTCTTGTCCACCATCTTGGATCTTCTTTTGGATCTACAGCTTTGTTGGGTAGCTCCAACATAGTGTAGACACCTGTGCTTTGTCAAGTTTTCCAAGACCCTTCTGTTGCCTGCCTGTGTTCCATTTAAACTGGAGTCAGGGTTCGTAATCGAGTGGGAAATACATTTTTTTGGAAAGGGCACATTTGTTAGGAGGTTTTGTTTCCTGAGATGGCAGGGGTTGGGGACAGACAGACTAGTGGCAAATGCAAAGCAAAAGGAGGCTTTCTTGGGTCCTGATGGATAATTCCTTCCAAAACTGAACAAGCAACTATACTTGTCAATAGGGTGTGAGCAGAATCAAGTGTTTCTGGTTTCTGGCCATCTTTGTGTATGAGTGTCCTAATTCTATTCATGAGCGTGCTAGACATGACCACATCAGTGAACATGCGTTCAGATTCAGGACTGTCTGGTGACACATTAACTTCATTGGACCTGAGATGCTACTCAGAGCAACCATTGCTCAACCTATGAGGAAATACCATTTCTCTTAATGTTGGAGAGTTGGGGTAGACAGATAAAAGGAGCAGACGCAGACCACAGATGCTGTGTGAGAATAAAAAGCTTTTCACTATTTCTACAGGATTCTTGGCCAGTGCCATTTGACGACTGTAAATATTTCTGAAGGAAGAGAGAACACACGGATGAGTTGATTTATTATCACTTCAACCCAGGAGCGGTCCGCATGCTGGCTGCGGCTCACTGAGGGGCTCCGACCGGCCATCCTGTGATTTTTCTGACTTCTGTTTTGGTTTCCCAGGCCTCAGTCCCCAGCCTGCTGAGGCCAGGCACAGTCACCTATCCTGCATTTATCTAAAATAATGAGCATCCATGCATCCTGCATCGTTTTTCATTCATGTGGATATTTTTGCATTAAGATGTGATTACTTATTTGAGTTGTTTTTGTTTTTGGTGGAGTGACTCACTCACCTGTTCTTCATCCGGCCAGTCCTGCTGTACCCAGAGCCTCATTCATTTATTCACTTATTCACCCACTCCGTGTTCTGTCATAAAGGGCCTTCTTCATGCTGGGTACAGGGGAGGGCGGGACATGTGAGCCAGATACAAACTCACTTTGAAGACTCACTTCAGGAAGGCGGCAGGGTACTAGAGGAAGGAACAAGGCTGACACCTATAATCCTAGCCGCTCAGGAGGCTGAGATCTGATGATGCTGGTTCAAAGCCAGCCCAGGCAGGAAAGTCCATGAGACTCTTATCTCCAATGAACTACCAAAAATGCTGGAAGTGGAGCTGTAGCTCAAGTAGTTGAACACCCGTCTTGAGCAAAGAAGCTCAGGGACAATATTGAGGCCCTGAATTCAAGCGACCCGGGAAAGAGGCATGCTAGGCTTCCAGTTGCCAGGGGAGGGGTAGGCTAGGGTCATTCCCCTCTCCCCCCTCCCTCCCCACCAACATCTCACTGTGTGTCTTCCCAGTAGCCCTTCTACATTTGCAGGCTTCTCTGGGAAAGCATGAGATAGGGTCCCAGGCCTGGAGAAGTCACACACAAGTGACACAAGGACATGTGCTAAGAAGTAGCGGGACATCAAATCCTCCCCTGGCGTGTCTGGCTCTGGGCTCAGACATGCTGTGTAGTTATTCCTGCCTCCCTTCGCTACCCTCTGGGGAATCTAGGAGGGCTGTGAGGAGGTAGCCAAGTCCGGCAAAGCAATGAATGTCCTGTGGTTTATTAGCAATAATGTCCCCATTTCTGAGAAGCTGATGATGCTGGTAAAAGGGCGTCTGGGCTTCCTCTTTCACTGTTTCCTCACCACAACGTCAGCATAAATAAAAGGAAGCCTGGGACGCTCTTGGCTGCCTAGAGGCTCCCAGTGGAGGCCAGCCTGACCCATGGCACGGAGGTAAGGCCCCGCTTCCTAGGCAAGGCTGGCTGTGGGGACAGCGAGAGTCCAGGAGGGAAACGGCCTGGGGGATCTGGGGGTTGTGGGACAGCCAGCTGCCTGGGCCACTAAGGTGTTCGTGGCAATGAGTGTCTCCTCCCTTCCTGAGGTTTCCTTCTGCTGAACCAGGCCTCCCAGGGAGGGAGGGAATGCATGTGTGTGTATGCATATGTGTGTGTGTGTTTGCATGTGTGCACCTGTGCACCAGGGGATGTGCACAACTACGAGGTGGTATTGTGCACAGACAGGGAGGCAAAGGAGGACCTCTCCCCCTCTCCCTCTCTCTCTGTCTCTATCTCTGATTCTCTGTACGTTCCTCCCCCCTCTCTCTTTCTCTTCTCTGTCTGTCTCTGTCTCTGTCTCTCTGTCTCTGTCTCTCTGTCTCTCTGTCTCTGTCTCTGTCTCTCTGTCTCTGTCTGTCTGTCTGTCTGTCTGTCTGTCTGTCTGTCTGTCTGTCTGTCTGTCTCTCTCTCTCATTCTCTATGTGTCATTTATCCAACATACTCTGCCCTGACTCACCCGTTGCTGGTTGGAGTTTGGGCTCGGGTGGGTTGAGGAACTGCCCCATCCCTCCTGTATGAGCCCCAGTCTCAGGCATGGTAGGGCAGGGCTGCCAGGAGCGCATAGGCTCTCACCCACCAGGCTCCATTGCCAGTGACTCTTAGATTTTTGCATAGTTTTGAAGTTTTCCTGTCATCTCTCCTGCTTCTTAATAGCTTAAAAGGGAGCCAACCGTCAGCAGCCGGCACTCTGTATCTCCTTTATCCCTGCGCCCATACAGCCAGATGCCAGTGCTGTGGGTGAGCATGAGTTTGTTGCTGAATGTGTTTAGTGTTTAACACCTGTTGTTGTTGAATAAAAGGAGAACAATCCAGAGTCATGTAGCATAGAAAGCAGAATCCCCAGCCGCTCCTTTCTTTCTATAGAATTGGGATTTTTGTATGACTCAGCATTGTATCACTTATTATTATGACATAGAAAATACTGACAACAATATTGACGTATAGATGTCACTGTTGACCCCAACAGACACAGCACTGGTTCCCAGAGCTTTCCTGTCTTCCCCATCCTGGACCCCCACATAGAAGGTGTCTGCAGAGAGATGGGACTCATGTCACATCCCTCAGACAGGCTGAGCTGGGGCAGTTTTGATTATTCAGTGTCTTGCTCAGTGCATTACATGGAAATTTGCTCACTCTCTCCTGACCCCTTTCCCTACCTGCTGGCCATTAAAGTTGCTCATCTTCTGATGTTTGCTAACCATTCCGACTCCATAGAGGATCACAGGAAACCTATTAAGCTGGTTTTTGCTCTGTGGTTTCTGACTTTAGTGACTTATGCAACCCCTCAGATTAAAGAAATAGATTTGATGCTGTTATTAGTTGAGTTTTGATGGATGTATGTGTGCACATGCACACGCGTGCGCGTGCGCGCACACACACACACACACACACACACACACACACACACGTTTGCAGACAGAATCTTACTCTGTAATCCAAACAGTCTCCTTGGCCTCTGCCTCTTATGTGCTGGGATTACGGTATACACCACCACACCCAGGTAGTTTTGTCTTTGGAATCTTCATTTCATCTTTGAATTCAGAGTTACGGGTTATGTGTAATAATCTAACTTTAAAAAAATTATCATCTGCTTGTCTTGAAATTATTCATGACCAGTATGAGTCCTTCCAGGTCTTAGTGATTTGAAAAGCCGCCATTCCCCAAATCATATATAGACTGGATTATTTCCCTATTGTTTTCTATCTACTGTGATGTTCCTTTTTTCCCCGGCAAACAGAGCCTAACTATCGTCTTTGGTTTGTTAGAATTTGGGAGCAGTCTGTTAAGCCCATGTTAAGTCTGTGTGGAGCCTTCATTCCTGCTGCACTGAGAACAGGATGATCTAGGGAAGGACGGCCAGCCACTGGAGATGGGCACAAAAGCTCCTCGTGCTCACTTTTACTGGGAGGGAGGGAGGGAGGGATGGAGGGATGGAGGGACAGAGGGAGGGAGGGATGGAGGGAAGGAGGGAGAAGCTAAGGTAGATTTCTTCTCAGAGTTTAGGTTTCATGCAGGCATACATGCTCTTCAAAAAGGACAAAGTCTTCAGTAAGTTTTCAGTTCTCCTCCTCTGACCACACAGCCAACCCCATGACAAAGTTGCCCAAGTTTTAGTTCAACTTTGTTGTGCGTTTACATGGTGTTTCTTTCCATAGTAACATTCTTTTTCCTATTTAACTGTAAGTCCCACTTGCTTTAACTCTAGCAATGTATGCTTTCCTATCATTTTGGAATTTGTCTTCTCAGAAATATACCTTAGAGCAATTTTTCTCCAGGAGAGATTTGAACACTTCCTTTGCTTTTATGTAACCAAAAAAAAGTGGAATGAGGGAGAGTAGTCCTGGGGTTCTTGAAGTCAGGGCCTTGCCCTCTCACTTGGCTTTTTCACTCAAGGCTTGAGTCATGCCTCCACTTCTGGCTTTTTAGGGGCTAGTTAATTGGAGCTAAGAGTCTCATAGACTTTTCTGCCCTGTCTGGCTTTGAATCACAGTCCTCAGATCTCAGCCTCCTGAGTAACTATGGTTATAGGTATGAGCCACAGGGCCCTGCCTCACAAGTATCTCGTTTTGTTTTGCTTTAAATTAAAAAACCCAAGAAGTCAAAATAACTTTATTCTGAGATGACATGACCCCATATATAGGAAACCCCAAGGAATCCACAAAATCTCTTAACAAATAAGGTACTAAACAGTGCTGAAAAACAAATTCAAATAAAGCTAATGAACCAATTCAGAGCCATTTCAGAACACGATGTCAGAACCCAAAAGTCATTTATATTTCTGTTCTCTGGCAAGGACGATCAAAAAGGAAATTGAGGGGGCTGGGAAGGTGGCTCAGGTGTAGAGCGCTTGCCTTGCATGCATGAGGCCCTGGGTTCGATTCCTCAGCACCACATAAGCCAAAAGTAAAAAGCCAGAAGTGGCGCTATGGCTCAAGTAGTAGAGCACTAGCCTTGAGCTGAAGAGCTGAGGGACAGCGCCCAGGCCCAGAGTTCAGGCACCACGACTGGACCCAAAAAAAAAAAAAAAAAAAAGAAATTGAAACGGCAGTTCCATGTAAACTAGTGTATAAAAGCATAAACCGAGAGTAAATTCAACCAAGGAGTTGAACACCTTGTAGAACTGAAATTTCAAATCCTTGCTGAAAGACGTTTAAGAGCTAAATAAATGGAAAACATTCTTTGTTAGTTGGTGTGAAGACTCACTATTGTTAAGGTGCCGGTTCGGCTGGGTATGTAGATCAGTAGTAGGCTACTTACCTAGTGTGTGCACAATCCCCGGGTTTGAGCCCCAGCCCTACCCCCAAATGCCAGTATAACCCCTGGTAATCTACAATCCCTCTCAAGTGCCAGCCTCCTTTTATCTTTTTTCTTTTTGGTTTTGAGACAAGGTCTTTCTGTGTATCTTAAACTGGCCTCAGATGCCAGTCTGCTCCTCTTACATCAGCCCTCGGAATGCTGGGATTACAGCTTTCTGACACCATACCCAGCTTGCTTGCTTGCTTGCTTGCTTGCTTGCTTGCTTGCTTGCTTTCCCTGCCTCCCTCCTGTCCCTCACATCCATCCATCCTCCTTTCCTCCTTTCCTCCTTTCTCCTTCCCTCCTTTCTCCTTTCCTTTCCTTCTTCCCTTCTTTCCTTCCTTCCTTCGTTTCTTCCTTCCTTCCTTCCTTCCTTCCTTCCTTCCTTCCTTCCTTCCTTCCTTCCTTCCTTCCTTCCTTCCTCTTTCTTCCCTTCCTTCCCCTTTCTTCCTTCTTTATTTCTCCCTCCTTTTCCTCCCTCCCTTCCCCCCTTCTTTTTTCATCCTTTCTTCCTCCCTTCCCTCTTTTAGTTCTTTCTATTGTAGTTCCATTTATTTTGTGTGTTTAATAGACCCTATTCTTAGAGCAGATTTAGGTTCACAGCAAAACTGAGTTCGCATACAACCCTGCACCACTACCGCCATGCACACAGCCCTCCCCCACGCAAACACCCATGTCCTGTGGGCCACAAACCCCTGAACCTACACTGAGGAGCCATCACCGCAGAGCCCAGTGCCTCCCAAAGGCTCCCCATTCTACGGTTGTTGCTTGCTCTGGGGTTGGAGGAGTCACGGTGACATGTGTACAGCATCCTTCACCTCCCATGGAGTCCTTTTTGTCTCCCTGAATCTCCTCCATGCTCTCTCACCCACCCCTCTCTCCCCAGGCCCCTGTAATTGCTGATCTTTTAAAAGATTTTTATTAGCATATGCTAATTGAGAAGGAGCATTGGCTGACACTTCCATGCATCCCTGCAGTGTTCCAGGTCAAACTCACTCTCTTGTTTTTATAAACTGCCACCAGCTTATGGTGTTTTGTGATATTGGCTTTGACAGATTAAGACATTGGAGCAGACATTTTTCCTCCACATTTTATCCTTTGCTTTGTGATTCAATTATTTGCATAAAACAGAAGATGTTGGTTTGATTGCACTTTTATCTGTCAGACTTTGCCTCTGATTTCTTTTAAGTGTAAATAGGGTAAAGCTATTTACTTCTGTAACTTAAATATAATGTGATTTCATTTTTAGCATTTACATTTTTATTTAAGAACATGTTTGGAGAATGGTATGTGATGGAGATTTGGGCTGGTTTTCAATATTACTTAATTCTCCTAGCATTTTACTAATTTTTAAATTATCTTTGAGTCATTGTACAAAGGGGTTACCATTCAACATCCACTTTCTGAGTAGAATACATCTTGATTAATGTCACTCCTTCCAACATTCTCCTCCATCTTTTCCAACCCCAATTTTCCTAGTTTCATAGGATATGCATTGATTATTACAATTGCATTCTCCCCCAAATTTCTCTCTTCTCAGAATTTTAAATGGAATAGTCTATCACTGCACATTAATCTGATTCCCTCCTCATCATGCAGGACATTCTTGAATAAAATAGAGTTTGTTTCTAACCAGTATGCAGATAGATAGATGATAGATAGATAGATTGATTGATTGGTTGATTACATATGAATGGGTGGACAGATGGATAGATGATAGACCCTAGATAGAAAAACAGACACATGGATGGATGTATAGATGGATGATGGGTAGATGGATAGGTAGATGAATGAATACACGATTGGATAAATGGGTGAATGGATAAATGGGAGGATGGATAAAAGGGTGGATGGATTATAGGTCAATGGATGGGTAGATGGATAGATGATGCATAGATGGATAGATTATAGATAATAGACAAATATGTAGATGGATGGGTAGGTGGATTAATGAGTGAGTGGATGGTTGGATAAATGGGTGGATGGGCAGATGGATGGTGAATGAATGGGTGAATGGATAGATACAGATGGATGACCAGGTAGATGATAGATAGATGATAGACCATAGATAGAGAGGAAGATAGAGACAGCACACACATTTTGTGTGATGTTTTGAACATTACTGGAGAAAGGGCAGCTTGCTAGGTCTTCTTTGGCCTCTGGGTACTTCCCTGGTAGTCTGAAGGAAAATGGGGAAATCCCCAGGCTTTGGGAATAGGGAACTGATTGGCAGAGAGTGTTGGGGAAGAAATGGCAAATGCAGCAGAGGCGGGAGAGTACCCATCTCCATGCCACAGAAGAGGGCGCACAGGGAGAGAAGGAGAGAGGCAGGGGAGGGAGGGGGGAGAAGAAAGTGATCACACTGGGATGGCATATCCAGCTCCCAGCGCAGTAAGGGCTGGCACACACCGGGCCTCCCCTTAGCTGTCCTCATCTCTGGCCACTGTACTAGCGTGCAGAGGGTCCCAGTTGCAGTGACCAGACAGCAAGCCCATCCCCTCCAGTTCACACCCTCGGAGAAAGGGGATGTGCCTCAGGCCACCTCCCTGGACTCTCAGTGCATGACCAAGCTGGCCCTCTGTGTCAGCACAGAGCTGACACAGCCCATACTGTCCACAGGCACAGAGGAGGTGGAGACTCCAAGAGAAGAATCTCCAGAGCCAGAGACATGGACCTGGCCTAGCTTCCCACCAGGGGAAACCCAGACAAGCCTGTGCCACCCACTTGTAGGTCCATGGGTGACCAGGAGATGGCGCCAGTCTGGGGTTTTCTCCACATGGCCCTGCTGGCTGTGTGCTGGAGTCCCAGCTTGGTGACAGAAGGTGAGTCTGACAGATAAACCCCTTTCTACCCCTCTCACTGCTAGATCTGAGGGGGGCACCCCCCATAGACTCGCAGATATCGGCAGCCTCGCCTTCTTCCCCCGCTCTGTCCCTGGTCCCTCATCCCTGCTCCCACAACCCTGCCCAACTTTTCCTGGTCTCTGTGGGGTTCACACCCAGCCATAGAGTGTCTCCATAAATTGTTACCACATTCTGTAGAGTGTCCCCCACATTCCTCTAGGCTGCTCCAGCCTCTCCTCTGACCTCTTCCCCACTGTACCCTCTGCCCCTCTGCTGACCGCTGCTTCCCACCTCCAGCCCCTGTCCCTGGGAGGACGGTGCCCCAGGTTTCTCTCCCTCCCCAATCCACAGCAACTTCCACGAGGACTGAGTGTCGCATCCTCTCTGCTAAACCCAGGCTGAGACTCACACCACAGTATAGGGTACACGGCAGGGCTGGCAGGCTGCAGCTGACCCCCCGTTGTGCCTTTCCTGCTAGGTGGCATGTGGAGGGCAAAGACAAAACCGGAGCCCAAAGCATGTCCTGACCTTGGCGGGGGGGGGGGGGGGACATGGCAACTCCCTTACACATACTGAGAATCCTCTGTGGTCCCTGCTTGCCTGTCTGGAGAGGGATGTCCAAGACATGCCCCAGTGCAGGGGCTCCTCTGGACACCTGGGCCTCCTACCGGAAGCTGGACGCCAGGCTGGGGTGACACCCCCCTGCCTCTCCCCACCAGGCACAGTCCCTCTGGAGACCCTGAGCTGCTACAACGACTACACCAGCCACATCTCCTGCAGCTGGGCGGACACTGAGGACGCCAGGAAGCTCATCAACGTCACCCTGTACCGCCGGCTCAACACGTGAGTGACGCTAGCACCAGAGCCCCAGGCCCGTGTTGGCTGGGGGTGGAGAGGGGTGAATCAGAGTCAATACCAGAGACACTAGGTGGAGAGTACTAGGCCTGGGTACTGGTGTGTGATGTGGGAGTCTTGGGTCCAGCCTGCTGCAGGAGACAGCCACAAGGTTGGGGGGCGGGGGGGGGGGGCAGGAGGCAGTACAGAACGGACACCGAGACAGGGCCCATGGGCCAAGGTGGGGTCTCCATCTCCCATGGCTCATAGCTGGCTCCCTTCTGGACTGGTGGCCACCTCTAACAGGCCATTCAGGCAGGTGGCCGGCTTTCCTCTGGGAGGTCAGAGATGAGTCCTAGGTGGAAAGAGTACAAGGCTAGAATCCAGCAATGCCAGATCCCCTGAAGGGAGCACCTCTACAGGAGGCCTGTGCCCGCTGTGTCCTCCCTGAGTGCTCCCTGTGCCGTGTCCATCTCCTCCGGCCGTCTTCTGCTCAGCTGGTGGCCTCCCTCCTTGCCCTGAGCCAGCAGAAGCCCAAAGGCAAATCCCAGAGTTCCGAGCCTCCTGTCCACCACTGCCCCTCCCCATCCCCCCTGTAGCCACCTGTCCCAGGGCGGGGGCCCTGCAGGGAATCCCCATCCCAGTTAATACTGAGGCCTGAGCCTAGGTCCCATGGCTCAGGCTTGCATCATCCACTCCCCCACCTCCACGTGAGCCTCACAGGCTCCCTGGCGCCCCGGGGCCAGTCCCTGTAGTCTCTTGGTCTGTGTTCTTTTCCTGTGGTCTGAGGCCTTCTCCTCTTGCTCCTGTGTTATCGTGGGATCTGCGTGTCCTCACCACCCAACCCTGAGCCCAGACAAAACCCAGCACTCGAGGGACACTCGGTAGCTCTGTGGGCCGTGGGAGGCCTTGATTCCCTCTAGGATCATGTGTGTTCTGTCCCGACAGGGATCGAGCACGGCCCGTGGCCTGTAACTCCACTGGCCACTTGCCCAAGCCAGGCTGCCCATCCCCCCGCTGTGTCTCCAGAAGATGTATCATTCCCTACGAGAGTTTTGTCCTCTCTGACAATGACTACTTCTCATTCCGACCCGACCGGCCTCTGAGCATCCAGAGCACAGTTCTGCTGGACCAGCATGGTGAGAGAACTGGCCTCTGTTCACAGCGGACCTCACAACAGGCCAGTGGGAGGGGCTCGAGGAGCAGAGGCACTGTCCTGGGGTTAAGATCAGGTCCCTGGACCGAAGCAGCTGTGGAGTCCTTGTGCTAGAGGTGTTGCAGGGGTGCAGTGTGAGGGCCTCCACCCAAGCTCCCCACTCAACTCCCCTGCACCCCAGCCCCCCGCCCCCCGTCACCTGCTCAGCCATGGCTCCCAGGCTGAAGGCCTCCTCCACCATTCCTGTGGTGGAGGGGGTGTCCGCAGACAGGACTCTTCCTTGTGTTCGCTCGTCTTCCTTCTACAACAACCCATTTCATGGTTGCAGCCCGTGGGGCTGGGAGAGGTTCCACCATGCAGCCTGTGAGTGGCGATGGCAGTACAGATCGTGTTCTCTCCCATGAGTTAGACCCGGAGCCTGTCCCCCCACTGCCCTCCCTGGAGGTCCTGGGGCCACTGGGGAGAGCTACCAAAGGGCATTGTGTCCAGTAAGGGCTTATTCTAATGCAATAGAGGAAATAAAGCCAGTCCTGCAGTATTTCCTAAATAGAAGGGAAAGTTATTTTATAGTGTTGGCATGCCTTGTTGGTGAGCTTTCTAGACACTGACAGAATACATGACAGAGGCATAGAGGAAGTCAGATTTATTTGACTCACAGTTTCAGAGGATTCATTCATCACAGTGGGCATGCCGGCCCACAGCACAGCAGCTCCCACGGAGGACGGGAAGCAGAGCAGGGCTGTAACAGGAAGGGGCCAGGCAAGGACAGCCGCCTACTTCCTCCAACCACCTCCCACCTCCTATAGTTCCACCACCTGCAAATATTCTGTTCCAACTCTGGATCTACCAAGGGTTAATCCATGCATTAGGTCAGAACTCTCAGGGTCTCACCATCTCTAGAGACAACCTGTCAGACGTACCCAGAGATGTGCTTAACTAATCTGCTAGGCCCTTGCCTTCCAGTGATGTTGACAATCGAAATGAACTGTCACGTGTGCCACGTTTCCAAACACAGGTTCGAGAGATCAGAGTCCCTCCCCCCAGAGGAATCAGGGCTAAGGTCTAAGGGATTGGGCAACACCACATGTTGGCTAGTGTGCCACGCCGGGGGTAGCGGCAGGGACCTTGGAGGATCCAGACGAGCACTCCAGAGGGAAGGAAATAGCTTTGCAGCTGAGATCAGATGAGGAGGAGGTGCACCGCTGGCAGGGGTTCTACATGTGCAAGGGCCAGGAAGCGCAGAGGGCTGAGGCATGCTGGGAACTCCCTTCATGGGGTATGGTGTTCAGAACAGAGGGGACTTTGGGAGGGAGAAACAAAGGGTACTCAGCAGGGTTGAGACCCCAGGGCTGTAAGCCGCACAGGGAAGGTAGATGCCCCTCTGTCCCCTGGGTCCCAGGGTCAGGGAGGTGGGGCTCCAGCTGTACTGAAGAAGGCCTCTTTGCAGGGGCACAGGAAGTCAGGGCAGGGGAGTAGGGAGCAGTGCAAGGAAGAGGTCCCAGGGTGGAAGATGAGAGGGAGGAAGCTCTTCATGAGGGAGAGATAGGATAAAGGCGGAACTCGGGACTGGCAGAGGATGAAGGCAAGGAGCGGAGCGGCTGCAAACGGCAGGCAGTCACATGATTCAGTCGCCCGCTCCTACAGCAGGGCACAGCAAGACACATGGACGTCACAGGGTGGACAGGAAGGCCAACATGGTGGAAGAGAGAAGAGTGGGGATGGAGGAGTGTGGGGTTTTCTCTAAATCTGGAGATCAGTTCTCGTCCCTGAAAACTTGGCAGTGAGTGAGGAACAGCTGTGCGTTGGCAGGAGATCTGCACGTCTCACTTCCTCTCCCACTTCCCCCTCGGGGACATGAGCAGGTGCTGTAAGATGGCTGGAGTTGGCTGGGAACGGCTTGCATCCAGTGCCCCGTGGGCTCGGTTGGCGGCAGCTTCCTCCAGCTTGGTGTCAGCTCAGGAGTGCAGTCGCGCCTGTCCTGGCTACAGTGGGCGCAGGGTGATCTCTGCTGTGTGTGCACCGTGGGGGGCTTAGGACTCTGAGGGCTCCCACTAAGAGAGGCCCTTACACAGAGCGCACCCTGCTGGCAATCAGACCCGGAGGAGAGCAGGGCTGTGGCCTCAGAATGTGCCTTTCTAACAGTGTGTTGAGGGCAAAGCCGGGGCGGGGGGCCGGGGTGGTGGGTAATGACTCCCCGAGGATGCCCACTGTGTGCACGTGCCCATTCCTTCCTCCTCTTACCCCCCCCCAGTACACCGCAGCTGCCTCTCAGGCCTGGAGGTGGGGGAGGAGGGGGTGGCGAGGGGGGTCAAGACCCAAGCCCTGCCCCAGGCTCTAGGCTTCCCAGGGAAGGCAGCCGGGGATGTGTAATCCTGCTTGGGTGGGGTAGTTACCGACAGCTGCAGTGAGACATGAACAAGCAATTCCACCAGTGAGTGGGAGTCCAAGAGGGTGGGTGCCTAGAGCAGGTGACACTTATACCAGGTAATGACAGTCCTCAAAGACCTGGGGGACTTGGATAGGAGGGAGAGTGGGCCGCAGGGGAGCGAGCAGTCTGGCCTGCAGCGCCCTCTGCTGGGAAGGAGGCTGTGGTACACAGCTAGGCAGGAAGGGGCTGCTGTTTGGTTTCTAGCCCCCCTAAGGAGCTGGTAGTTGGCATTCAGAGCCCCCCTCCCCAAGTCCTGCCACTGCTTTCACATGGAGCCCACGGTGCTGGAGGTCAGGGGCCCAGGGCTGTAGAGGTAGGATCCCCCTCCTCGTCCACCAGTGATGGCAGACAGTACTGGCAGGAGCGTCATCCCGTGGCCAGGCCGCCCTCACCTGCCCCGCGCTTCCTCTCCCCACAGTCCAGCCGCCCTCACCCCAGGACATCCAGGTCAGGAGCAAGGGAGACGAGTTCCTGCTGAACTGGACGGTGGCCCTGGGGGCTGCCCCAGCACCCTGGCTGTCACACAGGGACCTGGAGTTTGAGGTGGCGTACAAGCAGTGGCACCACTCGTGGGAGGTAGGACCCGAAGGCGGCTCTGCCCAGCCAGGGACGTCGCCTGGCCTGGCCCTCCCTCAGCACCCCCTCTCCTGCAGGATGCCACCACCCTGCACTCCGAGTCCTCACAAGTCACCCTGGGGCCAGAGCACCTCACGGCCAGCAGCACCTACGTGGCCCGAGTGCGGACCAGGCTGTCCTCGAACTCAGGCATGTCGGGACGGCCCAGCCCGTGGAGCCCTGAGGTGCGCTGGGATTCCCAGCCAGGTAAGGGGATGATGGGGGAAGTGCCTCTCTCTGGGCAGTAGGGGTGGAAGAGTCCCCCACGGTCTCTGCTTTGGGTCCTGATCTGAGATCCCAGGCCTGTCCCACATCCATGCCAGGGTCCTGGGTCAACTCTGCCCATGCCCCTAGGGTCCATGACAAATAACACTGATCACTAGCAGGAGTGCTCTGTACAGGGTCCCCTCTGTCACCAACACTTGGAGACTATCCCTGGCCCTGAAATGGCTCACCCAGCCCCGATCCTCTCAAGCTGGTGGCACAGAGCGGACAGGGCCAGCCTGCCATCATCCACGGCCTGGTGGCCATGCTCTCTGTGTCCGAGCTGCACAGAAAACCAGAGCTGTGGCTGAGCAAGCCTGTCCCTCCTCCCAGGGGACGAGGCGCAGCCCGGCAACCTACAGTGCTTCTTCGACGGGGTCCACATGCTTACCTGCTCCTGGGAAGTGCGGTCCCCTGTGATCCACTCCGTCTCTTTCGGACTCTTCTACAGGTCCAGCCTTGGTGCAAAGTAAGTGTCCTGACCCACCCCTCCTCCTCTGGGCCCCGGAAGGTCCCTGGGACCACAGCTCACCTGAGGTTTCAGCTCTCCTCTGGCCTGTCCTGATACCTGTCCTCAACTACTTGTGCTCCCCAGGGAAAAAGAGTGCTCCCCCGTGCAGAAGGAGGAAGTGGGTGACCTCTACACCCGGCACCGCTGTGGGATCCCTGTGGCCGACCCCAGGGCCCATGGCCAGTACATCGTGTCTGTTAGACCAAGGACCGAGGAAAAAAACATCCAGAGCTCAGACCACAGTGAGTTTTCCCCGCCTCACTGTGGGCCAGCATGAGTTCCTTGTGACACCCCAGCAGTCCCAGGCCTAGTGTCCAGGCCTAGCGTGCGTCCCTTTCAAAGAAGCCCAGTTTTGTGACCTTTCTTTGTTTTCCCGTGACCTTTCAAAGAAGTGCAGCTTGTGACCCAAAGTGCATGAGGTTCCTTTATTCCCCCACATCTTGGCCAGCATTTGCTGCCGTTCTGACTGGAGGGAGATGGATTCTCCCTGTGATTTTGATTTGCGTTTCCATTAAGGCTAGCATGTTGAACATCTCTTCGTGTATTTATTAGCCAATCTGTGTTACTTTTTGTTTACTTGCCCCTTTATTAATTGGATTATTTGTTCTCTTACTGTTAATATTTTTAGGATTGATTGGTTGTTTTCATCCATTGAACTTAAACTCAGGGCCTGGATGATGTCTCTGAGCTTTTTTTAATTTTTTTTTTTTCCCTCAAAGCTAGTGTTCTTCCACTTTGAATCACAACTCTACTTCTAGTTTTTTGGTGGTTAGTTGGAAATAGGAGTTGTACAGACTCTCCTACCCAAGCTGGCTTCGAACTGAGCTCCTCAGATCTCAGCCTCCTGAGTTGCTAGAATTACAGGTGTGAGCCACCAGCACCTGGTTTGAGTACTTTATATATTCTCTATATTAATCCCCACTTGCTCATTTATTAATTGTTTGTTCTTTAACTGTTTAGTTTTTTTAGTTCTTTCTGTAGTCTATATACTAATCCTTTATGGAATAGCTGGTGAAGATTTTCTCCCCTTCTGTGGATGGTTTCTTGGCTCTGGTGACTGTTTCTTTTACTATGCAGAAACTCTAATGTAGTTCCCTTTGTCAATTCTTGCTCCTATCCTCTGGGCAGCTGGAATCCTATTCAGAAAAGATTTACTTGTGTCTATAACTACCAGGGTTTCACCTCCATTTATCTATAGTAGATTTGAAGTTTCAGGTCTGCCTTTGAGCTCTTTGATCCAATTGGGGTTGATTTTATACAGGGCCAGAGATAGGGGTCTGGGTTCAGTCTTCTGCAGATAGATACCCAATGTTCCCCCAGGCACCATTTGTTGAGGCTTTCTTTTCTCCATTATGTGATCTTGGCTCCTTTGTCAAAAATGATTCATTGGTAAGTGAGTGATTTTATTCCTGGGTCTTCTATACTGTTGCATTGGTCTTCGGGTCTCTTTTTATGCCAGTACCAAGCTGATTTTCTCACTGTGGTTCTGCAGTATATTTTGGAGTCTGGTATTGTGATACCTTTCATGATGTTCTTTTCACTTGGAATTGCTTTTGTTCTTCAGGGGCTTCTATCACATACTATGAAATTTGGACTGTTTTTTCTAATTCTATGAGAGCTAATGTTAGAATTTTGATGGTATTGCAGTGAATCTGTACATATGGCTATTTTTACAACATTAATTCTGTCAACCCATGAGTATGAAAGATTTTGCACCTTCTGATGTCTTCTTCAATTTCTTTCTCCAAAGTTGTATAGTTTCCTTACAGTCTTTCACTTCCTTGATTAAGTAAACCTAGGTATTTTATTATTTTTCAGATTATAATGAATTCAGTTGTTTCCTGGATTTCCTTTTCAACCTATTCATTGTTGGCGTGCAGAAATGCCACCATTTTTTTGAGTGTTGACTCTGTATCTTGCTACATTTCTGAAGGAATTTCTCAGTTCTAGATTTTTGGTGGAATCTGTAACGTCTTTTAAGTGCATGATCATGTCTTCTGAAAAAGTTGATAATTTGACTCCTTTTTTCCCTATTTGAATTTCTTTTTATTTCTCCTGCTGTATTATTCTGACTAGAATTACAGTACCATATTGAGTAAGAGTGAGGAGAGTGGACATCCTTTACTCAATCTTGAAATGGTTTTGGTTTTTCCCATTTTGTAAGGTATAGGCTATAAGTTGTCATATATAGCCTTTATTAAGTTCAGGTTACTTTCCTTCTATTCCTAGTTTGTTCAGAGCTGTTATCATAAAAAAAGGAAATAGTTTTTCTTCATCAGTTGAGATGATTATGTATGATTGTCCTTAATCACTAACTGTTTACATGATACATTACATTTATTGATTGACATATTTTAACTATCCTTGAATCCCTGGAATGGACCCAACAAAATCATGGTTCATGATTTTTTGATGTTTTGTTGAACTTAGTTTGTAAGGATTTTATTGAGAATTTTTACATCAATGTTCATTAAGTAGATTGGTCTATAATTTTCTTACTGTCTTTCTGGTTTTGCAAAGAGTATAATATTTACTTCGTAGAAGGAGTTTGGTATTATTCCTTTCTATTTCATGGAGAATTTTATTGTTAGTTCTTTTTTAAAGGTTTGATCAAATTCTGTCATGAATCTATCTGGTCCCGGGTTTTTCTTTGTTGAAAGACTATTAATGTTTCACTATCATTACTTCTTTTTTTTTTTTTTTTTTTTTTTGATCGGTGGTAGAGCTTGAACTCTGGGCCTGGGCACTGACCCTCACGCTTCAGCTCAAGGCTATTGAGCCACAGTACTACCTCCGATTTTTTGGTGCTTTATTGGAGATAAAAGTCTCTCAGGCTTTCCTGCCTGGGCTGTCTCTGAACTGTGATCCTCAGATCTCAGCCTCCTGAATAGTTAGGATTACAGCGTGAGACACCAGTGCCCAGATCATCATGACTTCTTATGTATCTCTTGAGGCAGTTTATATCTTCATGGTTCAATTTTTGATAGGTCAACTGTTTGCAGAAAATAATTCTTTTTTTCTGGATTCTTCCAACTTATTTGATAAGAAGATTTCAAAGTATTCCTTCATGATCCTTTGGATTATTTTGGTATCTATTGTGATATTCTTCTTTCATCTCTAATTTCATTGAGTTGATAACTTTCCTTCTTCTTTTGTCAGATTACCTAGGGGATTGTCAACCTTATTTATTTTTCCATAACACCAACTTTTGTTTCATTGATTCTCTGTATAGTTTTTTTTAGCCTCCATTTCATTACTTTTTCATTATTTTTCTGCCTAATCTTACTATTTCTTACTGTCTGCTAATTTGGGGTTTCGTTTGTTCCTGTTTTTCTGCAAGTGTGAGGAGTGTTAATGGGCCGTGTATTTGAGAGCGCTCTTCTTTGGATGTATGCGCTCCATGGTTCTGCATGTTCCTCTCGGCACTGTCTCACTATATTCCACAGGCTGTGGCAGGCTGTGTTCTCATTTTCATTAATTCCAGGAACTTTACATTTTTTCCCTTTATTTTTTCAATAACCAGCTGCTCATTCAACAGTATGTTGTTCAGTCTACATGTATTTATATATTTTCTGTAGTATCTTGTCATTGAGTTCTAGTTTAATTCCATTATGGTCAGATACAATGAAGGGTGATTTTTTATTTCATTCTATTGGTAGAAGCTTAATTTACATCTCAAAAAATGATTTATTTGAGGGATATTTCCATGAGTTGCAGAGGAAAAAAATGTGTGTTATGCTGCTATTAGATGAAATACTCCGTAGATGTTTCTTATGTCTAGTTGATCTATGATGTTCTTTAGTTCTGAGGTTTCTTTGAGTTTTTTGTTTTTGTTTGAATGACCTCTTATTGGTGAGAGTGGGATATTGAAGTATCCTACTTTTGTTGATCTATCAGCATTTGTAAAGCCAGAATTGTTTGTTTAATTAACTCATTCATGTCTGCTGTTATTTGGTGCATGAAAACTACTATAAATTCTACTTTAGCTTCCCTTTATTAATTCGAAGTGACCTTCTTTGTCTCTTTTGACTACTTTTAGCTTGAAGCCCATTTTGTCAGATACTATCCTACTTTCAGGGTCCATTTACTGGGAAGGCCTTTTTTTCCATTCTTCAACCCTGTGTTTGTCTATGTCAAGTGAGATGTGTTTCTGGTAGGCAACAAATGGTTGGATCTTGTGGCATGTTGGACAATTAAGACCATTACAAATTTAATGTTAACATTGAAGCCAGGAGCTGGTGGCTCATGCCTATAATTCTAGCTACTCAGGAGGCTGAGATCTGAGGAGGATTCAAAGCCAGCCTAGTCAGAAAAATCCCTGAGACTCTTATCTCCAATTAATCACAGAAAAAGCCAGAGGTAGAGCTGTGACTCAACTGGTAGAGCACTATCTTTGAGCAAAAGAGGCAGGGACAGTGCCCAAGCCCTGAGTTCAAGCCCCAGGACCAGCACAAGAAAGAAAGTTAAAGATACATCGTATTTCTTGTCATTTTGATCTTTTTTTAGATACTTGTTAATCTCCTCTAGTAGATTTTGTTCTTTCCTATATTTTTCTGTTTGGGATTTGCACAGAATGCCTTTAAGTATTTTATTGGTTTTTTGCAGTTTTAGTTGTTAATCATTAATTTCTTTAGCTTTCAGTTGTCATGGAAAGTTCTTATTTCTCTTTCACTAATAAAGGACAGTAGGCTAGGTTGGCAATTATTATCTTGCAGGACTTGAATTATGTCATGCCATATTCTCCTTGCATTTAGCGTTTGCATAGAGAAATCTGCTGATATTCTAATGGGCTTGCCACTGTAATTTACTTGTCTACTCTCTTTTGAGGCTTTCAATATTCTTTTATTCTTTGCAATTTAGTGTTTTAGCTATAAAACACTAGGGTTATTTCTTCTTCTAATCTTGCCTGTTGGAAGTTCTTTAAGCCTCCATCAGATGTATGCCCCCTTCTTTCTCAAATTGTGGACGTTTTCTATTATTTTATTATATAGGCTATCAATGTCTTTGGTTTTTATTTCGCCTCCCTTTTTATCCCCATTATATGTAGGTTTGGTCTTTTGGCAGAGTCTGAGCTTATAAGTCCTCTTTGTAACTTAAGTGGTTTTTTTTTTCAACAGTCTCTGATCTACTTCCTTTGTTTTATCTTCACCCCCCCCCACACCCTGTTTTCAACATCTCTCTTATAAGCTAGGCTTTCAATTGCATTTTTTATTTGCGTTACTGAGCTCTTCTCTTCCAGGATTTCAATTTGATTTTTTTCAAGATTTTGACATCATTATTGATTTCCTCTTTTATATTCTGCATCACCTTCTATATTTCATTCCTGTGTTTTCTTGTGCTCTCCGGTTCTTGTTCTCTTATTGTTGGACTCATCTTTGAATTTGTTGAGCTATTTATAGTGACCTCTTTTATTGTATTGACCATTCTTGTCATTACTATTTTGACCTCCTTGTTTGAGCTTTCTTCTGCTTCAGTATCACTTGAGTCCTTTATTATGGAGTTGCTGGTTCTTGATAGCAGCATTTCACCTTGTTGATTTGTTAGGTGAGTGATTTTTCGCCCCCTGGAATACATGCCCTTTGAGCTAAGACTGGGCAATGTCTGGGGTGAAGTGTGAGTAAGATAGAAGTGAAAATCTAGCTGATGGGTTATAATAGAAGAGACGTGAATAGCTAAGTAGGTACTTGTGTGTGTGTGTGTCTGCAGGCCCCCGTGTGCGCGTGCGCGCGAGCGCGCGCGCACACACACACACACACCCCATCCCAAATAACAGCAAATAGAGAAAAAAAAAGGAAAAAAAAAAACAAGCAAAAGAGTAAGAATGCTCAATCAAATAGCTCAAAATCCCTACAAAGAAACAGAAAAACAGTTGAATCAAATTATATTTAGGTAACTTAGTTTCCCGATGGGAGTGCAGGTAATGAGGGATTTGGTATAGGGGAGCAGGGATAAAAATAAATACGGACAAGAGAGCTTTTCTACCAGTAGATAGAAAGTGTAGTGGATGGAGAGGGGCTACAGAAAGAGGACAAAGGTATGATTTAAACTTGAATTACAGGGGGTGGGGATGTGGCTTAGTGGTAGAGTGCTTACCTAGAATTCATGAAACCCTGGGTTCAATTCCTCAGAATCACATAGACAGAAAAAGCCAGAAATGGTTCTGTGGCTCAGTGGTAGAGTGCTAGGCTTGAGCAAAAAAAGCTCAGGGACAGTTCCCAGGCCATGAGGTCAAACCCCAGGACTGGCAAAGAAAGAAAGAGAGAAAAAAGGAAGGAAGGAAGGAAGAAAGGAAGGAAGGAAGGAGGGAAGGGAAGGAAGAAAAGGAAGGGAAGGAAAGAAGGAAGGGATGGGAAAGGAAGGGAGGAAGGGAGGAAGGAAGGAAGGAAGGAAGGAAGGAAGTTGAATTTCAGTAGGTAGGCTTGATACAGACATGATGAGTTCAAAGAAAAAGAAGGGGTAGGAGAAGCAAAAGGAAATGGTGGATGAGATGAGGTAAATAGTCTATGATAAAAGTTAAGAACTAGAGGCTGAGAAGGTGGCTCCGTGGTAGAGCGCTTGCCTAGTGTGCGTGAGGCCCTGGGTTCGATTCCTTAGCACCACATAAGCAGAAGAAAGCCAGAAGTGGCACTGTGGATCAAGTGGCAGAGTACTAGCCTTGAGCTGAAGAGCTCAGGGACAACATCCAGGCCAAGAGTTCAGGCCCTACCACCAACCAAAAAAGAAAAGAAAAGAAAAGGACTAAAATAATCTGTATCAGCCATACAGATTTTGTAAAGAAAAAACCCAAACAGCAACAAAAATATACAACTAAAGCAATCAAACCAAAACAGCACAAACAGACTTACACAATGCAAAGTATGTTTTTGATTGTTCTTGCTTCTCTAAATGTATGAGAGAGAGGGAGAGAATATAATCTGTGAGGTGCAGGAGACCATGCTCCTTAGCTCTGGGAGTGAGGACTGTTTCCTTCAGGAGTACCAGATTGCAGCTTTAGTTGTCCCTCCCCCAGTGCAGGGACATGGCTGCTGGTAGCTCTGTTCTATGCTGTTTTCTTCCTGCTGAAAAAGTTGTTCTACAGTGTTCTGGCTCTGGCCACATCTTCCATTGATTCTGGCTCTCTTCTTTTCTTTCTCACTTTAAAATCTGGTCTCCTCAATGACACCAGATTGTTTTCTTCACAGAGTAAAAATGAAAGATGCTTTTAGTTTGCCATCTTACCCCCTTATTTGGTTATGAGCCATCTTTGTTTTTCCTAATGGATAGATAATAGGTTGAGTGACTAACTTAAAGATGCCAAGCTAGTAGGAGGTAAATCAAGATTAGTATGCAGAAACTCTGATACTGTTTCTGCTTTCTCTGTTCTTTGTGTTTTCTACCTTGAGGCCAAGTGGGAGGGACTGTCTCAAAGAGGCTTCACAGTGTGGCTGGGCAGGGAGCCACCTAGACATGGCTCAAGGCCAAGTACAGCTGGTGTGGGGGCTTTCCAGATGGTGAGAACCTGTAAGCAGGTTGGGTCCTGGCTCCAGACATCTCATACCTTCCAGCAGAGGAGCTGAGGTCGAGAAGCACAGAACAGTCCCATCTAAAGACGCTAGGGCAGCAGGGAAGGGCAAGAAGTCTGCTCTTCCACTGTGCATCTGCCCACCTGGGACAGGTTTCATAACTATGCTGAGACCCAGGTTCCCAGCGTATAACACGAGGGCGCTGTAGGACCTGGCATGGAGGGCAGTGAGAATGGATGCCGAGCAAGTTTGATGGTGGCTGTCATGCAGTTGACAGCCTCTACTGCTTTCAAACACCAGCCAGCAGGCACGACGAAGCCTGTCTTGTCATCTCCCAGGAGCTGAGTGGCCATGATGACACTGCTGATGTGGCGGCTTGGTGAGGCCCAAAGAGGCCTCAGTGGTGGGGAGCTGGGGCCCCTGTGACCACTGCAGGGGTGATGACCTGGTGACCCTGAAAGTTTCCCTCCCTGCAGTCCAGATGCCGTGCCCCACCCTCACTGTGAGTAAAGATGGAGAGAGCTACAGCCTGCGCTGGAAAACCAAGAAAATGTACTACGCGCACATCGACCACACGTTCGAGGTCCAGTACAGGAAATCCACAGCCGACTGGGAGGTGAGGACCTGGAAAAATAACAACAACAACAGGAAATGGAGGGAAGGAGAGGGAGGGAGCCCCCACCCCAAGGAGCCTCCTCTGCCTGGGCCTTGAACCAGCTGTCAGAGGTGACCACTGGGACTTGAGTGACTGCACCCCTGAGAAATGAGATGGTCACAGCCCCATTTCCTGGTGAGGGGACTGAGGCGCCTAGAGCTGACATGACATGGTCACGTGACCAGAATGGACCCCGAATTACAAGGTTCAGAGCCCATCAGTGTGGGGCCAGCTGAGATAAAGGGATGGAGGTTTTCAAGTCCCAAAGTCCTGGGGACATGATACATGGGAATGGTATCTGGAGCCAAAGGATGGCAACTGGGAATAGACTGGTCCTGAGGCCCAGGCTGCCCACACCCCCCCCACCTCTGTCTCTGTCCCCTCCACCAGGCAGGTCTAGGACCTGTGCATAGCCATTGGCTCCAGAGAGCAAGCCCCTAGCCTAGGCCAAAAATGGAGAAACTGAGGCAGGAGGGGGTGTCAGGCAGAATAAGGAGGCTTAGGTTTGTGGATCCAATTTCTGAGACCAGGGTGCAAGCTACCTGTCCTGCCTTCCTGAATAGGCTGGATTTGGGGTACAGGGCCACCCCCAGAATACCTGGATGGTAGAGGGGCCTCCAGGGAGTGGTAGGAGGAGGTGAGCCCAAGGGATTCCGGGTCCAGGTGTCATCATTGGCACTGGGGGAGGTACAGGAGGGTCTGGTCCCATTGGACTGCATGGTCTGATGGGGTCCCCCGTGGTGACCACGAGGCCCTAGGAGCTCTGGATACAGCTGATGGTGGATGGCAGGGAGAGGGATTGCAGCCAGCCTGCTGCACCTGGCCAGGGGCGTGGCCTCAGCCTCGGTGCACCTGCTCTCCCCAGGCCAGCAAGAAAGAGATCCTGCAGAACGCCCACAGCATGGCACTGCCCGCTCTGGAGCCCGCCTCCATGTACGTGGCCAGGGTGAGGGTCAGGCCCAACTATGGTGTCTACAACGGGATCTGGAGCGAGTGGAGTGAGGAGCAGTCCTGGACCACAGAGACGGGTATGTCTGCCTCATGACTGTACTCCTGGGCAGCGCCACGGACCCAGACAGGGAGGGCTGGGCATAGACACACGGCCATGGGCCGCTCCACCTCACCCTCCCTCCTGTACCCGGAGGCCCAGGGCTCTGGGAAGTCCCCAAGATGGTCAGGCCAAACCTGTGACTCCTACACCACCAGTGCTAGTATCCAGGCCTGCCCCACCCCCCAGCGTCCTGCTCTGTGACTCCGGGTCTCCGACCCAGGCCTCTTTCTTAGCTGTGTCTGGCCGCCCTGCCCAGCACCCTCCAAGCCCTGGGCCCAAGCAGAGGTCCTGAGGGACAGCGAGCCCTGAGCAGCTCCAGGCCCAGGCCTTTCCCTCCCACCTGACACTCCTTGTCCCTCTGCTGCCCAAGTGCTGCCCTTATGGGTGCTGCCGCTCATCCTGGCCGGAGTCTCCCCCACCTTGCTCGTGGCCCTGCGCTTCTGCGGCATCTATGGATACAGGTCAGTGCTCGCTGCAGCTCAGGTGAGGCCAGCCAGGACCCCGGGGACCACCAGGCCTGGCTGCCAGACCTGCTGCTGCTTCCTGCTCCGCCACCCGCGTGTGGGACCTCCGTTTCCCCTCTGCACATAGCTGGCCTTGAGGTCTCTGGTGATGGCCACCTCCCTGGTGTCTTCCAGGCTAAACAGGAAGTGGAAGGAGAGGCTGCCCAACCCCAGCAAGAGCCTCCTGTTCCAGGTGAGACCTGGCTGGGGCTCTGCTCCTGGCTCCCTGTAGGTGTCCTGCCACCTCCGGGCCTGTCCTGGCACGGCCCCAGCCTCGAGCGCTTGGAGGCTGGGCTGGTGGGAAGGTGGATCCTGGGGAGGAGGGCGGCCATGGTGGACATCAGTGGTGGGCACAGGAGCCCGTGGTCAGGCAGCACTGGCCTGTGAGGGGCCACAGTCCACGTCCGGAGGAAACCCCACTGGGAGGCTTGGGATCCGCAGCTCCCCTGCCCGTGGCTGCTCAGGAGCCCCGGGGTCATCGCAGCCCTCCCTGGGCCTCAGGGCCTTGGTGTCTGAAGGCCGTGGCTAGTCAGGACATGCGGATATGGCTCCCTGAGTTCCCCCATTCCTCCACTGATCCCCGGGGTCCCCACCACCCACAGGCACCCACGTCCTTCCTCTTGCAGGGTGGAAGCGCAGGGCTGCGACTCCCAGACAGCACATGGGCCGGCGCCGGCAGAAGCCCCCCTTCCTGGGGACCATGGGGACTGTGTCCTGAGCTGGAGGGGTGAGTGTGTGTGTGGCTCTGACTGCGCCTGACCCCCGGGGAGCGGGAGGCCAGCATAACCCCCTATTCCACCATGGGTGGGGATGGTGTGGCCTGTGGCTCATAGGGGAACAGACCCACAGTGGCTCCCAGGTAGACTCGGGGAGAACTTCCTGACTCCCAGGTTAGGGAAGCACAGACCAGGGACAGGGACTTCACCAGAGTCCCCCTGCCTCTCCCTTGCCCTGTGACCCAGGGAGGTGCCACACTGCAGAGGTTGCATGGCTGACGGAGTACTCCTGCCCGGAGGGCCCCTGCCCCTTTTGTAAAACGGCATTGTCTGTTGGGGAGAATTGTTGGCCTGGTGGGTAGAATAACCAAAGGCAGGACTGGAGCACAGGCATATCATAGACCTGGCCTGAAGGTTCTGTGGATGACCTTGAAGGTTCTGTAGGTGACCTTGAGCTAAGCATTGCATATGTGATGCTTACCAAGATACAAAACCTCTTGAGGCCTGGTCTCTCCTGGGCACTGACTGTGAGATCAGATGCCAGGACTTCCGGATCACCTAGCCTCTCCTGCATGTGCAGTCACCTGCCCCCGTGGCCTCCACACCTCTGTCTCTGATCTTCCCACAGGGGATTGAGGGTCAGTGAGGTGTCGCCTCTCACCACAGAGGACCTCCATGTTAACTACGATTCACCATCTGAGCCAGACACCACCCCAGCTGACCCTAGCCTGCCCGCGGAGCAGCCCCCCAGCCCTCCACCTGCCTCCCCGGCCCCTACAGGCCACCCTGAGAAACAGATCTCCAGCTTCGACTTCAACGGCCCCTACCTGGGGGCCCCCCACACCCGCTCCCTGCCTGATATCGTGGGCTTCCCACCCTCACAGGTGGGTGGGAGCCCGAGGCCCCCACTGCCAAGCTCCCTGGAGTACCTGTGTTTGCCCCCTGGGGGACAGGTGCACTTGGTCCCCCTGGCCCAGGTGACAGAGCACAGCCAGCCTGCAAGTGAGGAGCATCAGTGCGGCCTGCAGAGATGCGAGGAGAGCCCCTCCCTGGAGTCTGGGAGAGGCCCTGGCCCTCACCCCATGACCTCCGAGCCAGGGGCCAGTGGACAGGACCCAAAGGGCAGCCCGGCAGCTCTGCCTGCTACCCCTGCATCTCCCGCGGTGGCCTCTGACTATGTCACCACTGCAGACATGGCCTTCGCCCTGCCCACAGGGACCACGTCGGTCTCTTCGGCCCCACTTGTCCCTGTCTCAGACCACGACCCCGGCCTCTGTCCTCAACAGACCAGCGGGCCCGCTGGAGCAGCCTCAGAGAAGCCAGCGTTTGAGGGCTACGTGGAGCTTCCTCCAGCCACGAGCCACGCCCCCAAGTCTCCTGTGGGTGGTCCTGGCCCTCCCAAGCTCAGCAGCCTCACCCCGAACCCAGGGGAGACTCGGGAGGATGGGGCCCCAATGTCTCCACATTCTGAGGGTCTCCTTGTCCTACAGCAGGTGGGAGACTACTGTTTCCTTCCTGGCCTGGGACCCGGTCCTCTCTCCCCTCATAGCAAGCCCTCCTCCCCAGGACCCGGTCCTGAGGTCGGGGACCTAGAGCGGGCTTGCCCGGCCAAGAAGCCACTGTGCCAGCCCACAGCCCAGATGCCAGCCATCCAGTTCTTCAAGTCACTGAAGCAGCAGGATTACCTTGCACTGCCCCCGTGGGGTGTCAGCAGGCCTCCTGAGGTGTGCTGAGGCCTGGGCCTCTCTACAGAAGGGGAGGCCTCCACACTGAGCTCAGGGGGCGCCCTGCCCCCCTCTCCCCCCCCCAGCCCCCTGTCTCCTCAACTCCAGGATCTCTGCTCCTGCCCTTCCCTGTCTTGTCTCTGTTTCTCTGTCTCTCACGTGCACATGTGTGTACACACACATATTTTTCTTTGAAGTTAACTTCACTTTAGGTTCTGCGTTGGAGCTTCCGTGTGTTTCCTCTACCTCCCTCTCAGTTTTAAGGCCTCAGCTTTCCTTGCTCAGCTGCACCCTGTCTTTTTCGCTGATATATCAGTGGAGCAAGGCTGGGGTCCAAGCCCAGCCCATTCTGAGTGAGACCTATATGGCATGCTTAAGGGGCTCCCCTCAGCTGCCTGGCACCCCCAGATGACATGGCTGGCTTGTAGCCGGGCACAGGAGAGAGGGGTGCCATGTGGGCCCCCCAAGGATTAGATCTTGAAAGACAGGAACTGGGCCATTCCATGGCATCAGGCCGGGAAGTCCTCAGCCCATCTGTCACGCCAAGAAAACAGCACGGCAGCGTGTACAGGGAACACGCTGGAGGCTGCCTGGCCCTCAGCTGGGGCCCTGGGGGTCCTCACGGAGAGCATGGGGGGCCTCTGGGGATGTATCACTGGTGTGGGTGATGCCACATGTTAGCCACGGTTGGGACCAGGCTGACGGGACAAGAAGAGAGAGAGGTCTAGAACACGCTTTAGCAATGGTGGAGAAGCTGGGGAAACTTCCAGAAAGCAGGAAGGACAGTGAAGTGCTGGAAGATGCTCAGCTGGCCCCACTGGCTGTGGAGGAGGGGGAGGGGTGCTGCTTCTGGGTCTCTTGGGGCCTCTGCTTTTCTGATATGCAGAGCACGATGGCATTGCATGGGGCTGGTTTGCATTATCTGATTTTTATTATTTGCATAGGTTTGTGTATGTATCGTATCTTGAGCATTGGAATTTTTATTTTCTTTTTTTGGTGTTTTGGTTGCTGGACAGAGTCCATAAAGCTGTTTTTTCTATTAGGTGCTACGTTTCTCTGGTGCCATGTTTGAAATGATTGGCATGGGTCTTTCACAGATGGGGCCAATCTCCCTTGTGGGTGTAATGTAGGTGCCCTTCTGTGAAGGGGCGTGGTCCGGCCCGGGAGGCCCCGCCTCTGCGCTGTCATGGATGATCAATCACTGCAGGGAGCAAGTTTGCAAAGGCCTTCACCACCATTACACCATCTGAATGGATTATTTGTGTTATGTGTTGAGCTTGTCCTGGAACCCATACACAGCTGTCTTTCCCTTCTCTGCAAACCCAGAACCAGGTGTGTCTGTGTTGCATGTTTATGACGCAGGCCTGCTAGGGACAAGAAAGCAGGAATTCTTATGGCTCTCGTTCACCAATTACCACTCAGTGCAGCACAGTTTGTGGCTGAAGAAGTCGTGAACAAATTCATGAATTCAGCGGTGGACGGTGAAACCCATAGCAGGGAGTTAGTGAACTGCAACGCAGAGGCCTTCGGGGAAGATAGAGAAGGGCTCCATGTGAGACTGCGTGTCCAATGTTAATTGCAGAGTACCCTTGCAGAGGAACATTCTGTAAAACACTTGTAATACAAAACAAAATGCTGGATTTGATTTGTGTGTGTAAACGTGAGTGTGTGTGTGTGTGTGAGAGAGAGAGAGATGGGGAGAGGCAGTCTGAGGATTTGTTCTTTGAGCTACTGAAGGGTGGGGCCATCTTCACTGAGTGTAGGGTGGCGTGCGCAGACACCATGGAGAGGTGCAGGCTGCGGTCATCTTGGTGGGAAGCAAATCAGCTTGTGGAATATCTCATGGGGGCAGGGGAGGAGAACGAAGACCATCGTTACATTTTTAAAATTAGGATCCCTTTTATTGTGCTATTTTACATAAGCCTTGCAAGCTAGATTCATCTCTCCTGGTAAGGGAGAAGGGTCCTACAGATTTCAACAGACATAAAAGGCTTTTAAGGAGTCAGGAGCTAGTGGCTCATGCCTGTCATCCTAGCTGCGCAGGAGGCTGAGATCTGAGGATTGCAGTTTAAACCCAGATTGGGAAGGAAAGTCTGTGAGACTCATCTCCAGTGAACCACCAAAAAGTCAGAAGTGGAACTAAGGCACAAGTGGTAAACCACCAGCCTTGAGTGAAAAAACTCAGGGACAGCATCCAGGTCCTGAGTTCAAGCACCAGGACCAGCACACAGAGGGGGAGAGAGAGAGAACAATATCAACTTTTTCTTATATGTGTACTGTTTTTTGGAAAACGAGTCTTTTAAAGAAAACAATGCATGGATTCAGTAATCCTGTGGAGACTGCTGCCACCTAGAGGTTGGCATCAGACATTACCTCCACCCTGCAGGTTACTGCTCTGGGGTTACACAGTGGAGGACATACTTTGTGGGAACTTACAGTGACAAAACAAGACGCTACGTGCATCTGTGCATGAGAGCCCAGTGCAAACTGGAGATGCGAGACCACGTGTTCACAAATGATTCAGAATTCCAAAACCCTAACAGTAAAACAGTAAGAAGAATGGACCAGGCACTGGTGGCTCATGCCTGTAATCTTAGCTATACAAGAAGCTGAGATCTGAGGATCACAATTCAAAGCCAGCTATGGCAGGAAAATCCATGAGACTCATATGTCCAATTAACCACCAAAAAGTTGGAGGTGGACTTGTGGCTCAAGTGGCAGAGTGCCACCCTTGAGCATAAAAGCCTGGGACCATCTCTCAGGCCCTGAGTTCAAGCCCCAGGACACACACACACACACACACACACACACACACACACACGTAACTTTCATCAGCCCATTTCTGTGAACCTACCTCTACTCACTTCACAGGAGCTCACCTTGGTTTACAGGACAAGTAGTGTGATTCTAGGGTGGAAACAAAAGCCAATTCGCATATTTAAATTGTATAATGACATAACCTAGCCATTTATCCCAGGGAAAAACTCTCTCATGGGAATCCTTGTCCCCGGGTCTGCCTGCAGGGCTGCTCATCTCCAGCTGTTATAGCTCCGCCCCCATGGGCCATTCCTGAGGGAGCTTGCTTGCTTGCTTGCTTGCTTCATTCCTCCCTGCTCAGCCATCTGGCCAAGGCCAAGGACCCTGGCAGGCAACACATGATGTGTCTCTCCTCCCACAGGCAAAGCCCAAGTCCATCCCAGGTTCAATTTCTGACCCCACAGATGTCCTGTCTCTGCTTAGCTTCTCTGTGTCTGCTGAGCCGGTCTCTTCCTGTCCCCTTTGCTTCCTTTTAAATGATTTTCTGGGAGGGAGCAAGGCTTCATGGGAAATAGTCTAAGTGAGAATGCATTTACCTTGCACCTGCTCTGTGCCAGGCCCGCGGCCTTCCCTGTATCTGACACACAACTCAGAATCACCCAGTGAGGTCACCCCTCAACTCTCCCCAGTTCACAGACCAGGGGGAAGCTGGGGTCCTATGCCAGGCCTGCTCAGCAGCTGAGCCATCTACAGAGAAAGCGTCCTGAAGCCTGAGGCCTACCTCTGACCCCAGCTCAGCCAGCCAGGCCACCATGCAGGAAACCGAAACATCCAGAGCCAGCCTCAAATTGCACCCTCCCCTGCCTCCAGGCAGGTGATGCACCTTTATACTCAGGCCTCAGTTTCTTCATTTGTTAAATCAAAAAATGCAAGGGGAAGTGGCACTGTAGCTCAAGTGGTAGAGTGCTCGCCTTGAGCTGAAGAGCTCAGGGACAGCGCCCAGGCCCAGAGTTCAAGCCCCACGACCGACAAAAAAAAAAAAAAAAAAATGCAAGGGCTGTGTCTACAAAGACCGGACAGCCTTTGGCCTCCAGCCCCTGTTAGTCTGGAGCCCAGGGCTCCTATGACTTCCAGTTCACAGTAGTCTAACCTGGCCTGCAAGCCTGGCCCTTCATGCTGACCACCTGGCCTTCCCCTCCTCTTGGACTTTCCCTGGCTCTTACCCAGATCTCACCAAACATGTTTGCAGCTTTGCCTCCTCCTCCACCAGGCTGGAAAAGATCTCTTGCATTTCCTCATTCAGGAGGATTTAGGGAGTAGCAGTAAACATGAAAATCTCCATGTGAACTTTCTCCTTTGGTCTCTGTACATTCCAGAAGTGTCACCAGCTGAATTCCGGAAAAAACTATAGCCATGTCCCCCCCCTCTGCTTGGGGCACTGACCGGATGATAAAGGGCATCCGTGGTACTGAGGTCCTGTCAAGATCTCAATTGGCTTGATTTTCAGTTCTGCAATCAGGCAACCTTTCCATCTATAAAATAGAGTAAGTCTTCCAGAAATTTCCAAACATTTGGGACTCTTCTTAACACACACACACTCATCCATCTCTTTAGGGCATTGAATCCTGCATACCTTAATTTGCCAGCCAATTTATTTCCTTTTCTCTAAAACCTTGCTCTCATTACTCTAATAGGCACTGGAGCTCAGGGAACCAAAGCTGCATAGCAGAACTAGTTGGGGAGAAAGTGAGCAACAATGAAATCCTTCACTGCTGACCTGTAAATGCGTGCTGTCACCAGGATAGCTAGAATGTTCTACCCTTCAGAACCTGACCTGGACCTTGCTTTGAATCCAGGTGCCTGTGGCCTGGAGCCGTGCTTCCCAGCTCCTAAATTCCAGCCCCCAGCTGCCCGTCCCCCGGGGACCCTTCAGTCCCTGCACTCATTCCCGTCTCCCCATGGAGCCACAAACTCAAGACAGCTAAGGGCTTGGGAGAACTGGCCCATGGAGGGGGGTTAGATGAGAAAAAGCCTGAGCCTTCCTCCCCCATTGCCGTGGAGGTGCCACCTGGCCCCTCTTGTGTCCCAGGAAAACTGGAACTGGTTGGAGGTGGGGTGGGGGAGCAGGAAAGGCATAGCTAGAAAGATACCCAGTGGTCTCTAGGTCCTGACTCCACGCGTGTGTGCATTGTGGACTTTAGGATTGTTGAACTCTGGATGGTATTTGGAGGCCCTGCCAATAGGGGGCAAGCTAAAGTTGGATTCTAGCCATGGAGGTAGGCCGGCTGGCCTGCCTGCCTGCCCGCCTTCCCTCTTTCCCTCCTTCCTTCCTTCCTTCCTTCCTTCCTCCCTTCCTTCCTTCCTCCCTTCCTTCCTTCCTTCCTTCCTTCCTTCCTTCCTTCCTTTCCTTTCCTTTCCTTTCCTTCCTCTCCCTTCCTTCCTCTCCCTTCCTTCCTCTCCCTACCTCCCTTTATCCTTGACCTCAGAGCCTTGCACTTGTTACCATTTGAGCATGCCTGCCGCCTGCTGTTTTGCTTTTAGGTTTGGTGGTGGTGGTAGTTTTGTTTTCTTTTAATAGTCGCAGACTGTGATTCTCCTACCTCCACCTTCCCAAGCAGCTAGGATTACAGGTGTGCCCTCTTATACCTAACTTGTTGCTTTTGCTTTTGTTGTAAGCCGAGCTGTAACTCTGTAGTGCAAGCTGGCCTTGAACTAATGATCCTCTTTATCTCAGCCTTCCTAATACTAGGATTACAGGTGTGTGCTACCACACCCAGCTATTACCTGCTTTTATTGGTACCATCCGCAGCGGTTCTTGGGTGTGACAGAAATTATGAAAACACTGCTGAATCATGATAGGTAAGCCAAGCCTTGCGTGAATTACAAGAGTGAATAACTTTTCACTCACCAAATAAATGCCTCTTGAGAATTGGGCTCCTGTAACCTCCTAGAGCTGCAAATAGCTGTGTGAATTTATACCATCTAGGGGTCTGGGGTACACGGAAAGCAGGAGGTGCTATTGGAAAGAGGAACAGGTGTTAGAGCCTTCTTTAAGTTAAACTTATACATGTATACACTTGTTTTACTCTGCCAAGATGACAAATGGACGCTCTGGACAATGATTCTTAAACAGTGCTCCTCATAGTGTCCTGAGAGGGAATCTTTATAAAGTGTCGCAGAGCCGTAGCGCGTGTAATCCTTGTTCCCTCCCATGGGGAGGGAAGCCGCTGGCTTGCTTCGGGTCCGCCTCGTTACCAGCCTGGTTATCAGGTTGCACTCTCTGCCATCCACATTCTCTGCAGCAGGCGCCCGGCCAGCCCTTCTTCCAAGGCCAACTCAGGAAAGTGCTGAGCTAAACGCAGCGTGGAGGTGGACGTCAGTCATCATCTTCCGCCTTCCGTGCCGAGTGCACGGTGAGCAGTGGAGCAGCCTGGTGCCTGCCTGGTGAAGGAGACATGGTCCCGGTACATCCTGCTGGCTCTGGCTGCGGCTGTCATCACATGGTCCCGGCCTGATGTGTGCAGATGTGGTCCTGATTACCCCTCCGTCCCACACTTGCCCCTCTCTGGCTGAGACAACACCCTGTGTGATTTCTTCAATCCCTACTAACCCACCATGATTCCCTTCCTAGAGGGAAGGGCTGGGCCTCGCACCCAAGGCCCCCCAAGGCTGCTCCATGGATACATGGATTCTGACCGTGAGCCTGCAGTTCTTCTGGGCGGCCTGAGTGTAGGCAGGGATGGCCTGCACGGACGCACCACACATTCCTCACATCTCATTGGTCCACTCCTGAGCCTATCACTTTGAGATGGATCCCTAACCCACCCCTAGAGCACAAGGAAGGTTGTGACCAACTTAGCTGAAGTCCATGGGCCTATGGAGTCGTCACATAGAAATAATTGGGGTGTGCTACAGGGAGCAGGCAGAGCATGATTCTACGGCATTCCAGTGTAGGACCCATCCACCCAGAGGCAAAAGGAGACCCCCGGATCTGGGCTGGAGACAGATTGGCACACAGCTCTTGCATCCTTCCAGGGTATCATGGAGAAAGGTGTGGGGCAGGGAGATGGAAGGGGAAGTCGATCTCTCAGGATTCCCATCTTCCTCCACGGACGCCCTCCACACCACACAGCCAGTGCCCCTCTTATGAAGAGAGACACTGAGGAGAGAAACAGGGCTCCGATTTGTGCCCTTCTTTATTATCATCAATTTCTCTGGGCAGAGGGCACTTCCTCATATCTAGAACTTTGAATTCTTGGATCTGCGCCTTTCTTCAAATTTCTCATCCAGTGCTTTCTGCAAGGTAATGTTCAAAGTATTTTTCTGGTGCCACCGTCCTGCAGAAAAGCAGAGAAGCCACCAGCAAGGGTCATCTGGGATGGCCTGGTCCTGGCAGTGACCTAGTCTCTTCAAGTCCACCCCCGGAGCTCTTTCCCTGGACCTTAGCGCCAGCCCACCCACCCACCTGTGAAGGAGAGGGCCCACCTCGCATTCACCCCAGCTCCCACCTACCCAGTTCGTCTGTCTTCCTGCCGTGCCAGTGTTCCATGTCTCTCACTGATTTCTTGACGGCCTCCAGTGTGTAGGAAGCCTTCATGAGGCTCTTTGTCTCCAGGGGGGCCCCTGAGGATACCATGAAGAAGCCCCCACACACAAGTCAATACAGGGAAGCCACTCTGTGCCGTATACTGGGCATCAGTTTCAGAGTACGGCCGGTCTGGGTTCAGAGCACAGCTCCACTGTTTACAGCTAGTACAGCCCTTGACAAGCCCTTAATCTCTCTGAGCTTCCATTTCTTTATCAGTACAAAAGGGTAAAGTTTTCTTGTAAAGCTGGGGACATTAAAGTATTGGGATATCTGTCCTGAGGTAACAGATACCAGTATTTTCAGAAAATGTATCCCAGTACACAAAATGAAAGCACACACAAGGAAGTAAGCTACCATGATCAAAAGTCAGCAGAAACATCAGGTCATATGCAGAGGCCAGAGCTATGACATGGTGGCAAAGTGCTTATCTAGAATGCACTAAAGCCCTGGGTTCAATTCCTAGCACTGAAAGTTAAATTCCCCCTCCCCTTTTTTTTGAGAGGGTTGTGGGTAGAGTGAAGGACTGAATCCAGCACTTTGTATGTGCTGGACAAGTACTCTACTATTCAGCCATACTCCACACATCCTGCAATTCCTTGTCTAGATGCATCCCAGAAAATCAAGAACACCAGAGACAACAGAAATCCTAGCAGTAACTGTAGAGGAAAATGGAGTTTACTTACAGAGAACAATGATTTGCTTACCCATCAATAATGGGAGAAAAATGAATTCGTATTGAAGTTTTAATGGAAAGTACTCATGGATCTAGAATTGTTCATAATGTGACTGTCTTCCAAGAACAAAACCCAAAGACTATTCTGATAAACAGGACCTAAAGTTGTCTGATGTCACAGCCTCACTGAAATGACTTCTAAACAGCATCCTCCAAGAAGAAAAAGAAATGATCTCAGAGGAGCTGAGACAGGAGAAGGAATGGAAGATGGAATCTAAACACATAGCATCAACATCTAATTTATGGGGTAAAATAATAAAGATAATGTTACTCCTCTCCTGCCCCTCTCGCCTGCTTCCCCCCAGCCCCCCCAGTCCCTCTGCTGCTGGATTGAACCCAGGCCTTGTATATGCCGGGCACGCCAGTCAGTTGAGAGGGACAGATTCAGAGAGGAAAGATGTGTTCGGGTCCAAGGCTTCAGAGGTTTCACTCCATCATATCTGGAGGAGGCGAAGGCAGAGCAGCTCACCTTATGGCAGCCAGGAAGCAGAAAGAGTGAGCCAGAAATAGAGACCGAGACAGACACCACCGTACTAGCTGGCTCTCGCCTTTTCCCTTTTCTTCCATCTGAGTCACTCCTTCAGCTTGCCAACCAGAGCGTCACATGAATGTGACACTTCTCAAACATCCTAAGAAGCAGGTAGCAGTATGACCCTCTCGTTCTTGTTGAAGGCATTGGAGCACAGAGAGATTAACTCACTTATTGTAAAGTCACACAGCTGGTAAGTAAAAGGTCAAGATTCAAACCCAAACCCCAAGTCTCCAAGCTCCACAGCATAAACTACTTTGCTTTATCTAGAACATTCTGTAAAATGGAATATATTCTGTAAAATAGAATTCTATAACATGAGGAAGGGCAGAGGAAAGGCGAAGACTTTTGCTGTCTTTAGGATGCTCCAGATGTTCTCATGCCTTGATAAAATTTAGGATTTGTTAACCTTTGTCAAAGGCCTATTCAAAGAACAGGAAGTATAGAAAATGATTTTTTCCAAAACAAAAAAAGGAGAAATTAAAAAAAAGAAAAGAAAAATCCATGTAAATGGAGAGGGGCGGGGAAGAACAGCATGACAAATACAAATATAAAACATAAAATCAGGTCATGGCAGTAGACCTAAATATATCAGTAATTAGCACAAATATAAGTGGGTTGTGTCCATTGCTTAAACAACAGATTTCCTGACTGTGGAAAATACTTTCTAGATAAATATTATTTAAAGCTTGCATTTTACAAAGGACACAAAAAGAGGCTAAACATGGAAGGAATAGAAAAAGATACATCAACCAAATACTAACCCAAAGCAATCTGGTCTGGCTATATTTATAGCAGACAAAATAGACTGAAAGGCAAAGACACTAAAGAAAATAATTTTTTAAAAAAGATTGTAAGGTCATGCAGTACTTCTGAGCTTGCCACATTGAAATAATCTCAAAATAGATCAAAGAAAAAAATCAAGAGAACTCTAAGAAGAAATAGACAAATCTGCTATTCTCGGGAAAGATAAAAACTGCCATCTCTAGCTGGGCGCCAGAGGTTCATGGCTCTATTGACAGCTACTCAGGAGGCTGAGATCTGAGGATCGCGGTTCAAAGCAGCCAGGGCAGGAAAGTCCCTGAGACTCTTATCTAATTAACCACTAAAAAGCCAGAAGTAGAGGTGTGGCTCAAGTGGTAGAACACCAACCCTGCAGCACAAAAGCTCAGGGATGGCACCCAGGCCCTGAGCTCAAGCCCCAGGATTGGTACACGTGTACACGCACACATATTTAGGTATCTCATAGTAACAAAGCAAAGGATATTAATAAAGAATAATGTAACTCACACCCAAATTCTATTTCACACACACAGAATCTACCCTCCCAAGTGATTACTCCCAAGCAGGTGAGGTTGCTTGTTTGAACTGGATGCTGGCAGGGCTCCGGTTTCCAAGGACTGAAATCATTCCATGCTCTGTTTCCTAAGGGCGAGGTTGCCCACTTTCTGGGGCACAGCAAGGATAAAGGAGCTAGAAATGCATTGTATAGTATTATTTTTTTTAAGTAAGAACCTATTTTAATGTAACAGAAGAAAGCTGGGAGAAAGAAACGAGAGAGAAGCACTTCCTGCCCCCCACGCCGAGGCCAGAACTCCTCCCTGCTCGTATTTAAAAGTGAGGTTTAGAGCTTGGCACTTAAGTCTCAAACACTTATGTAACAGAACGTTGAAGTAGACGCTTGGATGAAAGCCCTCGGTCAGGACGGCGATCGAGTATCACAGCCAGCTGAGATGCAAACTCCCCTAACAGGAACTTGCAAGCAGGCATCCAAAACCTGCCCACAGCCCAGCTCTGCCAGGCTCTCGAACGGTCAGATTTAGCCGGGCACCGATGGCTCACTCCTGTAACTCCTAGCTACTCAGGAGGCTGAGATCTGAGGAACAAAGTTCAAAGCCAGCCTGGGGAAGGAAAGTCTCCAAGGAAGCATCAGAAACCTGGAAGTGGCGCTGGGGCTCAAAGTGGTAGAGTGCTCGCCTTGAGTGAAAAGCTCAGGAAAACGGGACCCAGACCCTGAGTTCAAGCCCCACAAGCAGCCCGCAGACAAAGGCACAGATCCCAAGGAGGTGGTTTGTTTGTTTTAAAGAAAAATTGACAAGCTGACTAAAACTGACAGGAAAGAGTAAAGGGTCTAGAAATCCAAGGCGCCGTGGGGGGTGGAGGGCTTGGGGTGCCACCACCGGGCCTCAGAACAGATGGCTTGTGATACCTTGGTAAACACAAGCGCAATGCTAGAGGAGCCTGGAACCTGATCTGTGCCCGCGGGGGAACTGGAGGGGTTGGGGGTGGGGATGGAGGGAGAGATGGGCGTCATCTTCACTAAGGGCAGGAGGTGACAAGTTGTCCATACCCCCGGCAGTTAGGATAAAGCCCCACACCACACACAAAACAGACATCCACTCTAGGTGGGCTCAAGGCTTCAGGGTGAAAAGCAAAACCAGGCGAGACTTTATCCCATGGCCCCTCTCTGTCTCGGTAAACAGTCAGAATCATTCCCTGGTGTTCGGGTCAAAGACCATGAAATCAGCTTTCATTCCACACTCACACCAAATCCACGCAGAAGTGCATTCTGCTGTTTTCTACCTTGCACAACCCCCCGGATGCTTTCTCCTGCTACCTCGGGCTGTGTCAGCCTCAGCCGCGCAGACCAAGGACGAGAGGGTAGATCTGCAGCAGCTGCTGGCTCCCCTGCCCCTCCCCTTGCCACTCTTGGGAGGTCATAGCAGCTCTAAGAGCTGGGCCTGGTGATAAGCTCTAAGTCCCTGGGGTGGGGCCCAACAGAGATTGTGGGGCAGAAGAAAACAGGTCTGAAGTCTCCAACATGGAGAGCCCAACTAAACCCTTCTTCTTTCTAAGTTGATTGTGTCTCTGGCATTGGTTACAGTAACAGAAGGCTGACTAACACAGCAGGCTGCCAGCATCTAGATGCCATCTCCTGGTTGTTTGTGGTTGTCTCTTGATCTCTGTGTTGGCCCAGCAATCTTAAGTCACACAAGCTCCCTTCTGTTCTGCTTCAAAACCCTGCCTTTTTTTTTTTTCTTTTTTTGGTCGGTCATGGGGATTGAACTCTGAGCCTGGGCGCTGTCCCTCAGCTCTTCAGCTCAAGGCAAGGACTCTACCACTTGAGCCACAGTGCCACTTCTGGTTTTCTGGTGGTTCATTGGAGATAAGAGTCTCATGGACTTTTCTGCCCAGGCTGGCTTTGAACCACAGTTCTCAGATCTCAGCCTCTGGAGTAGCTAGGATTACAGCCGTGAGCCACTGGCACTGGCCGGGCTTGACTTTCTATGAAGCGCAAAGACATCCCAGGCCAGCGACCCCTCCTACTTCCTCTTTGATTTCTTCTCGCCCACCACAGTCAGTCTTTCGTGCCTTAACCTGGAAGAACTCAGTGCGGTGGGGCTGGGCAGGGCGGCAGGGACGGGCACCGTGGGCAGCCGGACGCAGCCTGCAGTCACACTGCTTGCCAGTTTCTGGAGCACGCACACTGCCCCACGGCCAACTCATAGAAAGCAGCTAGATGCCACCCAGTTCAGGGAAAGTCAACAATCAGGCGCCAGAGCACAGCCGTAGCACAGCCCCACCGCCCAGGCTGAATAAAATGGGGTTTCCTGTAAATCTCATGTGTCTGCATAAGGTCCTAGGAAGACCTCTCGTGGTCACCAGCAGTGGAAGAGGGCAAAGCCAGCTCCCCCGGCCCAGAACCGAGGACAATCGGAGCTGTGTCCTCTCCCCTCCCCCCAGCCCCAGCGCCGCCTCTGCCCCAAGCTCAAAGAAGAAACCCAGAGAGGCTTCCACAGGGTGTCTGGTTCCCCAGGCTACAGGGCCCACAGCCAGGGAGCACTGGAGACGGCCTGGGGTGAGGAGAGGGGAGTGAGCACCAAGCCAGCTCTGCAGTGAGGGTACAGCGGGGGTGGGGGGGAGGGATGGAGGAGGGGAGCCCCCACATGCCACCTGGGGACCCTCACTCCAGAGCAGTCTACAAGCCCCTAGGGCACAATGTCCCCAGCACGGGAGGGGACAGCGTGGCACTGTGGAGCCAGAAGCTGTCGGTGGCTCTGCCCCCCTCCTCCGACCGCTGAGGGGCCTTGAGCACGCCACACAAATCCACCCACGAGCTGGAGCTCCTGGCACGCTCTCAGCCACACAGGGCCCCTGCCTGGGGTGGCGCAGGCTCCACCCTCTCGCCCCTTTACCCAGGCGGTGCCCACCACCAGGATCCAGGGAAGAAGCACGGACCCTCAGATACACACACAAAAAAACGGAGCTTCAGCCCGCCACTCATGCCTCTAATCCTAGCTACTCTGGAGGCTGCGATCGGAGGATGGTGATTTGAAGCCAGCCCCAGCAGGAAAGTCCATGAGACTCTTATCTCTAATAAACCACCCAAAAGCCAGATGTGGAGGTGTGGCTCAAGTGGTAGAATACCCAACTCGAGGAAAATAACGCAGGCCCTGAGTTCAAGCCCCAGTACCAACACAAGAAGAAGAGGAGGAGGAGGAGGAGAAAGAGGAAGACTGCAAGCCGCTACGCTCCCTGTGTCCCAGGCAAGCACCTTCCCGTCCCCACAGAGCCCTGCCGGTGTGGAAGGCGCAATGCTGTCATCATCGCCCCTGGCCCTGGCGGGGGTGGAGGTTCGGGGAGACGGTGGAGCCTTGTCTATGGTTGTGCTGACCTTTGAACCCAACACATTAGCATATCCTACATTGATCAAAAGTGCCCAAGCTGGGATTGCCTGGCCTCTGCTGTGGGTGGGCGGGGCTGGGGCTTCCGCTCCAGGAGCCCACGCCCCACGGGGCACGTGCACACAGCAGGGCCCAGCGTGGAAGATGCCCTTGGGATGCGTGTGTGTCTATGGACTGTGCCCCACGCAGACCAGATACCCCCACTGGCCTCCCCGGCCCAATGCCCTGGAGACCGTGGGCATTCGCCAGCCCCACCCTTGCCCTTTGTCCTGACCTTGAAACAAATTTGACCGCATGTTGTAGCCCAGATCATAATATTCCGCCACGGTGGGGGAGATCTGCAGAGGACTCTGCGTCCTGCTGGACTGCGAGCTGCCCTTCTGGGCCTCCATCACTTCATCAATGGCCCTCTGAGCCTGAGGAGGAGGCAGAGAGAAGAGAAGAGGGTAGGGACTCGCTCTCACCTTCCCACCCCATCCTCAGCCCCACGGCGAGGGGTGGGGGGAGGGAGGATGCTGGAGGGCTTGAAGCCCTGCCTCCCCCTCCGCTTCCTCCTCCCCCATGGCCTCCCCCTGGGGGCAGCATCAGGGGACTCTTCAGAGGGTGACACCAGGCCTACCATTTTATAAACTAGGAAACAGGGCCATGAGCAGTCAGATATGCTCAGCCCACACAGCCGGGGAGCCCAGAGCCCTGGCTGGCCCTCAGCAATGGAGCTATAAGAAGTCCTTAGCTGTCAGGGAGTCCAACCCCTTCCTTATACCAAGGGCCAGAATGAGACCCATGAGGCTAAGTCTGGGTAGGCCTGCCAGGCAGGAAAGGCCTCAGGCCAGCCAGAGGCCTGCCAACAGGCAGACAAGGGAGCTTCGCCACTTCAGGGGCTCCTTCAGTTAGGCCAACTTCATCCTTGGCCCAGTGCATTTCAGGGTGAGTGAGCCCCTTGGCTGGTTTTGAGTTCAAATCCTGCCATAAGACAGCTGCTGGCTTTGCCAAGGCTTTGCCCTACTCCTCTGAGCCTGAGTTTTTCCTACTTGCCAAATGTGGATGGAGGACAGAACTGGGGGGGGGGGTGGCAGGGGACAGAACTTGAGTGTTACGTGAAGTAATTTTCAGCTCTGACACTAATGGGCTCTGAGGCCCCTGAGATTTATATCACAGCTGGGCAGGAACACCAGATGTCTGGAGTCCCAAAGCCAAGAGGACTTGGAGAGGTCGTGGCCGGCAGGAAACACCAACAGGGACGAGTCACTCCACGTGGGACTAAACATTCAAGATTGTGACCTCCCAGGTTGGCTGGTGGGAAGGGTCATTGTACCCCAGGAGGACAGGTGGAGAGGAAGAGGGGAAGCCACAGTCTCTGGATACAGGGAGCTTCCTGCTCTGTGACCCAGAGCAGGTTGGATCACCTCTCTGGGCCTACTACACTGTGTGGTTGCTTAGATGGTGCTGTTGAAACCATGTCTCAGAGTGCCAGAGCAGGAAAGATGTGCAGCCTTTCATCAGAAATGCTTCCATTGATTGGGAATGGCTGCTGAGCAGGGTATATCAGGTGGGAAAGAATGCAGGATCGATTAGTCATGTCTGCCCTGGATGCAGGCTGAGACTCCTAGGTATTTATCAGCCTAATGTAATCTGACTTCTGCACCTTCCAACTGGAGAGACTGAAGCCCAGAGAGGAAAGTCACTTACTCAAGGTCACCTAGCATTCAGGAGCAGGACCAGGATTCAAACCTAGGTCTACTGATTCCCACCAAATATAGTCCATCCACTGGATGCTATCCCCTTCAGGAGACTTGTTAAAGTGAAAACATCCAATTTAAACACAAAGCTTTTGACAGCAATGCCTTTAAGGGACAGGTTTCCAGAATCTGACTTGGTCTGGCTCCTTATCCCACATAGCTGGGTGAATTTGGCTAACCTGGTTTCACCTCTTTGAGCTTTGGGCTCCTTTCTCTGGATTAAAAAAAAAAAAAAAAGGATTGTACTACTACCTTGTTCATAGGGTTATTGGAAAGATGAAATGCATTGTTACACATGACCAGGTTTAGGGGTTTTGTTTTGGGGGGACAGTACTAGAGTTTGAACTTAAGAGCCTCATGCTTGCTAGGCTGGTGCTCTACCACTTGAGCCACATCTTGAGCCCTGCTTTTTGCTGATCATTTTGCAGATGGAGTTTTGCAAACTTTTCTACTGGGGCTGGCCTTGAACCTTGATCTTCCCGATCTCAGCCTGAGTGAGTAGGGTTCCAGGTATACACCCCGGCTGCCAGGGCCATGGAGCATGGGCCCAGCCACTTCAGGGATGGCAGGGTTTCTTCTGCACCCTCCCCCTGCCCTGCGCTTCCTGGGTGTTACCTGTTCCTCCGTCACTAGCTGGTCCACCACTTGGCTGCCAAACTTGTGGCGAATGTTGTCAGGAATAACGCTGGCTTTCTGGTTGGGGTTCTCGCCAGGCTGAGCCTTGAAGCCCTCCTTCTTCAGGGCTCCAGACTCTCGGTCCATCCCCAGAGAGTCCTGGCTGGCTGGGGTTGGAGGCGGAGGCCGGATCTCCTCCGGGTAGCCCTGCCCCAGGGGACTGTTTTGGGCACTGTGGGGGAGCGGGGCCTGGTACTTGAACTTGGAAGTATCCACGTTGCTGAGGGCAGTCTCCCAGGCGTCCCCTTCCTGCTGGTCCTCCTTGCTGTCCAGGTGGTGAAGCCTGGTCAAATTGGTTGTACCTAAACTGGGCCAAGAAAGACAGAGAAAAGGAGAGACACACATACACACAGGTAAACACAGAAGGGGCAGGGCAGGAAGGGGACAGGGACATGAATGGGGAAGGGAGATGGGCAGGCATACAGGCCAGAGGCCACAAGATAGACACACAGCCGGACACACGGGAGCCAGACACACAGCCGGGGAAGGAAACAGTGACAGGAAAACAGTGACATCAGCGGCCAGGCGGGACCCAAGGATTGGGTTGGCACACACTGCTTTTGACCACGGAGATGGTGTGGCTACAAGTGAGGTAGTCTGGTCCCTTTGTGTCCCTCTGGCTGTCTACTCTTCACCCTGGACACCGCCCCCCTGCCCCAGCAAGCCAGTACAGGCTCGGGCAGCCATGGGGGTGGGCTGGTCGCAGACCCAGAGCAGCAATCACTTCTGAGCGTTGGCTTTGTCCTCTGTCCCCCTGTCACCAACTAGTGTCACATCCCCACCCCTACTCCTACCAGCTTCCCTTCAAAGCCCCCACCCCACAGTGTGCACGGACCTCCAGAGACCATCGGGTTCCTCTGCCCAGGCTGGCATGCCAGGGAGGGACAGGCTTCCTCTCTTTAAGTCAGACCCCAACCCTTTCTTATTGGTGCAGCCCACCAAAAAATAAAACATCTCCTTTCCTCTCCTCCATGAGAAGATCATCTCCAAAGGGGGTCTACCTGTGAGCCATCCAGAGCCCCCACCACCACCCCGGGGACCCCAGCCCATCCAAAGAGGTACAGGCTTCCTCTGTGAATGTGTGGGTGAGCAATGTCAGAGCCCAAACAACATGGCCCCCAAGGATCTCTAAGACACCTATTTCCTTGCATGAGGACTCCGCTGATGCCAGGCTGCACCTCCTGACCTCTCTTATGACAAGTAGGTCATGGTGCCCCTGACAGTAAACAGTTGGAAATAGACAGCCCACCTGCTTCCCGCAACTCCCGAGTGGCAAGCATTTCACTTCTTACCATAGAAGTGGTAAGACAGATGGGCCTCGCAGCCTGGCCCATCCTCAGCCCAGCTCATGGCTGTGAGCTCCCCTCCGAAACTCTACAAGGGTCTCAGTCTGTGTGTCTGTGTGTCTGTGTGTCTGTGTTTCTGTGTGTCTGGGGGGGGGGTACTGGGGCTTGAACTCAGACACTGGGCCTTGTCCCTTAGCTTTTTTACTTTTTGGTTTGTTTGTTTTTCACTCAAGGCTAGTGCTCTACCACTTGAGCCATAGCTCTACTTCTGGCTTTTTGCTGGTTCCTTGGAGATAAAAAGTCCCAACAGGCTTTCCTGCCCAGTCCTGGCTTCAAACCTTGATCCTCAGACAGATCTCAGTCTCTTGAGTAGCTGGGATTACAGGCTGGAGCACCCAGCTCCTCCAGTCCTCTGAAAACACACACAGTTTTGTTCCTCAGCTTCCCGGTGCTGTCCTGTGACCGGCTGAGCCTTAGGGACCTGCCAGGCCACAGGTAGAGAGAGACACAGCTGCCCCTCAGCCCTGCAGGACTCGGCCGGGTCGCTGGGTCGCAGGGCCTGCTCTGGACATTCAGGCTCCTCCAGGAAGCTTTTCAGCAAAGGCTGCCATGGGCCTCAGGCTTCACAGATTTGGGGGTCTCAAAAATCTCCTAGCCTCCCACTCTGCTGGCACCAGGTGGTGCCTTGGGGGCTTGACCATCTTGACCTACTCCCTGACTCAGCACAGAGAAAGCTGAGGTCTCCTCACTTTCCTCTGCTATTTCACTGTCTCCCCTCCCCCCAATTTTATCCTCACCCCTTCATTACCTGCATGCAGCTGGAAGGAGAACGTGTTTCCTGAAGCCAGATGGCCTTCCCTCCCGCCTGCTGGCTCCAGTCCCGGCCAGCAGGCAGCCAAGCACCAGGGGGGCCCTGGTGGCTCAGGCCACCAGGACAGGGCCTGGGGGGGGAGGGGGGCCTTCCCGAGGCGGGTCATTGCCTGGTCAGCCATAGCTAGTGGAGATGAATTCCACCTTGGATCCCAAAGCCCCAAGGGGCAAACCACTGATTCCTAGCCTGCCACCCTGGCTGTCTCCGCTTCTGGGTGGTGACAATGTAACTCTAATCGTTACAATGTAACTCTAATCGTCCACTTGCCCTCTGCCTGCCCCTTGGGGTTTGCTGGGGTGTGTCCTCCGGCTCAGAGACTGAGACCCTCACTGATAATGTGGATGTCGGGTACTGGGTGACAGCAATAAACCAACCCGTCCTGTCCTCTGGAAGCTGAATGTCTGTGAAGGAATGTGGATGGATGGATGGGTGGATGGATGGGTGGATGGATAGATGGATGGATGGATGGATGGATGGATGGATGGATGGATGGATGGATGGATGGATCAGTCCAGGATTTCAGAATCTCACGGCACATCTCTTTTTCCTCCCATCACTCAGCTGTAAAACAGGCAGAGTGAGAATCCTGTTTCTCTACTAGGGTAAAGAACAAAGGATGCTGAGCAGCGTTCTCCATTTGGCCACTTCTCTGAACAACCTCTCACTCCGTAACAATGCAGATTCCTGCTCTCCCCTCCCACCCCCATCTGTGCATAGAATGTCGGCAGAGAGGTGGAGGAAGGTCTGGAAGGCTCCCAAGCGGTGCCAACCATCGGAGGAAGCCAGTGGCAGGAGCACCCCCAGCCTCACTGGACTGCCCTCTCCACATCCCACCTGCCCACCCCTGCAGACCCTTCCCTTCCCGGCCAGGCCCAGCCATGCTGGCAGTGGACCGCTCCCCGTGCACAGAGCTCCACCAAGACTTCCCTCTCCTCTTTGGGGTTGGGGACAGAGCATGCCCAGTGCCCAGGACAAGCGCCCTCTCCTCCCAGGCCCTCCCTTGCTGTACACACTGCAGCCCCGCGGTACTGCACCACAGTGTCCACACACCAGACCTCTTGCTCCATTCTGCCCAGTGGGATGGGAGAGGTTCAGCAGGCCCCTTTCCCAGGCATTCTATATTCAGGCAGTGTGGCCTCCTGGGTTATTAGGATGACGGCAGGTCTGGGGGGAGGGGGGAGCGGGAGCCCAGTGAGAGGGAGGGAGAGGAGGGGATGTGGCTGGCTGTTCCATCCTACCTGCTTGGTGGCTCAGCTTCATGAACTCTGGCCCTGGACAGGCAGTTCCAAGCCCGGTCCTGGGGATACAGCCACACGCTGCAGGGTCTCAGGTGACAGTCTCTGTGAACAAGCAGAGGCCTAAATAGGAATGACCACAGAGGTCCCGCTGCCCCTGGCGGCCTCCTCCACCATCGCCAGGCCCTGGCCTCTGCCTAGGTCCCCACAGGCTCTCCCCTCTCCAGAAAGCTGAGCCCTCAAAGGGTTGTCAAGCAGCCTTGGGCACAGGCCCCCTCTTATCCCTCCATCCCCTCCTCCTCTTCTCCCCACCAACCCATTCCAGCACCACCTTGGAGCCTCGAGCCCCCTCACCACCGGTTCTTTCAGTTTCTGTAAACACGTGGGGTTTGTTTTCCTTGTTGTTGTTATTCTTCAGGTACTGAGGCTTGAACTCAGGTCCTGAGCACTGTCCCTCAGCTTTTTATTTTTCATTTGTTTTGTCTTTTCTTTTTTAGTACTTGGGATCGAACCCAGGACCCTGGACTTGCTAGGCAAGAGCTTTGCCACTGAGCCACTGAGCCACAGCCCAGCCTGTCCCTTAGCTTTTTCACTTAAGGCTAGTAGTGTTCTACTACTTCAGCCACAGCTCCATTTCTGGTTTTTTGCTAATTGGAACTAAGAGTCTTACAGACTTTCCTGCCCAGGTGGCTTTGAAGCACAATCCTCAGTCTCCTGAGTAGTTAGAATTACAGGCATGACAAAAATGCAAGGAGATACGACAAAGTAAACAGAAACAAAGGACTTCCACTCATTTTGTCCTATCATTGCTAAATGACTCCAGGTTCTTGACCACATATATGGTATATACATGAGCACATCTGCGGGAACCTAGCAGGAGGACACAGAATCAGAGGGAAATGGAAAACATCATCAGCTGCACTGGACATTTATGAAAATGAACTAAGCAACTCAAAGAAAGTGACAGGAGGGAGGGAATGAGAGGGACAGAGGGAACTGGGGGGGGGGAAGAGTGGGGGGAGAATGGGAAGGGATGGGAAGGGGAAACAAAGGAGGAGGCTACAATGCTTGATAAGAAATGTACTCATTACCTTGCTCATGTAATTGTAACCCCTCTGTACGGCATTTTCACAATTAAAAAAAAAAGAGGGAACAGCTCATACTAAGCAAACGGAAAGAACTGTAAATATCACCTGATGTGGAAGAAATAGTGGTATTGTCAAAGCTCATAGAATTCACAAACTCTATAGACCATGATAATGACAATTGGCCTTGTGAAGGTTAAAATGTTTGTGACTTTAACTAAGTATCACTATTCCACAATACTGTGAAATATGTGAAATGTATGTAATCACCTAATCTCAATAAAAATTATTAAAAGAATTAATAAAAATAAAAAATTTAAATTTAAATTTAAATTATTAATTTTAAATTTAAATTATTAATAAAAATAAAAAAGAATTACAGGTATGAGCCACTGGCACCCTGCTGTAAATGCTATGTTATGTCAGGCCATGGCTGATCTGGGGAAGATGAGGGGAGCTGGTAGCAAGGACCAGGCTCCAGGTGACGTAAGCTTCTGAGCCAGCTCTACATCTCCAAACGCCTTTGCAGTTTGCATGTTTACGTTCTGTTTCTGAGAACCAATTTCTTATTTATATTCCTTTGCCACATACGGAGGTTCCCCCCGCCCAGGAATTTGCAAATGTTGTGGTAGAAATACAATAAAACCTAGTCTGACCTAGGGTCTATGCAATAGAGTAAGGTTAGAGGCTGGAATGTGTCTTCGAGAACCGAGGACCAGAGAGGGAGAGTAACTTGTCTAAGGTCGCCAGCAAGTTGGTTTGCAGATAGCCTCAATCAGGTAGGAAACATATCGACTTCATTTCCTTTCAAGATGAACAATAGGAAGTAAAACTTGCTGTTTGTTTTAATACTTCATGGTTATTTGGGGCTGGGGATCCGGCTTAGTGGTAAAGCACATGGATAGCTTGCATGAAGTACTGGGTTCAACCCCTAGCACAGGCAGAGAGGGAAATCTGTCTGTCTGTCTGTCTGTCTGTCTTTGTCTATGCCTCTGTGTCTGTATGTGTATACACACACACACACACACACACACACACACACACATAAATATCTCACTTCATTACTTGCATCTTCTGCTGTGACCTTCAACATATTCCCCCTCCCCCTATGCATTCAGACCCCACATCACCCTGTCCTGCTCAAATACAGGCCAGACCTTGTGGTTTGCTTACATCATTCAGGCACTGGAGGCTCATGCCTGCAATCCTGGCCACTCAGGGGGCTGAGATCTGAGGGTTGTGGTTCAAAGCCAACCTGGGCAGGAAAGTCTATAAGACTCTTATCTCCAATTAACCATTAAAAAGCTGGAAGTGGAGATGTGGATCAAGTGGTAGAATGTTGGCCTTGAGCCAAAAAAAGCTCAAGGACAGCACCCAGGCCCTGAGTTCAAGCCCCAGTATTATCTGTCTGTCTGCTTCTCTCTCCTCTCTCTCTCTCTCTCTCTCTCTCTCTCTCTCTCTCTCTCTCTCACACACACACACACACACACACACACACACACACACACACACACACAATATGTCCACAATGCTGACACTTCTGGGTTAGATCCCTTGTGTCTTTTTTGTTCCCACCCTCCCTCTCCCTGGCTCTCTCTAGTCTGCTCAGTCTGTGAGCATGGCTGCTGCTACATTGGAAGCCACCCTGTGTGGCCAGGATGTGAGGTCACCAGCCGTTAAGAAGCACAGGCTGTTTAGCCAACGAGCCTTGAAGAACGGAATGAATTCTGCCCTGGAAGGGACTTGCCCATGTCTCCTGACCCTGCCAGCCCTGGCTTCGTAGCCACACAGCCCAGCTGTCCTCAGGCCCCACGTGAGGCCTCCAGAATCCTGACCCCACAGAAGAGCAGGCAGTGTGCCCCAGTGGTCCCATCCTCTTGAACATGACCTTTGCTCTGAATTCCTGTGACCTTGCTTGTTTTTCTGAGCTGATTCCAGGAACTTGCTGCTGACCCCCAAACTGACCCCAAACTAGAACATCCTGCCTTCAAGATAAGAGAAAGAATGCATCCAACATGCAGCTGCTGCTCCGGCTCCCAGGAAAGGCTGATCTCGGTGGGGGAGCTTGTGACCTGTTCATACATCAGACCCCTCTCCCCCATTTCCCAGAGACACCCCAGGGGGTGCTTGGGACACGAAAGCTGTCTATCTCCATCCACACTGCCCCAGAGTGGAAACTGTGGGATCATAAGCTGGTTGATACTCAGGTGAGTGCTGAGGTCTCAGTGCTAAGCTTCATGGTTATTTGCTATGCAGCAATGGATAAGCCATGATTTTGTACCCACAGTGGGAGGTTGTAGTATGAACACCTAAGGGCCAAGCGGTGGGGGTCCTTGAGGGAGTTTGAGAAGCACGATAGGAAAAGCCTCCTACATCCTCCATACATGGTGGACAGGGCAGAAATCTGAGCTTGTAGGAGCCAAAGGTGAGGACACAGAGGAAGGGAAGGGATGAGACCTTAAGCCCAGTGCACCATCATTGGTGGGATGTGGCACAAGAACATGTCACCATGGGCTGAGAGATTGGGTGGCACAGATTTTCTGCACAGGTACTGAAGGAATTTGCCCCAGAGTAGTCCTGTTGCTTATGGCAAATCCTGAGAGAAAGGAGTAAAAGAAGGGAGGATCTAGCAGAGAGGATCCAGGAAGGACTTTGTGGTTTTGAAAACTCTCCTCTCTAGATGCCATAGGATAGAAAATTAAGACATGTAAGACATGGCTTCAGTGGTCTGGAAGGAAGATGAGACCAAGCGTGTGATTATAGCCATTTGTTACCACCATAGAAAGAAGATGGGGTGGCTAGTGGCACCTACCTGCCATCCTGGCTACTCAGGAGATGAAATTTTGTGGATGGAGGTTCAAAGCCAGCCCAGGCAGGAAAGTCCTTGAGATGCTTATCTCCAATTTACCAGTGGAGCTGTGGCTCAAGTCGTAAAGGGCTAGCCTTGAGCAAAAATGCTCAGGGACAGTGCCCAGAGCCCTGAGTACGTACACACACACACACACACACACACACACACACACACACACACACACACACACACACATCTAAGGTTTGGAATACTATTCAGTCGCACAGCAAGCCCTCTTTGCACAATGGCAGAGCTGTGTAGTCCTCCCCAGGAGCTCCAGGCGAAAGGTGGCTGTGGCTTCTGTCATAGTTTCGGAGAAAATGAAAACTACTATTGGACCAGCGTGGAAGAAGGAGACCACAGGTCAGAGTTGGGGATGATGGAGGACGGTCTCCAACTAGAAACCCACACAAGGAACCGGCGGCCTTGGCCAGGCTGGGTTTCAGAACTGCCATGGACCTGTGTCATTGTCCTCATGTTTGAATGGAGGCGTCCATGGTGTCTTCTTGTGTCCTTGGCGCTACCGCCTGGTGGGGTTCCAGGAGCTCTGCCGGGGAGGAGAGGATTGAGGACACCCAGGAGCCTCATCCACACCACCCCCAGGTGAGGCTCTGGACATTGTGAGAGCAGGTGGATATGGGTCGCACTTGGAGGGGGGTCTCTTGTGGGGGACCAGAGGTGGACAGTGGCTGGCAATCGTGTGACCGCTGTGTGGTGAGTCCTCTCCCCTCGAGTGTGTCTGGACCGAGTGACTTGGATGTGGCTTAAGTGAAGCAGCTCACCTCTGAGTTACCAAAACTGTTCATACTGTCAGGCCTTCCCAGCTCCCGGACTCTCTGATTGGAAGTCAGGGTTGTGTGGGGAGTCGTCCTGTGCAAAGGTCCATGTGACAAGGAATGACATGGCTTCTGGGCAGTGGCTTATGAAAACCTCAGTCCTGCTATGTACATAGTGACCTTGGAAAAGGGTCCTTTACTTTGACACTGAATCCTCACCCCTCACCTGGACTGCCACCTGAGAGAGATCCACCAAAGCTGACCTACAATCTCAACCCCTGAGACCAAGAGATGACCAGCACGTCATCCCAGGTCACTGAGTTTGGGGATGACTTGTTATGCAGTGAAGCTGACTCATACAGCCCCTACCTCCAGCATCTCTACACCTAGTAGGTCAGTCCATCTTCACAAGGGCTCACGGAGGCGTTCAGAGTAACTATAAATTAATCTTCTGTCATGATGGGGAAACGGGAAGAAAAGAAATAAGGACTGGGATGGTGCTAAAACAGCTGTATGTCTTCAAGCTAGGCCAGGCGCCTGCAGATTACTTTTCTCCCTCCTGTCCCATTCCTGTCTGCAACCCCCCAGCCACCCATCGACAGGCCTCCCGTAGCTCCCTGTCTGAGCAGCCTGGACAGGCTGGCCCAGAAAGGGGGGCTCACTGCCAGTTTCTGACCTGGATAGGAAGATCCCGACGGACGTCGACGACGAAGGAGAGAGGGAGGGTAGGCCCAACGACAGCCTGAGCACTCGGCACTCACAAGCAGCTCTGCGTAGAGAGAAAGACAATAAAACCCAAGTCTTGGCAGAGCCCTGGCCCATGCTCACAGGTCTCTGTCTCGCCTCTCCACGGCCTTTCATACCATCAAAGCCCCTGATCCGCTCTGGAGTGTCCTAAAGCTGGCAGGACGTAGACCCACCCACACCACTACTGATGAGGACCAGTAAGTGGTTGCTAGGGAACAGCCTTCCCAGCTGTTCATTGGAGTTGCCATGGTAATCTCTATGACCTTGGAGGGCTGATGCCCCCACCCCTAAGGGAAAAGGTGCAAGAGAGGGCTAGGACTCCTGGGACAGAAGAGACATTTACTCATCGACTCAAAATATCCTCTGAGCAGCCCCAAAGGTCGGGTTGTGTGCCAAACTCACTAGACACAGGTGTCACCGAGTACAAGGAAGTGCGGGAGGAAGGAGTCAAGAGAAGGCAGGACTAAGTCTGTTCAGAGAAAAGGGAGCAGGGCTCACAGAAGGGCCATTTCATTGGCTCTCGAAGGGAATTGCAGTTCAATAATTTAGAAGACACTAAAATATGAAAGGTCTAAATATGCAGGTCAAAGAAGTAGAGGGGGGGATGCTGGCTGGCCAAGCTGGATGCCAAGGGACCAGGGATTGGGCAGGAAGACTAAAATAGAAGGTACGGTGAGGGGCCTTTCTCCGGTGGAGTGAGGGATTCACGGTGTTAACTGTGTGTGTGTGTGTGTGTGTGTGTGTGTGTGTGTGTGTGTGTGTGTGTGTGTGTGTGTGTGAGTGTGTGTGAATGCTGGTCCTGGGGCTTGAACTCAGGACCCAGGCATAGTCCTCTTAACTCTTTGCCTCAACTGGCACTCTACCATTTGAGCCACAGCTCCCCTCCTGGATTTTGGTGGTTAGCTGGAAATGAGTCCCATTTCTGCCTGGGCTGACTTTGAACTGCAAACCTGAATTACAAGTGTGAGCCACTGCCACCCAGCAAAGTCTTTCTGAAGCCAGAAGGACACTAAAGCCACAGCCCTCTGCCTCCCTTTGCGGGCTTATAGGCCCCAGCTCCCGAGAGATCCTAGGGTGTGTGACGCCATCTTGGAAGGCCAGCTGTCCCTAGTCCTCCCCACCCTCCCGCAGCTGGAAAGACAGGGCCAGTCCGGCACTGACTTCCTCTCTCTGGCACCCACTTCCTGCCGGGCCTTGCCAGTTGGTCCCAGCATACTCCAGGACAGAGTGCACCTGACATACGCAGCAATGGCTTTCTCTGTCACCACTGAACAATGTGGTGTGTCCTCGGGGTGGCCGACAGCTGCAGGCTTGTTGGGGGGAGGGGGGGGGTCTGAGGAATCTGAAAAGGATGGAAGTGAAGGGCAGGGACAGAACCCAGGGCAGACACATGACTCAGAAAAAGGTGGTTTATTCCAGATGTTTGAAAAGGGTGGGCTCTTGTGCCATCCTAAAAACGGGTCAATCTCCTCTGGCTATCAGGTGTGAGGCGGCAGGCCATGCCAGCCTCTCTAAACTGGCTACAGTTAGTACGCTGGAGAGGCCGCGCTCAGGCCTTCCCGCCCTTCCCTTGGGACACCCGGGTCTCCGGGGGTGCCCGGCGGAACCACTCCGACCAGGAGCCATCGTAGACGGCCACGTCAGGTTTGCCACAGAGGTAGGCGGCCAGTGCAATGTGGCACGCTGTGACCCCCTTGCGGCACGTGGCGATGAGGGGCTGTGCCAGGTCCACCTTCTTGGCCTGGAACATGGCCCGGAGCTCCTCAGGGCTCTTCTCAAAGCCATCCTTTGTCAAGAAGTCCATGAAGGGCATGTTGAGGGAGCCGCGGATGTGCCCCGACTCCAGTCCTGGATGGTGACAAAGGACATGGGTTAGGGTGAGGAGATGCACGCATGGGGGCCGCACCAGCCATGACTCTAAAGATAGCTTTGCAGCCGGGCGCTGGTGGCTCACGCCTGTAATCCTAGCTACTCAGGAGGCTGAGATCTGAGGATCGCGGTTCAAAGCCAGCCCGGGCAGGAAAGACCGTGAGACTCCTATCTCCAATAAAACCACCAGAAAACCGGAAGTGGAGCTGTAGCTCAAGTGGTAGAGCGCTCGCCTTGAGCTGAAGAGCTGAGGGACAGCGCCCAGGCCCAGAGTTCAAGCCCCACGACTGACAAAAAAAAAAAAAAGATAGCTTTGCAAGCCAGGCTTGCAATGGTGGCTCACGCCTGTAATCCTAGCTGCTCATGAGGCTGAGATCTGAGGATTGTGGTTCAAAGCCAGCCCAGGCAAGAATGTCCCATGAGACTCCTATCTCCAATTAACCACCAGAAAACTAAAGTAGAGCTGTGGTGCAAAGTGGTACAGCACTAGGCTTGAGCAAGAGCTCAGGGACAGCACCCAGGTCCTGACCGACAAAAGAAAGAAAAAAAAAAGAAAGAGGTTGGAAGGAAGGAAGGAAGGAAGGAAGGAAGGAAGGAAGGAAGGAAGGAAGGAAGGAAGGAAGGGAGGAAGGAAGGAAGGAAGGAAGGAAGGAAGGAAGGAAGGAAGGGAGGAAGGAAGGAAGGAAGGATACAATGATGATACCTGAAGCTTGAAAAATGACACCAGAAGCTTGAGGGGAGCAGAGAGGAGGAGCTGGCCTTCACTCTGTGGTCCTTTCTAGAACCATTTCATACCCAGTGAGGCCCTGTGCCAAAACTGACTTCACATGCAAGCAAGAGAGGCAAAGAGTATAAGCATGGCCGAAGCTGGCTTGGCCTACCGGCCAAAGCCTAGTCAGCCAGTAAGCCATACCCTCAACCCAATTCATCAGGAAGCGGCAGACCCCTCGCGCTGCGCCTCAGTCCACCTGCTGTGGAATGGGGGACGACCTTCTCACCTCACAGGCTGGGAAAGGTTGCCCTGATGTAGGTAAAAGCCCCTGGTGACCCTTAGTAACTGACCCCTTAATAATCCTGGTGCAACAGATGCACAATGAAGCCAGCTATTTTAGAACCCCAAGTTCCAGAATGATCAGCACAGAAGTCCCCTGACTACACAAGTCCCTACTTGTAAATGACGACTGTTTCTTCCCGCTGTGATTCTACCTCGTGTGTGTGTGTGTGTGTGTGTGTGTGTGTGTGTGTGTGTGTGTGTGTGTGTGTGTGTGTGTGTGTGTGTGTGTTACCAGTACAGGGGCTTGATCTCAGCGCCTAGGTGTTGTCCCTTTGCTTTTTTACTCAATGCTGGTGCTCTACCATTTGAGCCACAGCTCCACTTCTGGCTTTTTTTGCTGGCTAATTGAAAATAAGAATCTCTTTTTCTCTCTTTCTCTTCTTCCTTCCCCTCTGTTTCTGCATGGCTCCATCTCTTGCAGGCTTGCAGTTTGCTTTCCCCCCAATAAACTTTTTATGCCTGAAAAAAAAAAAGTCTCATGAACTTTCCTGCCTGGTGTGGCTTTGCATGCCAATCCTCAGAGCTCAGCCTCCTGAGTAACTAGGATTACAGGTGTGAGCCATGGTGCCCAGTTTCCATCACATCCTGTCCGCATGGAGATGTTAGTCTGGGTGTACTGGTCAGCTGGGTACTGACCCCTGCCCTAGTGGCGCTGGTGACTGCCAGCTTTGAGGGTGGACCTCCCCAAGAAACCCAGCTTCAAGCACTGGGGCCTGCAGGCAGGGGCCGTTGGGGAATGCATTTGGCAGAATGGAAGGATTCTACAAAGGAGGGCCTTTCTGGGGATGAAGCCCGGGGGGGGGGAGTGGGGTCCTCCTGGTCACCCCTGAGCTGGGCTCAGGGCCTGTGCCTGGAGAATTTAAATGTGCAGGAGCCACAGCCTGTGCAGGGAGGGAAGGTCTGCCATGAGCCCATGGGCCTAGGACAGAAAACTCTGGAGAACAGCCACCTGGAGCAACGGCTCCATGTTGATCAGAGGCCAGCTGGGCCTCTTGCTTCTCCCTCCCTCCCTGTCCATCCCCAGCTGCAGGCTACTGCCTTCCCTCCCCACAGTGGACAGACCACTGTTCTGGGTCCTCTCAAGACCTTCCCCAGCCTTCACAAAGCCAGGGAGCTGCTTGTCCCGGCATGGATGGAGAGCTCCGGCTCAGAGAGAGCAGGTAACTTGCAGCAAAGGTATGTGTGTTCTTTGACTCCCAGAGCCTCTCAGAAAAAGGAGGCTGAGGTAGGGGGAGGATGAATAGCATCTCTTGCTCCTCCTCTTCTCAGAGGTCTAGAATTAGTGTTTGATTTGGGGGAAAGAAGGTGCTGGTGAAGTTGGCAAATGAGGATGATCAGGTTCTAGCTGGATGTGTACACTGAAGGGCAGGAACACTGCTTTGGGCCTTTTCCACTTTTCCTCTTAAAGACCTTGGAATCCAGGGCCTGCAGTCCTACCTGCCAGCCTTGGAGGAGGGGCCGGGACAGAGGGGTTTCTTAGTCCTATGATGAAACAATGAAGTAATATTGTGTACAGTGACCTTTCTCCTCACAACATGGTCCCTGTGTTTGCTTACACACGCACACACGGGCACTGGCCTTGGGAACTAGGCTTGCTTTGATGCTTGCCGACCCAGTGTCCAGTCCCAGCCCCTCTGCACCTGCCTCGGTAGAGAAAATCCTTCTCCCAGCCCCCCCCTCCCCTGGGCAGCAGCACCAGTGCCCTTGCCCTCCCTCTTTGTTCCAGAAAGAACAGACTGCTGGGTACAGGTTCTGTAACAAAAGTGCTCTCCAGGGCTCACCACGGGTCATCACCCCCTCCCCCCCCCAGTCCTGACTACCTCTCCAGGAGCAAGAGAGCAAGGCCGACGTGCAGCCCTAAAGGGGCAGCCGGTGCTGCTCCTCCATGAATTACAGCACCCAGTGGGGAAATGCACCATAGCCACACCTAATGCCACACCCAAAGACTCAGGCCTGCAGGACTCCTACCACCCCCCCCACCTTAGAAAAATGGCAGCAGGGCAGCCGCCTGCCCAGGATGGACAAGTGCCTCAAGCTTCTAAGACCCTGCTTCCAGCTCGGCTAGGGGCAACACCCTGTCAGGACGGCTGGGGCAGGGGGCGTGGCTCAGTGGTAGAGACCTGCCTCACAGGCACGAGTTCAAACCTCCCAGTTTCCTCATCTGTAGAATGGGAATAGTAATTGTGCCTGGCATCAGGTATTTCTCTGTGTGTTTCTGAGAAGGCTAGAAACGCCTCAGGAACCAGCTCCACTGCCCTCACCCCGAGTAACTAACAACAAAATGTGCCTTGAACTCCGGCCAGGAAGGGCTGCAAGCTGCCCATGCCAGCAGTATGATTCTTCACTAGACCTTCTGAGATGACGCCGGGCAAGGAGGGCAGGCGCCTGGAAAAGAGGACTAGAGGACAGAGCCCTGCAGTCTCCAGCTCTGCTATCTAGGTGTGCAGCCTTGACCTGCCTTTGACCCCGCTTCTGTGTGCTTCACCCCTCCCCTCTTCCCAGGAGGTGACCAAGTCCAGCTCTAAGACTCCTAAAGAGATTTCCCAGCATTCTCCCCTTCCCACTTCGGGCCCACAAAGGAAGAGACATTTTGCAACAAGTTAGGTAAAAGTTAGTACAGAACTTAAATGCGGGCAAAGCAGTTGCTCTCATAGGGAGATGCTGGCCACAGGTCCTGGGGCTAGGAAGGGCAAGATTTCCTCTGTGGTTAGAAGCTTCTAGAAGCAGCACCTCCTCTCCAGAAGCTCCTCTCTTGCCCCTGTACTCCCCTTGTGCACAGGGAGCCCAAGAACCATCTCAGCCAGACACCTTCCTGGCACTGGGAGGGCTATGCCCAGTTCTAGCTGCTGGTTTGAAACAAAGTAGCATGGGGTTCAAGTCCTGACTCTGCCATTGAACTGAGCAAGTAACTTACAAAGGGTTTCACTGGGGCAACAATGCAGGGCCAAGCATCTACAATGTGCACCGCTCCACAGCTGCCTGGGGAAGGTTTACTGGCATGGCCTTTGCAAACCCCAGACAGGGGCCCAGGCCAGCGGGCCCCTCCAATGCCAGGAGGGCACTGTGGGTGCCTATGAGGTTTCCGGGGGTCAGGGGGTGTCCTGACATGGCTTCTATTCAGCCCTCACAGCAGGATGCCCTTTGGTACTTGTGAGTGTATGGAGAGGACATGGGGGGACCCTGTCACCAGTCACCCCTGCGGAAGCCACTTGTCAGCACAGCTCTGGAAACGACACAGTGACAATTTGAAGAAGCCCACCCCTGCCCTGTTAGCAGAAGGGCTGCAAGGCTTCCAGGGTGGGCAGGGCAGGGGAACAAAATCCTGGATAGGGCCCGGGGGGGCCCTGACTTCCATTCTCCCCAGGGAGCACAGGCGACCTACCCACGGCATCCGGCTCCGGCTCCGTGCCCAGGTACCGTCCTTGGGCTCTGGAATCCACCAGCTGGAACCTTTTAGACTCCATGTTCTCCATGACCTGCTCATAGGTCTTGAGCAGGGAGCGGTTCAGGGTGGCTTTGAAAACGGCGGGCTCGGGGCGTGAAGGCTCCGAGGTGACCGGGTGTCCCTCCTTCAGCCAGTTCCGGAAGCCACCGTTGAGCACGGACACGGTGCGGTGGCCGAAGACGCGGAACATCCACCAAACCCGCGGGGCGTAGAAGCTGCCCAGGTCGTCGCCGTCGTACACCACCACGTGCGTGTCGTTGCCGATGCCCAGGCGGCCCACGTAGTCCCCGAAGAAAGCCTCGCTGGGCAGCATCATCTCGTAGGGGGAGGCCGTGTCCCTGCACTCCTCGATGTCAAAGAAGGAGGCCCCCGGCACGTGGCGCTCCTGGTACTCCTGGCGCGCCCGGCGGGTTCCGGGCGAGTACCAGGACGCGTCCAGCACCCTCAGGCCGGGGCCCAAGTGGCCGGACCGGAGGGACTCCGCCAGCCACTTGGTGGAGACCAGCGCCCGGTACAGCACCTGCTGAACCATGGTGTCGGCTCGGCGTGTCACCTGGCAGCGGGGCGGGAACCAGGAAAGAGAGCGGCCTAAGAGGCTGCGCCGGGGGGCGGGGCGGGAGGTGGGGCCGGGCGCGTGTTGTTTATGCACGCGGGGGGGGAGGAGGGAGGGGTCCGTGTACCCCCCACGCACACACCGCGCGCCCCGCGCCCCGCGTGCACAGGGGGCGGGCGAGCTCCCGCGCGCGCGCGCGCACTGGGACGCGGGGGCTCGGCTCACCCAGCTGCACCCACCACTCCCCCTCCGGATCCTGCAGGGAGAACCGGGACCACACGCACCGGAGAGGCCCGATTGGCTAGGAGGGCAGAACCGGGGCGCCCGGACGCAGGGGGCTCCCCCTACCGCCCTGGCTGCCTCTCCGGCCCCCTCTCCCGGCAGCTTGGGTTCACCCCACGGCCGCGGCCGCCCCTGGCTTCGGAAACTACGCCCCAGAGTCCGCCCCGCTCACGCCACCGGGGGCCTCCCCGAAGCCACAGGTGGGGCCCGCCCGGAGCCGCCGCACTCACTGGCCCGGGCCGCCGCGCGCTGGCGCTCGTCCCCGCCCGCCGCGCTCGTCCCCGCCTTTAAACCCCGAGCCCGCGGCGCCCCCGGGCGGCGCGAACCATCGAGCGAACCTCGCGGGGGGGTGGGGGAACCGGGCGCCTCTCGCCGGCCGTCCGCACCGGCCCGCGCCGCGGCGCCGGGCCCCGGCTCGCCGCCCCCCGGCCCCGCGCCACCGCCTCCGAGCGCCCCGGAGGGAGGCCGCCGGGGAGCGCGGACTCCGGGCGCGGGCGCCGCCGCGGGACGCGGACGCCCCCCCTCCCGCCCGGCCGGTGGGAGGCGCGGACCGCGGGGCTCCCAGGGGCCGCCGCGGGGGCCGCGCCCCAGTCTCCTCCCTTCGGCGGGCTGCAGGTTGGTGGCCCGGGGAGGGGACCTCTGCGGGCGCGGGGATGGGGGTGCCGTGGCGGAGCCGGGGAGCCCTGAGACCGGGGAACCGCGGCCCACCGCCTTTCCGTAGGGGGAGGGCGGTCTTTGGGGTGCCAGCGTGGGACCCGGCCGGAGGCGGAAGCGCCGTTTAGGAAAGAGGGGGCGTTCAGGGCTCCCCCAAGTCACCCTCGGGAGGAGTGCAGCCCCCTCGGCCGGGGACCCCGCGCAGACCGGCCAGGGCGCGGCGCGTGGGGGGGGGGCCTGGCCTGGTGCCACCGGGGCTGGAGGACCAAAAAGAGGCCACTGGGGGAGGCCCAGGTGGGGGGGGCCCTGAGCCCCAGCACCCCCCCCCGCCGCCCCCGCGGGAGGGGGGCAGGAAACTGGCAGAGAATTTACTGGAGGGGAAAGAAAGTGACATTTGTCACAGGCCTGGCCTGGGCCTGGCCAGCCTCCCTGTCGGTCCATGAGGACCCGCGCTAGGCCAGAAACTTGCCCAGACACTGGAGAGGCAGAGCCGGGCCCCAGGGCCGAGGGGGGAAGGGGGGGAAGGGGGAGGGGGAATTGCCTTTGTTTACCTTAAAAAAAAAAACCCAAAACTTGTGACTTTTTCTGGCAGTTGCTTTGGGTTGAATTTTCTTGACTGAATTTATATAAGTTAATTTGTAACAAGGACTGTTTAAACATCAACTGGCAAAATTCCCTTAACTCTAACTTTAGCTCTTGCAGACTGTGCAGTCACGCTGGGCAGCCGTCCCCTGGCGTCCCTCCCCACCCCACCCCCTTCTTTAAAAATTGGTATTTCGTTGAAATGTTTGTTGTAGCATGTTGTAAAATAAAATTAAAATAAAAATTCAAATATTGTACTGGGTGGCTCACACCTGTAATCCTAGCTGAGAGCTAAGGATCACAGTTCAAAGCCAGCCCAGGCAAGAAAGCAAAAAAAAGTTAGAAGTAGAGAGAGAGAGTGCAAGTGGTAGAGCACCAATCTTGAGCCAAAAGCTAAGGGACAGTACCCAGTGCCTCCCACCACACACACACACACACACACACACACACACACACACACACACACACACACACACACACACACACACACACACACACACACACACACACACACACACACACACACACACACACACACACACACACACATCAAACCTTGGAGCCTTGATAGTAGGAAGAGGAGGGTCCTGGAAGATCCAAGTGTCTGAGCTTCTAATAATGGGCCATGGGCTCAGACTAGCCTTCAGATGGGCCTGGGGCTATTCTATATGTCCTATGGTTCTTCCCCCACACTCCCAAAATTCTTCCTAGTGATCCTGACCCGTGCCTCACAGGTACCAGGTCCCTTTGCTTGATCCCTGACCCTCAGGGACACCCATGGCCTGCCCTCACAGACCCTCCTCTAAGGCCCCAGGTCCTTACTGATTGTGCCAATCAAGCCAGGAGAATGGGGCTCCTCTGAAATTGTATCCCCTGGAAATTAAAATTCTGGATTTACTGCTATTGGGAAGTAATGGAAGAAATCCTGGGATTTCATGGAACTGATTAATGATTATTCTGGCCAGACATAGCTCATACACTTTGGCGGTACCTCTGTTTTCCTCATTTAATATCTATGAGAGGGAGGTGGGAAACTCAATGATAAACAAATGGGGGCTGGGAAGGTGGCTCAGTGGTAGAGTGCTTGCCTCCCATGCATGAGGCCCTGGGTTCAATTCCTCAGCCCCACATAAGCAGGAAAAAGCCAGAAGTGGTGTTGTGGCTCAAGTGGTAGGGCACTAGCCTTGACCTGAAGAGCTGAGGGACAGCGCCCAGGCCCAGAGTTCAGCCCCCCCCCCAAAAAAATGAGCCTCATACCCCAACATTCCTGCACAGCAGTTAAGCCGTGCAGTGGAACTTGTACTGGGGAAGGGGGACCTCTGACTCCCAGCCAGAGTTATCTCCACCCTAAATGGATCCTGGGAAGTGATGAGCCAGGTGTCTCTAGGAGCTGCTCTGGTCATGATGGAGGTTTTCAAAGATGCCTTGCCTTCCCCAGAATTATCTAGCTCCGGTGATACTGGAATTACCCTTTAGCCAAAGCCCCTCAGCCACTTCCTTATCCTAGAGTCAAGCTGAGCCCCTGAAAAGGTCAAACACCTCCTCCTAGAGCTGTTCCTTCCACACATACCCCCAAACCCCGACACCCCCCCCCCCCGTAGGGGCTTCTCTGCGTACACCGAACCCAGGCCCTTCCTCAATCGCGTCCACTGAGCAGGCTCCTCTTTATACAGGGGCCTTGGCAAAGTCAAGTCCCTCAGTATCCAGCACAGGGCCTGACCCAGGGAAGGAAGCAGACTTTGTGCACCCCGGTGTCCCCCTCAGTGACAATGGCATCCTCCCATTGGTGGGACTGTCTCCCCTCTACCCTCTTTGTGGGGTACACGGGGGCTGGGAGGACTCTGTGGGCCCCAGCAAGCACGTTCTGCCCCATAAGGAATATAGGGCATAGGATGCCTGGTGAATTAGCTAATGAATTCCACCAGGACTTGGTTGGCTGCCAACGAAGCCGGAGTGCATCTCAGGGAGGGGCGAAGACTTTGACCCTGCTTGTCTTTATGATGCCAGCCAGGGCTCACTCACAGGTAGCCCGGACCCAGCAAGAGAGGCCCAGTGTCACCGGAGTCTGGGTTTGGGCTTGGGTCACCCCACCTCCAGCAGTGTGTGCATGTCTGGACCCTGCCTTGTGGTGCTGGAGACCCTCCTGTGAACCAGCGCCCAGCAGTGCAGATCCTCTCCCCGTGGGAAGGGCCTCTTCCTCCCCCCCCTCCTGACAGCTTTCGTGTCCCCTGCCTTGCAGAGTGTCACTGACGCCATGGTCACCCCTCAGCTCTTCCGCGCTCTGGTGTCATCGCAGTGGGTGGCCGAAGCCCTGAGGTCACCAGGCGCCGGGAAGCCCCTGCAGTTGCTGGACGCCTCCTGGTATCTGCCCAAGATGGCCCGCAACCCACGACGTGAGTTTGAAGAACGCCACATCCAAGGCGCTGCTTTCTTCGATGTGGATCACTGTAGCGACCACACATCCCCCTATGACCACATGCTGCCCAGTGCCAAGCAGTTCGCCGAGTATGCGGGCAGCCTGGGTGTGGGTGAGAACACGCACGTCGTGGTCTACGACGGCAGCGACCAAGGTCTCTTCTCGGCACCCAGGGTCTGGTGGATGTTCCGTGCCTTCGGCCACCACACCGTGTCACTCCTCGACGGAGGCCTCCGCCACTGGATGAGCCAGGGCCTTCCCCTCAGCGCTGGCAAAACCCAGCCGAAGCCGGCCACATTCCACGCGAAGCTGGACACCTCCTTCCTCAAGACCTTTGAGGACATCAAGGACAATCTGGAGTCCAGGCACTTCCAAGTGGTGGACGCCCGCGCTTCTGGCCGGTTCCGGGGCATCGAGCCCGAGCCCCGAGAGGGTAAGCCCTGGGCTTGGGGTTGACGGAGCCCCAGCCATTGTCTGAGCCTTGTCCTGGTCTTTTATTTTTTTTAGGAGAGGAGTGATTGTGGGTGTGTGTGTGTGTGAACATGGACTACTTCTAAGGCCTTGAACTCAGGGCTTGGGCACTGTCCTTGCTCAGGGCTAGCACTCTACCACCTGAGCCGTAGATCCACTTCCAACTTTTTGCTGGTTAGTTGCAGATAAGAGTCTCACAGACTTTCCTGCCTAAGCTGGCTTTGAACTGTGATCCCTAGATCTCAGCCTCCCAAGTAGCTAGGATTCCAGGTGTGAACCATCTGTACCTGGCTAGCCGCGGTCTTTCGAGCGTATCCCCCGGGCTTAAGATTGGAGTTCAGTCCTCCAGGCCCTGCTCTCCCTTGAAATCCAGACAGCACCTGCTTCACGTTCTCTCCAACCTCAAGCTGTAACCCCCGGTGCCACGTGAGAATGTGAGAACCCAAACTGCCCTGCCCCAGCCCTGGGCATGCGTGGGGTCAGTGTGGAGTGGCAGGAAGCAGGACCCAGCTTGGGACAGGTCCTGGTCTGCTCTAACCTGCAGGCCACAGGAGCACGGGCAGGCCTCCAGGCTACATGGGGACAGAGTCTCACAAGGGCCAGGCTTGGGACGGGAGAACTGAAGAGGTGCTTGCTGCCACCCGTGGTGGTGCCAGGGGCTGGTTCCCCCGATGCGAGGCAGTGGGACAGCTCCGACTACTGCAGGAGGACCCCCACAGAGCAGACTGGCCCTGCCCATGCTCATGGGGCCTTTCAGAGAGGCACTGGGCTTCATGTCCAAAAGCTCTGCACCTGTGGATTTCACCAATCGCAAATTTAAAAAGTTAACAAAGTTGTAGCCCGGCGCTGGTGGCTCACGCCTGTAATCCTAGCTACTCAGGAGGCTGAGATCTGAGGATCGCGGTCCAAAGCCAGCCCGGGCAGGAGAGACCGTGAGACTCCTATCTCCAATAAAACCACCAGAAAACCGGAAGTGGCGCTGTAGCTCAAGTGGTAGAGCGCTCGCCTGGAGCTGAAGAGCTAAGGGACAACGCCCAGGCCCAGAGTTCAAGCCCTACGACCGACAAAAAAAAAATAAAAAATAAAAAAAGTTAACAAAGTTGTGTCTATATGTCCAAGGTACAGACTTTTTACCTTAAAATCCTTAAATGTAGCAGACCGTTCTTACCTGTGAGATCTGAAGATTGTAGTTCGAAGCCAGCCCAAGCAGGAAATGTCTGTGAGACTCTTATCTCCAATCAACTAGCCAAAACTAGAAATGGAACTGGGCTCCAGTTATTGAGTGCCAGCCTTGAGGGGAAAAGCCAAGAGACAGCCCCCAGGCCCTGAGTCTAAGCCCCAGTACTGGGACGTGTGTGTGCACACGTGTGCGCGTGCACACACACATACACACACACACAGAAATAACTAAAGCAAAAAATGGCTGGGGACAGAGCTCAAGTGTTAGTTCCCTGAATAGAAAGTTGAGGCCCTGAGTTCAGACTCAGTACGTATGCAAACGCAGAGGCGGGAGGAAGGGTAGAATGAACTCGCTGCTCTGTGCATAGCTCTTTTCGGGGGTCCCTCGACCAACTGTGACAAGGAGTGAGTGATGCACGCCTCGAGGCCCGCGGTCAAGCTGACAGGGGTAAAGGCTTGGCAGCGCACAGGAACGTCGCTCACCGCCCTCACCAGGCCCGCTGCACAGCCCCCGGCCCTGCCACGTGCACCTGCCTGTAGCTCACCATCTCAGCCCAGCAGAGAGGGACGCGGTCTTTGCTTGTTGAGGCTCCAGGCTGTGAAGCGCTAACTTTCTAGTCTCAGATGACCTGGCCTGAAACCCTCTGCCTACTTGCAGCTGGGGCAAGCTAGTCTCTCGGAACCTTATTCTTCTCATTGGTACAAAGAGGGGTGCTCACTCCTCACCCATAGAGAGCTGAAAGAGAAAAATGCCACTGCGGGCATCTAGACGGTGGCCAGCACAAAGCAGACATGCAGAAATACCAACTCTTAAAATGAGTGTTGTTTGTGCTGCACCCACCTGGGGCCAGCAGAGAGCCTTTTTGTTCTTCTCACCTCTACCACACTGGCAGTCATCCTCATTCCTCGGCTACCATGCTGCAAGTTCTAGCCGGGCAGGGACTATGTCTCTTGTTCTGTCACCCCCACAGGCAGGGGGCAGAGTCAAGAGACCTGGCCCCCAGAATGGCTTTAACGGAGTCTGAGTCTTCAGCCCTCAGCTGGCAATTTGTAGATGCACTAATTTAGCTGAGTGTTTGGGTGTTTTTGAGACAGGGTTTTACTATGTAGCTCAGACTGTAGCCTCACATTCATGATCCTCCTGTCTCAGCCTCCTGAACACAGGCATGTACTACCAGGCCTGGCCATTAGGTGGCTCTTTACCGAGCATCTGTACCACAGGACTGCCTCTCACTAATGCCTGAGTTTTGTGGCTGGAAGGACTACACAGGTTTGGCATCTTCTCAGCACTGCAGGTCTTCAGTCCTGGAGCACCATTTATACCATTCTAACATGCATTCCCTCCCTTCTGCTCTCTTGCCATAGGCATCGAACCTGGCCACATCCCCAACAGTGTGAACATCCCCTTCACAGAATTCTTGACCGAGTCCGGTCTAGAGAAGAGTCCCGATGAAATCCGCCGTCTGTTCGAGGAGAGGAAGGTGGACCTGTCCCGGCCCATAGTGGCCACATGCGGCTCTGGCGTCACGGCCTGTCACGTGGCGCTGGGGGCCTACCTCTGTGGCAAGGCCGACGTGCCCATCTACGATGGCTCCTGGGTAGAGTGGTACATGCGTGCCCGACCAGAGCGCATCATCTCAGAGGGCCGGGGAAAGACCATCTCAGAGGGCCGGGGAAAGACCTACTGAGGCTGGGCGGGACACAGGTCCCCGTGGGTCTAACCAGCAGGGCCAGCCTGGTCCTTCCGACTCCACTTTGCCAAAAAGAGGGAGAGGGAGAGGAAGGAAGGAAGGAAGGAAGGAAGGAAGGAAGGAAGGAAGGAAGGAAGGAAGGAAGGAAGGAAGGAAAGAAGGAAGGAAGGAAGGCGTTTCCTCATCCAGCTCAGGTGGCCCCCAGGGGACATCCCAGAGACCGGGAATCTCATTGGCTCCTGGGCTGTAGTGGGGGCGGGGAGAAGGTAGCGATGGGAGGTGCTGAGGGAGGGAGGCCAGGACTTGGAACTTGCTAAGCTGGGGACACCTCCCTTCTGCCTTCCTGCTGAGGAAATAAAAGCCAAGCTTGAAATCCTTGTAGCTTTCTGCGAGGAGCCATAGTGCCTGCGAGCCAGCAGAGGCTGCTCTGGGAACTTCCCGTCTTAGGAATCCTCTTGCTGCCTTCTGAGCTGTCCTGGGACCCCAGGCCCCCCCCCCCATCTCTGTGACTACAGTGCTCCCTGGTGAACCGTCTGCTCCCACCATCTTGCCACCCTACTTGCGCTTCTGTCCTGTTGAGGGTGCCTACCCTGTGATGTTTCTAGAACTGCACCCCAAACCCCTCCACAAATGTGCACTGTGCATCTCAGGAGTGAAGCGGAGCCTGAGGCTGCTCCAGCCTCGTCAGGATGCTCTGGGAGGGGCTGAGTTTACCCTACTTGGAAGGAAAGGGGTCCTAAACCCTTTGAGTTCCTGCTCACAGCCTGGTCTCTGCGCCTCCTGGGTGAAGGGACTTGGGGGCACCGGCCTCTGCTACAGAGGGCTGGGCTCCCTGCACGGACCTCCACATTGATCCTCTGAGAAGTCCCCAGGGGTCTCTGGGTGAGCCCCCTCCCCCATGTCTTTCCAGTCCCCTGATGCCATGCAGGTGGCAAAATCATAGGCCCGATGTCCCTAGGGAAAACCTCACAGGTGACTTTTGTCTACTTCCTCCTTTAAAAGCTGGTCCTAGAAGGGCGGTGACTCAGGAAGCTGAAGGTGTGTTTAGGGTTGAGCAGGCCCGGGCAGTGGCTTGCTGACTGAATCCTCTCTACTCCTGGTCTCCCCCCACCCCCACTCCCCGCCATCCCCACCCACATCACCTTCCTTCCCTCCCCTCCCCCCCCCCAGCCAGAGCCCGTGACAGGTTGGGGCTGACAGCACAGAGCCCTAAGGGAAGTCTGCCTGTCCACCACTCCTATCCTTGCCTAGAAAGTCCATCACGGTGTCTAGTTAGAAGGAGCCATGTGGGAACCCAGCCAAGTCCAGCCTGGGGGTTCTCCTGGCTCAGGGCTCCCCCACCCAGGCTGTGCGATCGCTGTCCACTTTCTATGTCTTGTCACTCAGGATGCTTTGTGATATCCTCCCTACTGGATGCCCAGAGCAAGAGACGCAGTGACACCCGACCACAGTCTGGGAACCATGGGCTGGGGGGGGGGGGGGCGGGGGGAGCTCGCAGGCTCCTGGGTTCAGACAAGCCCTGGTGGGGTGGGGGTGGGGGGGCAGAGGTTTCTCCAGCACCCCAGGGGGACCTTGGGCAATGGGGTTTCAGCACAAGGCTTGGATTTGCCTTTGGCCCTGGTCTAGCCAGGAACACAAAGCTGACCCACCATGCGCCGCTTCTCTCCTGGGAAGGAAGGTTCTGGACGGGTCTGGACAAGCTCACGGGAGAGTTTTTTCCGAACAACCCAGGACCATCCCTGGGCTGCATGCCACCCACTCTCCGTGGCTCCCCAGCCCCTGCCAGCGCCCCTCCCCTCCCCCATGTGTTCCAGGGAGGAACTTAGCACACCAGGCATGCAGATGATGCAAGCCTCTTCTGCTTGGTTAATATTTGCTGAGCGCCCCTTCAGCATTAGGGACAGTGGGAAACGCATTTCTCAACCGGGCTTCAGCCAGCTGCCTCAACCCTGTTTCTGCTCCATGGATGGCTACTGCAAGAGAACACGGTCAAAGTTCCCCTCCCTGACCCCCTCTGGCGGAGAATGGACGATGCTGAGATGTGGTCTCATCAGAGGAAGGGGAACAGACAGACTCAGCCCTGCCAAGCGTAGGGCCGGTCTGGAGTCAGACTGCTGGGGAGGCGGGCAGCCCTCCTACTCGGAGACCCTCAGCTTTGCTAGTTAGATCAGTCGCTTGAAGGAAGACACAATTTCCAGGTTAACTGAAACTCCTCATTTTAAACACGGAGGGAACCACAGTACCCTAAGTGGGGTGGGGTCCACCTGCGCCTCCACTTCCCTTCATGGCTTTAGGGCACCTGGCTAAAGTCAGAGGCCCACTTCCCTAAGGAGTGGCCCAACCCTTAGGACTTTTCCAACAAAAGAACTGAGGACTTTCATCCCTTCCATACAGGTGAAGACTGTGGCCACCAAGGGTGCATTCACTTGCACCCTGTAAAGATTCCCTCCCTGTCTTCAGCATGGCAGCCGGCTGGGCAGAGAACAATACAAGGAAGTGCGTGATCACCTGTGATCACTTCTTGGGGTGAGCCGAGTGCATCAGAGGTCATGACAGGCATGATCCAGGAGACCCTAGCATCAGCTTTTCCTCCTCTGCCTCGTCCCCTGGGAGCTCCAGCCCCCTGCAGCCCCGCCGCTGCCTTGTGTGATCTTCCCTATTTCTAAACCACAACCGGCCGGAAGTCAGCTAGATGCCCAGTAAGAAAGCAGGTGAGTGCAGTTGCCTGAAGAATGCCCGCGGCCTGCCCCAGTGCCAGAGCGGAAAAGGGCGGCCAGTGGCCAGTGACTGGACATTTCTCATGCTGATTTCAAGAAAAAGAAAGCAAGAAGAGGTGTGGACATTAGGGTTTTTTTGGGGGGGGTACTATTTTTGCTAGTACTGGAGCTTGAATTCAGGGTCTAGGTGCTGTTCCTTGACTTTTTCCACTCAAAGCTAGCACTCAACATTTGTGCTACAGCTCTACTTCTGGCTGTGTGTGTGTGTGTGTGTGTGTGTGGTTAAGTAGAGATAAGACACTTGCCAACTTTCCTTCCCCATGCTGGCTTAGAACCACGACCCTCAGATCTCAGCCTTCTGAGTAGCGAGGATTACAAGTGTGAGCCATCAGTGCCCCGCTTCATTCTTTCTAAATAACTACGTTGAGGACAGAGCCCACGCCTGGGTTCTGCATGCTGGGAATGCATGGAAGAGTACCAGTGAGAGGGTACAGGCTTCTTCAGGATAAGAAGAGCCATGTGGAAGAAGGTTGGACCACAGCAATGTACTTAATGCTGTGGAAAATGTACTGACCACTGTGTACAAATGGCAAAGATGGAAATTTTAATGTGATGTGTATTTTACCATACTTTATAGAGAGAGAGAGGGAAAGGGAGGTTTCTTTAGAATGTATTTTTTAAAACAAGGATACAGGAGGTGGTTTGGGGGGGGTCCCCTTAGTCAAATCTTAGTTTGAGTACCAAATTAATAGTAACAGATTATTATGCATATAATAAAGTAGGAATCTGAGAGTTATAGAAGTGAATGATATGTCAGTGCAGGAAAGAGATGGGAGATTTCTTTTGTGGATCACCATTGAGAAATGTTGAAGGAAGGCTGGAATTAGAAACTCACAGCTTGGCTCTGGTTACTACAGGCAAGAGCAATCAGAGATCATTAAAATCGGTGGGAAAGAATTTAGCTTGATGAGACATGGAATATTAATATGGTCTCGTGGTATCTCCTCATCAAAAGGGAAGAGTCACTGCATAGCTTGGGAACCTGGCAGGCAGGTACCACCTTAACAAAAGAAAAAAATGGTTTCCTCCCCAGGAATGGGCTACAGAGACACCCTATCCTGTAGGACAGGCTGCAAACACGTGACTGCTCTCGGGTTCCGGCCAAAAAATTGTCCTAGTGTGTCTAACACGAAACACTTACAAGCCAGCTCACACCAGGGATCATGTCACAAAATCAGTCACCTGACAGAAATGTGCAGACCCATAGGCTTTTAGCAGGGTTTTCTCTCTCTCTCTTTTGCTAGAAAGCATTGTAGTGAGACAAATGGAGATGAGAAGACTTTTGTAGATTAGCTAAAATGTATCCTGTCCATGTTACTTTCCATGTTCTGCTCATTGTACTGTTTCTGGGAGAGAATGTCCTTGATTTTAGGAACTCTGAAAGGTTTAGGAATGAAAGGTCATTGGCTCTGTAATGTACTCAAGAACAGTTTGGAAAAACAAGAAAGGTTCAGAGAGAGGATGAAAACTCCCAAGTTTCACATTTATTAGAGATATCTTAAAATTATTTGTCCCAACATTTCTCTAAGCCTGAAATTATTTTCTAAATGACATGGGTGGGTTTCTGTTAGTTTGTTTCTGCTGTTGTTTTTAAGATTTCCCGACTGCATTTCTGCCAGGACTGCTGACCACAGACCTTAGTCCTTAGACCACCTGCAGCAGCTCTCAGACTAAGCGTTTAAGGACTTGTCTTGGAAACCTTAGAAAAACTACAGTGCTTGTCCACAGCAGGGACAGGAGAGACACCCCAGAACAGAACGGCTGGAAAGCTGGTTGATGGGGTTCTTGGAATGCCTCCCGTTTCTGAGTGACAGAGCAGAAGGAAAGCCATGTATACAGCCTGCCCTGTCTGTCCTGGATTCTGCGCTGTGAAGCCCAGTGGAGGCCATCCTTGAATAGCGACCCAGGTGCTAATCAGAGGCATGGCCCAAGAAGGAAACGGTACTACTGTGAGCCACCCTCAGCAGTAGGGGCCCTAAAGAGTTCACTTGGGAAAAAAATGACCCAGCTTGAACCATGCATTCTGGCCAAAGCAAAACCATGTTGAAAGGCCAAGGGTGAAAGCCCCGGGCCTGATAGACCTTTCTTATCCTTTCCTCCTCTCCTACCTCCACCCCACTGCCAGGCTGGGAGCCCTCCAAGCGCCCTCTGTTGGTGGAAAGGAGCAGTGCCCAGGCCCAGGTGGTCCAGCCTGGCCTAGGCAGGTCTACAGCCCTGCCAAAGCCAGCTGAATCTCCACGGGAGGCACCTGCCCCAACCTCTACCAATGTGAACTCAGCTTCCTGCAGTTTGCAGATGTTACTGGCTGCCCTGGGAACTCAAGGGGAGGGTCTGGGTCTCACCCATTCCTGACCAGCTCAGCCTTTGAGGCAGGCTTGGTGATTATATATAGACATTTGGGAAAGTTCAAGGTAAAAATCCCAGAGACACACTTGTTAGACATGTTCAAGCCCTACCAATGCTTAGGCTGAGGATGCTGTTTCTGGTCCAGGACTTGGCACATAGTAGGTGCTCAGTAAAAGGATATGAAGTGAGATTTGAGTAGGTAAGTACCTACCTCACTAACTGATTTGGGGTGTTATGAGGCAGAGATTCATACCCAGAACATGGGCCTCCAAAGCCTGTTGGAATATTTGTCTGGTCAGATGCCTGTCACTTTACTGATTACACCCCTTCCTCTCTTTGAGTGACCTGAAGAGGTTCAGGTTCAAACCCAGCAGTCCCCCCCACACCCACAAATCAAGCAGCGGGACCAACCCCCAGGCAGCAAGAGGACTTGATGTGACATGAAGAACATGACAAGGACTGGAGAGGAATCAGAGGATTGTGGCATTCTGCACTCAGGGAGCAGAATACAAAGTACCCAGCGGAGATGAGTGACATCTTCTTAGTCATGGCAACGCCAGCAGATGTGACACAAGCCACTCAGAGGCGGAGATGCAGCTAAGAAAAGGAACAGGTTCAGCCCGGGACAGCCGAGTGACGGGCTCAGGTGAAGCCTCCCAGGGCATCTGTGCTCCTCCAGCTCTATCTGGGAGCAGAGCAACTTCAGGGTCGCTTCCAGTCACAAGGGCTCAGCACTAGAAGGTGGCAGCCACTCTGCCACCGCTGTCACCTGCCCCATGGGCACTGCAGGCCCACCCCCTTACCCCCTTCCCACTCCACAGGCTTGCCTCGCCTTCTGTGCTGCCTTCCTGCTGCTGTGCAGAGATATTTTAGACCTGGTTCTGGACAGAAACTGGGGTGCTCAACCCACCTTCTCCTCTTGTCCCTGAGATCTCCCAACTCCTCACCTACAGAACCAGAAGATAAGCTCGGTATGCGCACGCACATACACACACACACACCACCACCACCATCACCAATGGCAGCCAAAGGGAAGGGGCCTCAATGGAAGGAAAGTCTCCTAGAATCCACGGGATGCTCGCTCACCAGCTGTGTCTATCATTTCTGTGGCCCCATCTGTAAAATGAGGATAGTAATTTTAACCACACACACACACACACACACACAGCCCCCCCCCCATGCCAGGATGAAAACTATTAGCACTGAGCTGGAGTGGTGGGGAGGGGAGGGAGGCAGCTCAGTGGCAGGGCTGGGTGGGTCCTGGGGGTCGTGGGCCGTCTCCACAGCAGCCATGCAAGGCTTGGGAACCCTTAGGAAGCAAATACGATTTCAGGAGGAAGAAGATTCTCCTCCCATCCGTTGTTTGATAGCTGTCAAACTCTACAAAGGAAAAAGAGCATGAACACAAATAGGGGTGGGAGTGTAGATTGACTCAGTGTGTGGGAAGCTGACCTTTTCCAAACACAGGACAGTGATCGGAGTCATCTTGCAGTGACCCAGTGCGCTCCCTGCCAGGGGCGGGGAGGAGTGGGGGGAGACGAGGTCACCGCCCACCGCGCGCGCCCCGCCCACCGCGCGCGCCCCGCCCACCGCGCGCGCCCCGCCCACCGCGCGCGCCCCGCCCACCGCGCGCGCCCCGCCCACCGCGCGCGCCCCGCCCACCGCGCGCGCCCCGCCCACCGCGCGCGCCCCGGGGCAGCGTGGACTACATTTCCCGGCGTGCCTCGCGCCTGGTACCCGCCCGCGGCCCAGCGCGGCGGGCGGAGGATGCAGACGCCGCGGCGGGCGATGAGGATGGAGGCCGGGGAAGCTGCGCCGCCGGCGGGGGTGGGCGGCCGCTCGGCGGGCGGCTGGGGCAAGTGGGTGCGGCTCAATGTGGGGGGCACGGTGTTCCTGACCACCCGGCAGACGCTGTGCCGGGAGCAGAAGTCCTTCCTCAGCCGCCTGTGCCAAGGGGAAGAGCTGCAGTCGGACCGGGTGAGCCCGCGGGCGGGCGGCGGGCGGCGGGCGGCGGGCGGCCCGGGCCCCCCCACCCCGATCCCCGGCGCGGGGCGGTCAGCCGGCCAGCCCACCCCACCCGCCTTTCCCCGGGAGCCGGAGGCGGGAAGCAGCGGCCGGGGAGGGGGCGGGAGAGGGGCCGGGCGCGCGCTGCGCGCATCGCCGTGGCAACGGGACTGGCAGGCCTGGAGCCCCACGCGCGGGCCTCCCCCCTCCTTTGCGGGGTGCGGGGACCACCCCCCCCTCCGGCGGCCACCGTGTCTGCGCTCCCACCCGGCATCGCCTCCGACGGGCTCCTTCCCTGCTCTGGGCGCAGCCTTCCAGTCTGGAGGGCCAGCTGGGTCCCAGCTGGAGCTGGCCCCCTGAGATGCCCCGCCCCCTCCTCGTGACCCTCCCGCGCGGTGACCTTGGGCAAGTCCTCTCACCTCCAGATGTCTCAGCCCGCCCTGCCTCCCTGCGGGCTGCCCGTGTCCAATCAGAGAGCAGCTTCTCTGGAAACTTGAAAACATCCCCTGACTGATTGATAGACAGTAGAGCTAGCTTGGGGTACGGGGTGGGAAGGGGGGGGGCATCCCTGCAAGAGGGACCATCACTGAGCCTTGCACCGGGCCGGAGACCACTCAAACTTCTCGCCCACGTGTTCACCTAATTATGGGGCGAGGAGAGAGGCTCAGAGAGGTCAAACCATCAGTCCAAGGTCACACAGCCTAGGAAAGGCAGAGGCAAAGTTTGAACCTCAGTCGGCCTGATCCCAGAGCTTTACAGCTCCAGCCTGTTACCCTGCACCCTCTCTCCCTCCCCTGACTTTTCCTAGAACAATGTGGGCTTGGGCAGGGGTGAGGCTACACTTCTCTTAATACCTGTGGTATTCTCCTCTATAGGATGAAACTGGGGCCTACCTCATTGACCGGGACCCCACCTACTTTGGGCCCATCCTGAACTTTCTCCGCCATGGCAAACTGGTGCTGGACAAGGACATGGCTGAGGAGGGTAAGTGGGTCCAGTGGCCTGAGGCCCATTCCTAGCTCTGCCTTGCGCAGTTTGGTAGGGCTTTCCGCAGAGATCCAAAGCCACTTCCCCTGGCTGGCATGGAACCTGCTCTCTCACACACTTTCCGCCTCTTCTCAGCTGGAACAGGGCTGACTCCAGGCCTCGGTGGAGCTGTCAGGCCCCAGCTTTCACCGGATGGCCACGGAGGCCTGTGCAGAGGATGAAGGAAGCCCTTGCTGGAGGCGTCTGCTTGGGGTGGGGCTGCCTTTTCTTCCTTTCCACTCTTGGCCTCTTTGGAAGCCAGGGGTGTCTACTGCAGCCCTGAGGTGGAGGGGAAAAGGGGTGGGGAAGGGGGGGACCCCTCACCACCTTCTTTCTCTGAGTGATCTGCTATTTTGATTCTCAATTCTGCCAGTTCTGCCAGGCGAGGGCTTGCAGTGAGCAAGTGGGTGGAGAGGGTGAGTCTTCCCCAAATCTGGCAGTCTCTGCCGCACTGGGCTGGTTGGGATGGGAGGCGGGGGTGGGGGAGGAGCCTGCTCCCTGGTAGGGCTTCAGCGACTCCCAGGGCTGTAGATGCCCATATCCGGGCCTAGCAGACAGAGAAGCCAACTATGAGAGAACTGTCACTTACAAAGCTTCAGCTGGGGCCAGGGACCAGTGTGCCTAGCTGTTTCCTCAGGACACAGGGTGTGGTTCTGGGAGAGCTGACCCAGCCAGGCCTGCTGGTATCTACCAGTCTCCACTGGTATCTACAAAATGCATGCATTCTGCATGCACTGAGACTCCATGCGTCCTGGGTCCTGTGCACCCGTGGGTGTCGGGGAAGGCTAGCCATCCCTCCTCACTCTTGCCCACGGTCTCACAGGATACAGCAGTCTGGAAGCTTCTCAAAGAGCCAGGCTTCAACACCTCTGCTCTGCCGAGGCTGGCAGCAGCCCTAGGGGAGCAGATAGCGTGGGTGTGGCCTGGGCACAGGAGCAGGTCCCACTGGGAGGGAGGGAAGAGGAGGCAGCACTCCAGAGTCACAGCCAACACCTGTTTACAGGTCTGGTTTCTCAAAGCCCTGAAACTGATAGCACCTGCAGACAGCCAGCTCCCTAGCTAGGGGGACCTGGAACCTTACTTAACGCCCTGTGCCTCCACGCTTCTGTCTGTGAAATGGGGTGACAGCAGTGCCCGTCGCTGGGGGTGGATGAAAGGAGCTACAGGTCCCGCTGGCCCTGCGGCTGCGCAGCTCCAGGTTACAGGATGCCCCTCTGTGGCAGGCCTCGGGGAGCTCTGGGGACAGCAGTATAGATCAAAGAGGGACCTTGAGCTCATCCATGCTGGCTGTTGTCCGCAATGGAAATGTGTTCCTCACGGTGCCGGAGGCTGGGTTCTGAGCTCCTCTGGCCAGCCCAGGGGGGCCCTGAGGAGACCCTCTTCTGGGCTGCAGACTGCTGCCTGCCTTCCCTGGTTGCCCTAGGCAGGATGTGGGCACCGTCACAGTACCGGGCCTCTTCTTAAGGGGGTACCATCCAATCCCAGCCTTCCCCCTCTTCACCATGCCACCGCGCACCATGCACCATGCGCCGTGCGCCTTCCCTCCAGGCCCCCTCACCTCGCCAGCCAGGATTCAGCATGGGGATCTTGAGGGGACACACAGCCCATAATAGGTCTTGTCCCAGGGAGCCTAGCAGCCAATCTGGAAGGGACCGAAGGGACCCGGCCCTGCAGAAGCTTCAAGTGTCAAGCCCCTGGGAACTTTTCCACTTCACTTGGCGGGGCTGGGGGCGACTTGATCTCTCAGATTTATTAACTGCAAAATGTGAAGAACGGTGCTTGCTTCTCTCATAGCTCCAAGATTCCTGATGAGCACAGGGGCCTTAAAAACTGTGAAGTGTGCCGGGTGCTGGTGGCTCATGCCTGTAATCCTAGCTACTCAGGAGGCTGAGATCTGAGGATCGCGGTTCAAAGCCAGCCCGGGCAGGAGAGACCGTGAGACTCCTATCTCCAATAAACCACCAGAAAACCGGAAGTGGCGCTGTAGCTCAAGTGGTAGAGCGCTCGCTTTGAGCTGAAGAGCTGAGAGACAGCGCCCAAGCCCAGAGTTCAAGCCCCACGACCGACAAAAAAAAACAAAAAACTGTGAAGTGTGGGCGCTGGAAAGGGTGCATAGAAGTTTATCCGTCTGTAGCAGGAGCTTGAAGGCTTAAGGCACTTGTGTTTCCATAAGTCTGCGTGACTTTGGGCAAGTCGTTTCTCTCTTGGGGCCTTAGTTTTCCCCGTTGAGTCAAGATGATGAAAGTACCTCCTTCTCGTTATGAGGACCAAACATGAGGGGTGGCGTGCTGCAGGCGCAGGGTCCCAGCAGGTGCACACACTAGTCATGGCCCAGGCCCTCATGGCATCCCAGGGCTCCATTCCAGCTCACCTCTGGTTCTTGGTGGCGCCAGAGCAGTGCCAGCTTGTGGACCACAGGTGGCCTTGGTGCTCTGATCTGTGCCACGAGGGGAGCTGGCTCCATCACGGCATCTCCCCCCTTCCACTGGGAGTATGGAGCCCGAGGAAGGAAGGAAACAGACCCTTTCTTTGGCCACTGGACTCGGAGTTGCCACCCACTCTTGTCGGGGCCTGCGACTAGAGCAGGGTGTGGGCCTGGCGGCAAGAGGAGAACAGAGTCTGGGGCGGCAGGAGTAACCAGGGGCTGCTCCGTCTGCCAGGAGTCCTGGAGGAGGCCGAGTTCTACAACATTGGCCCGCTGATCCGAATCATCAAAGACAGGATGGAGGAGAAGGACTACACGGTGACCCAGGTCGGGAGAGAAGCTGGGCGGCGGGGGAAAGGCCCGGGGACCTCAGCACTGCTGCTGGGTGGCCTCTCAAGACCTTGCGCATGGGTACAAAGAGGTCTTGAGCAGTGCCCACCCAGCGACCAGGAGCAGATGGGGACATTCCCCACCTTCCCTGGGAAGTGCCATAGGGGATGGAGGTGGGACAGGGGAGGGGAGGTGGGATGGGGAGGGGAGGTGGGACAGGGGAGGGGAGGCGGGACAGGGGAGGGGAGGTGGGATGGGGAGGGGAGGCGGGACAGGGGAGGCTTCACGTCTCTGGAGGGTCTGACGTGATCAGTGACCCAAATGTTACACACACACACACCCCTCCCCCCCCGCCCCCGGTTCCAGTTCTAGATCCTCACTGATCCCATAACGTATAGGGGTCTATGAAGGAGCGAGATCATGTATCTGGAATCCCTGGTACATAGTACATCCCAAGGCACAGGCTCCTCCAGCCCTTCTTCCTCTTTCCCCCACCATCCACCTTCCAGGAGTATATGGCTGAGGAGGGGCGGCAGGAGCCCTTCACACGCCCCTCTGCCCGCAGGTGCCACCCAAGCACGTGTACCGGGTGCTGCAGTGCCAGGAGGAGGAGCTCACGCAGATGGTCTCCACCATGTCTGACGGCTGGCGCTTTGAGCAGGTAGGCTGGGACCTTAGCCCCCACGTGGGGAGGGAGTGTTCTTAAATCCGGATTTACGTGATGAGGAGAGGAGGACAAAGAAGGGTGGGTAGGGGGCTACAGGGTATTGTGGGCAAGTCTCTGACAGCCAGGAACGGGAGACAGAGCCAGGAGGTGACTACCCTGGGCACAGCCTCCAGGGCTCCACAGGGAGTGTGCCCAGGGCGCGCTAGCGCCCCCTTCAGGCTTCCCTGAGCTCCCGTGCTGACCTCACTTTACCAGCTCCGCCACCATGCAGGTTTCCAGGGGAACACAGCTGCAAAACAAGCTCAGTCTGACTTGCCCTTAGAGCAAGAAAGCTCACCTGGGCCTTTCTGAGTTGTTGCCTTTCACAGGAAGCTGAAGGGGGAGGGCTGGGCCTCTGGGGTGGCCGGCAGGCAGGAAGTCCAAGCCAGTCCAGGAGCCGGAGGCCCAATTCCTTTCCAGCCCCAGGAAAGCCACGGCTCCTCCCAGGCCACTGCCCATCTGCAGCGGAGGCTGCTGTGATCATCGGCGGGCTGGCAGTGACGCTGCTGGTCCTGCTAAGGCCCTAGTGTCGGGTCAACTCTTAGGACTGAGTTCAAGTCCACAAGACCCTAGAGAAGGCTTGGAGGGACCCAGGTCCCGCACTTCCTGCAGCCCCGCGACCTGCAGGCCACTGTTCCCAGTGGAGGGGGGGAGATTTTTCTGTGACTGCTGAATCAGGACCCCTGAGAGCTGGAAGACTCGTTTGTGCAAGATTTCCTTAGCCAGAAGGGCTGTGTGGGTGTGTCATCCTCCAGACCCTAAGCCACTGAGAGGCTGAGGGACTGGTCACTGGCCCTGTGAACTCACTGGCCTGCCAGGCCTTCCCGGAGCAAAGGAGTAGTCTATGAGGCTCCTCTGTGTCCCAGCCCCATGCTGCAGCCTAGAACCTGGAGATGCTGCAGCCACGTCTGGGCCGGGGGACAGCATGCTCATTCCCGGACTCTGCCTTCCCCTAGGAAGTGTCTGCCTGGCTGTGGCAGGGTGGGGGCTCGGATGGGTCAGGCCCTGCCAATCCAGGAGAGGCGCAAGCCAGGGAGGCTGTCCCTGCAGGCTGCCTAGAGCAGAGCCAAGATGACCTACTGGCAGCCGCCAGGGGCTCCTCTGTCCCCCACCCGACCTGCGTCTCTCCCCCCACCCCCAGCTGGTGAACATCGGCTCCTCCTACACCTATGGCAGTGAGGACCAGGCCGAGTTCCTGTGCGTGGTGTCCAAGGAGCTGCACAGCTCCTCCCACGGCCTGAGCTCCGAGTCCAGCCGCAAAACGAAGGTAGAGATGTGCTCCTCGGGCATTCCTCCCTCCGTCCCCGCCGCTGCCTCCTCCCTCCCACCGCACCCCATAACCCCATGGTCACAGCCACTGCCATCCATCCCATGCATCTTGGTCAAGTCTGCTCACACCAGTTACCAGGCCCAGGCTGGGGAGCAGCAAGTCAGGACCGCCCCCAGGGCGCAGCCAGGGCGGCTCTGCGGGCCACGCGGTGTCTGCAGGGCTCACAGCACCAGACAGTGCACTGAGCTAGGTTGACAGAGTATGGCCTTGGGCGAGTTCTGTCCTCTGGGCACCTTTGCTATCCTCCATGCAGCCAGAAAGGCGAACCACATCCTGTGTTGACTCAGACGTGGGCTCTGGAGTAGCCAGTTTATTCCCTGGGGCTGGCGATCATCCCCCTCAGGCCTAGGTCAGAACCAGGAAGCCACACTCCACAGTCCTGCCCCAGGCCTCCCTGTGTGTCCACCTGCCCGGAAGCCAGCCTTCCCCTCCCCCAGGGGCACAGCTGCCAGCATCTGTTCCCCTCAGCTCCAGGACCTCTCATTTGGGCAGCAGCAGAGTTAGGCATGGGCCTGACTAGGACAGAGGGGGCCTGCTCCTGTGTGCTGGAGACCTACCCTGGCTTCCTGTCTGTCTTGTCTGTCTGTCTGCCTCACCCTCCTCCCGTGCTGGTGGAGTACAGTGGGAGCCCGCTGCGCTGCCTGTCTGTGCCACCGCCCAGGCCTGGGTGCCAGACCCTTGCTGGCACCCTAGATCTGATTGGTGTTGGCCCTGAGACATCCTTGGCTGCCTATCTTGCCCTCCCCACCCCCAAAGCAAGGCCTTGCCAGGCACCTCCTGCCGCCCCCTCCCACCACACCCACAGGGCTCCTCTTCCACCCCTCACCACCACACCCCTCTGTGACCGCAGCCAGACTGGTCCTGAGCCGGACCCCCTGGGCTCGCCCCGGCTGGCGATGCCTGGCTTCTGTGGCTGCAGCCCTCCCTTGTCCCAGGTCACTCCCGATCTCACCTGCCCCTCTGCCCTGAGGTGGGGGGCGCGGCACGGGGACAGCTACCCGCACGCCCCGGGCCCTAGGTCAGTGTCTCCACTCTCTCTTCCCTGGGTCGGCCGGCGGGTCCAGAGCGCGGAGGAGCAACTGGAGGAGCCACCGCGGCAGGAGGAGGTGGCACAGGTGCAGGTGGAGGCAGATGCCCAGGAGAAAGGTGCAGCCCGCCCCCAGGAAGATGATTGCTAATGAGAGCCGGGGCTCCCGCTCGTCCTGCTGGAGCAGCTGCAGCCGGGACGAGGGCGGGCCGCCAGGGTTAGCTTAGCGCCTGTCGCCTCGCCCCATAACCATCCCTCTCTCACTTTCTCTTGCAGCCCTGTCATCTCAGGATCCCGCTAACCTTTTCTCCCTCCCACCACCGCCTCCTCCTCCGCTTCCTGCTGGAGGTCCTGCCTCATCTTCATCCACCTCCTCTTCCTCCTGGATCTCATCTGCACCCTGCCTCTTCCCTCTCTGCCCCTGTCCAGGTCTTCTCTCTGCCTGCTCGCATCTCCATCCTGGGGCCGCTCTGGTCCCGGCCTCCCGTGCCCTCTCCCCAGGCCCCATGGCCCTGCATCCCCGAGCATTCCGCCAGCCTCCTCCTGCACCCCTTCCAGTCCCTCCTGCCTCCTGGCCTGGGGAGGAGAGTCACGGCTGCACCTGCTCCGTGTCCACCCACCCCGCTGGGCACCTCTGAGGCTGGCCTGGGCCCCGCCGGCCTGCTTGGCCCCCTCATGTGCCCTCCTTGCAGGTCCCCGTTCACACCCTCCCAGACCTGAGCGAGAGCCTGCCGGGAGGGCTCCTTGGCCCGCACCAATCCCAGAGCTGCCAGCCCCGGTTAGGAGACTGGCAGAGTTGGACGGAGGGCCGAGCAAGGAGGGTGCTTGTCTCTTGTCCTTGGACTTGGGCCAGGCTCTCAGCTGGTTTTCTCCACTCACCAGTTTCTCATCCTCACTGGGCCTTGGGGTGAGGTCCTGAGAGCAGAACGAGGTGGGGCGGGGGGGGCTTTCCTGCCCACCTGCCTGCTGGGTGGTGCCTGAGCCAGGCTGGGGAGGGGCTGCATCCCCAACGCCCTGGAGCTCGTGTGTGGCTGCATGTAGCCCCCGGCCCCCTACTTCTGTGGGGTGGGGAGGCCAGGCCACATCGGGATAGCCTTGGCTGGCAAAGATGGGCCAGAGCCGAGGATTACAGGGTGGCCAGGCACCCACAAGCCCCCACTCGGTCTCAGCTGCCCCGGGACCCTGGCAGCCACGTGCCCTCTGGGCCCCAGTGGATTCTAAAGTGGGGACAGCAGCTCTCCCGGCCCTGCCTCTGCCCTGCCTCCACCCTGGACCGAGTTTTAGTAGAGCCTGGCCTCCCCAGGCAGGCTCCATGCAGCCCAGGGTGGGCACGGGGTGCCCAGCTGAGTTCGGTGGGGCACCCTCCTGCCCCCCTCGGTCCTCACTCCACTTCTCTGGGCCTCAGCCCCAGAAGGGAGCCTGGGACTTACTGGCCTTTCTCTCTCCCTCCTTCCCTCCCTCCTTCCCTCCCTCCCTCCCTCCTCTCCTTCCTTCCTGCCTCCTTCCTTCTCACTTTCCACCCCTCTCCTGCCCTCTCATTACCGGCCTCCCTGGTTTTCTGATTCCCCCCCCCCTCCCCTCCTCCTACCCCTTCCCTCTCTTATTTTCTAGCTATTACAAGCCAGAGGCACCCGGATGTGAGCCCCCAGATCACCTCCAGGGACTTGGGGTTCCGATCTGAAATCCTTTATTTTTGTACCACGGGGCGGGCCCCCGGCCCGAGAAGGAAGCTGTGTTCTTTCCCCTGCCCCTCCTGTCTGTACTCACTGGGCTGGGACTCACCCCTGCCTCCAGGGCTGGGCTGGGGGCCCCCCAGAACCTCACCAGGCCTGAGGCAGACCCTGGGCAGGGCTACCTGCCCGTGGCTGAAGTGGGGCCCTGCCCAGCTGTGTCTCCCAGGCCCCTCCGTCCCGTGGCCCCCGACCCCCTGCTGCATGGTGGACGCGCCCCCTCCCTGCCCGGGCACCTCCCCTCCTTGAGCTGTCTCCCTGTCCGTGCCCGCGTTTCCCTTGCCTCGCCTACCTCACAGGGTTGTTGTGAGGGTGCCCAGAGCGGCAGAGCCCCCAGAAGCAGGGGCCATCCCTTCACCTTCCCTGGGGACACAGCCTTAGCCCCCCCATGCAGGACACTTTGCTAAGGGAGACTCAGGTACTGGGGTAGCACTACAGGGACCTGGCCTGGGAGGAGAATGGGGACAGGAGGCAGCGCAGCCCTGCTCCGGGCCCAGGCGTGGTCGAAGTGGTGGGCAGGACCCCGTAAGGGGCCAGGGGACCCTCCTCTGCCCAGGGCAAGGCCTGATTGTGTGGGGGACTGAGCGAGGCCCTCCTGTATGAACCTCCCCCCAGATGGGGCTCTCCTCTCAGCCGTGCCTCCCACCACTGAATGAATAAACCTGAAGAAAAGTCCCGCCTGGCTGCCTCCTGTGTGGGCCCTGCAGGGAGGGGACAGGCCGAACTCAAGCCGCAGACCCGACCGGAGGACTGGGCTTTCCTGAAGCCCAGGCTCTCCCCCAGCCACATGGCTGTGTGTTGGGAGGAGAGGTGGAGACTTGGCCTGGAGCTCTGCCCAGGGGCGGAGGCTGAAGATCCCCTCTGCTAGGCTCTGGGAAATGGAGACACAGGGCAGGATTCCCCCAGACTTTTCCCCTCCTCTGTGTCGTCCATCACTGCTGCTCAGGCCCCCCTCCTCTGTGGTTGTCCATCACTGCTGCTCAGGCCCCCCTCCTCTGTGGTTGTCCATCACTGCTGCTCAGGCCCCCCTCCTCTGTGTCGAGTCTCACCTCCCTAGAGCCAGCCTGGTTCTCTAGGGCACATCCCCCCTCAGCCTCCGCTGTCCCAGCAAGTAGAGTCCCCTGGAACCTTGTTAAAAGACCTGCGCCCTCCCCACCTGGCTTCCTGCTGGGACGGCCGAGGGGCCTTTGCCTTCCAGCTCCTCCATTCTCACGGAGGGAGGGGGTGCGCACCCGAGCCCCTCCCCCCTAATCGTCATCATGCCACCTTCAAGGCTGGAGGCCTCCCTGGCAGCAACCCCTCGGCGGCTCCTCCCCTTCCCCCCAGTGCCCTTGGCCCATCCCCAGCCAGCTCTCGGCTCAGGACCCCCGGGGGGGTCTTCAACCCCCAGGTCCTAAACCACCCTCCAGCCCAGCCCACTGCCTTGGCCTCCTGGATGGCCTTATGCCCCTTGGTTGCCCTTGAGCCCCAGCCCACGGCGCGTCCTCCCCATCTGCATCCCCATCCTCTCTGGTTGCAGGGTGTAGGGGGTGTGGATGAGGGGCACGGGGGAGCAGGAGACCCACGCTGTGCTCCAGCCCCGGTGCCTCCACGAGGACCACCCTGTGCTGCCCGGTGCCCGCGGGCTCTCGAGGTTCCCGAGGGGGCCGCCACTCTGCCCCTCCCCAACGCTGACCATGGCCTTCCTCGAGGTCCCCAGAGACTTTGGCAGTTTTCCTGGAGGCTCCAGCCCCGGTGGCTCCAGGGGGCAGCAGGCCTGCTCGGGTAGGGACAGGAGGCAGTGCGGGGCCCACTCAGAGGCCAGGCGGCTGGGTCAGCCTTTTATTCACGGGGCAGACAGCTGGCCTCCGGTGACGCGGAATCCCGGTGGTGACAGACTGGGGGGAGCAGGGGTCCTGCCGGTGGGGCTGCCCCCACCCTTTGGCTTACTTGGCAGCTGGTCCCCTGGGCATTCCCCAAGGCTCTGTGGGTCCCCTGTACCCCCCCTCCAAGATACGCCAGGGACTTCCCAGGCTGGAGTCTGCGGTCAGGAGCTGGTGCCCCAGGTGACTCTGTGTGCCCTTAGGGACAGGGATATTTGACACTGAAGGGGGGGGCTGGAAACAGAGCCCTCCACTGAAGCCCCACCCCAAGTCATTGGGTAGAAGGAAGGAGCTGGAGGAGAAAGGGCCAGAGGTGAACCCAGGCTGGGCTGGGCCCGTGGGCTGTTAGCCACCAGCCGCGGCCAGTCCCCCCTCCCTGTGCCATCTCACGGCAGTGATCAGGATGCCATTCCAGTCTCCACGTGGCTACCTGTCCCCAGAATACTTGTTCCTTGGCCTGCTGGGTGCCTGGGGCTCCCCGGCCAGGCCTGCTCCTCAAGTCAGCACCTGCTGTATCCAGCCAATCACCCCCGTGATGCGAGTGTAGACTCCAAAGTAGTTGGGCCGGCCACAGCCCAGGCCCCAGCTGACCAGCCCGGCCAAGAACCAGCGGCCACTGGGCTCCTTGCAAACCAGCGGACCACCAGAGTCACCCTGCGAAGAGCAGACGGTTGTGTCAGAGGGGACAGCAAAAGTCAGGTGACCACTGGAAACCATCTACTGACCAGCCAAGACCAGCCTGGCCTGGCTGCCAGCGGCTCCTGACCACGTGTCCCCCGCCCCCATCCCTGTGCTGCCTCCGCCTTCTCTGTGGCAGCCACCCTCCCTCCAGGTGGCCTCTGGCCTGCGTGACCCCGTGCCTGAGGGGCAGGGGACGGGCCTGGGTTTGAGCTGACCCCCCCGCCTCCCCCTGCCCTCGCTGGCACCCGCGGAAGTCACCTGGCAGGCGTCCTTCTTGCCTTTGCGGTAGCCGGCACAGAGCATGCGCGGGGTCACCCGGTAGCGGTAGGCCTCACTGCACAGGTCCTGCGGGACCAGCTGCACGTCCACCTTCTGCAGAACGTTGCTGGTGGGGCCTGCGAGCGTTGCGGGGCAGACATGAGGGCCGAGGCTCCTGGCACCCCTGCCCTTCCTCCCATGATGCGCCTCATCTCTGCCCACCCTCCCCTACCAGGCACAGCCCTGGCCCTGCTGTCATTCTGCTCCCTGTGGCTGGTGGAGCCCCACTCAAAGCCTGTTAGTGTTTTCCTCCAGCATCTCATTGCCTTCCCCCTGCCAGGGTCCCATCTGGGGTGTGCCCCTGCCCTGGCAAAGCTCCCCACCCCCCTCCGCTGTGGGTTGTCCACAAAACACAGATGGAGTCCTCCCGCCCTGCAATCCCCCAGCTTCCCCGCAAGCTCTGTACACACTGGCACCGAATGGCACCCAAGGGCTACAGGTCTGATGTGGGCCTGGGTGCCGGTTTTGAAGCTGGTTCTCAGGTGCACGTGGGGAGAAGGCCTGCCCCTTGTGGTGCCCGGAAGGCTCTGCCTGTGCTTCCCTCCATCTTCCCACACACCCCTGCCCCTCCACCACGCTCCCCTCGCGCTGGCAGTGGACCTCATTCTCAGATTGAGTCTGACCCAGGTACCTTTGCCTAGGACACCTCCTGTTCCCCTGCAGGTGCTGCCTGCTCGTCCTTGGAGCCCAGGGCTGCTGTGTCCTGTGTCCACCAGTGTCCCACTGTCTCCTGTGTCCCCTAACCCTATGGCTCTCAAGAATGTTCTTGCTTTATCCCCTTTGCCTGCCTTGATCCCAGCACATAGTAGGTGCTCAGGAGTGTGTTGATGAATGAATTAATGACCCAATCCTTGCCTTGCTACTACTCTTTGTGTTTTCAAAGTGTCCAGGAGATTGCCTGTCTTTACAACTTGGGGGTAGAGCTGTGGCTCGGTGGTCGAGTGCTTGCCCAGCATGTGCAAGGCCCTGGGTCTGACCCCCCGCTCTGCAACAAACCCAGCCACAGCTGCCCTCCTCCCTCCTGACTGGAAAGCACTGGTGGCGCTGCACACATTAAAGCTGCGCTCAGAGGTTTTAGAGCAAGGCTGCATCCGGCTGAGTGCACATTGGAAGCACTGGGGGCACCTGAGACGGTGGCTCCCATCATGAAGGGTATGGGGTAGGAGCCCATCTCTGAGCAGCAGCAGGAATCCCCAGGCCTGGATCCTGGGATCCAGTCTCTGTCCAATTCTGGCTGGGACTTGGAGCCTCTTTATCATCCACAACATGTGCCACAATGCATGTCCCTGAATCAGGCGGGGCACATGGAGTCCTGTCCCCCTAAAATTCCGATCTGTGCTGTTGAACCATCCTTGCAAGTGCATGTCCACGAGCGGGGGAGCCCTGAGCCTGTCCCCGTGTCCTCTGCTCACACCCGGTCACCTAGGTGCTTTTTTTTTTTATTGGTCATGGGGCTTGAACTCTGGGCCTGGACGCTGTCCCTCAGCTCTTCAGCTCAAGGCTAGTGCTTTACCACTTACGGTTTTCTGGTGGTTTATTGGAGATAAGAGTCTCATGGACTTTCCTGCCCCAGCTGGCTTTGAACCATGATCCTCAGATCTCAGCCTCCTGAGTAGCTAGGATTACAGGCGTGAGCCACTGGTGCCCAGCTCACCTAGGTTCTTAAAATGTCCTTCCAGAAGAAAAGGAAGGGCAGGCAGGTGGAGGGCAGAGCCTGTGATCGCATCACTGATTTTGTTCTCTGAAAGCCTGCCCAGCCCTGGGGCTCACCCCAGCCTCCTCCACGCCCAGGTGGGCACCTGTGCTACCTGCTGCTTCGCGCGTGTCCCCGCCCCGCACGGGCCCGGGGCCTCGCTCACCGCCCTCTCGCAGGGCGCCCCAGCCTGTGATCCAGCAGTGCAGGCCCGGCTCGAAGAAGTGGGAGCGCGCAGGCAGGCAGACCGGGTGCACAGAGGCGGAGCGCACCACGGGGTGGTCCAGCTGCAGCAGCGCCACGTCGTAGTCGTGGCTGTCCTCCTCGTGGTAGGGGTGCAGCAGCAGGCGGCTCACCTTGAAGGAGACCTCGCCCGGCCAGCGCGAGTTCTGCCGCACCTTGCCCAGGAACACCGTCCACAGCGCCGGCGACGCCATGCTGGGGGTTCGGGTGGGGGAGGGGCCCTGTGACAGCCAGCCACCCCCCTCCCCCCCCTCGTCCCTGTCCGCCCTGCCCTGCCCCCATCAAGGCTGTGGCTCAATGCCGGGAACTCCACCCTCCACCTCAGTCCCAGCTTCACAGAACCCCTAAGATGCAGGATGTAGCAGAACCGGCCCAGTGCCAGGCACCCCACAGCTATTTCTCTCCTTTTCTGTGGGTCCACTTTACAGACTGGGGCTGCTGGAACTCTTCCCAAGCTAGCATGCAACCTGGGGTGTGGGGGGGGGGCTCCCTTCACCTTGAGGACAGTGGGGAGTCGGGAGCAGGGTTAAAGACACACATGTGGAGAGAGCTAGCCGGTGCCTGCAGAGGGCGCTAGAGAGCTGCACTGCCATGGGAGGGGCCTGGGGGGGTTGGAGACCAGATGGGGCGGGGGGGGGGGGGGGGGAGAGGGGGGAAGCACCAAGGAAGTCCAGCCAACCAAGCGGATGGGCAGAAGGGCTCAGCTAGGTGCCAGATGAGGAGTCACGGGGGCATCCCAGACCCGCCCAGCCTTCCTGTCACAACTCATCATGGAGGGGGCATGGGGCATCTTTGCCCACTGCTGTATCCCCAGCATCCCGCACACACTTGGCCCGTAGCAGGAACACAACAAATACTGCTGAATGCGTAAAGGACTGAGGGGATGAGTCACAGACCCACCGGAAGGCAGACACCACGAGCAGGGCACAGAGCGGTTGAGCAATATGCCAGCAACACAGAGCCGGTCAGGTGGAGCCTGGGCTCTTCCCATCCCTCCCCTCCCCTCCATCCGCACATCCACACCTCCTCCCAACCCCCCCTCCCCCGGCCCGGCCACCCTCTCACCTGTCCTCCTGGAAGCAGTGGGCTGCCGTCACCACCCAGCGGTCGGCAATGAGGGCCCCACCACAGATGTGCCGACCTCGAACCTGAAGGCTGGCCTGCCACGGCCACTCCCCCTCTGAGGACACCGCCCCGCCCACGATGCGGCTGGACGGCCCCTGGAGGCCACAGTCTGGGGAGGGATGGGGGTGGGGGGACAGGAACAGAGGGACAGAGAAAGAACAAAGGGAAGGAAGAATAGTGAGAGGCCAGTCCACAGAGATGGAGCGAGATGGGAAGGCATGCGGTAAGAGATTCTCTCCAGCTGCCCTTGGAGGATCCTGCCATGCCGCCACCCCTCCAGCTTTCCCAGGCCCCTGCTGCGCCCTTTCCCCCTGCAGCTTGGGTGGAGGGAGATTCCCTCCCTGCCACAGCCCCCCCCCCCCCCGCCACACACACCAAGTAGTGCTCACCACAGTGGAGCTCATCGGAGCCGTCCCCGCAGTCCTGCCGGCCGTCGCACTCTGGGTTGGGCTTCCGCACGCAGCTCCGGTCCTCACACTGGAAGGTGAAGGTCCCACAAGGCACTCCTGGCGTGGAGGGGTGGGGGCAGGCCACCGAAGGTGGGACTCTGAGCCCCAAGGACCCCTTCCAAAGTGGGGCCCGGGAAAGTGGCACCAGGAGAGACCAGGAGACGAGGGGAGGGTCTCCTGAACACCCCGAAGGGTCCCCAGAGCCTCCCCTAGGCTCTTCTGCAGGCAGGGCCTGGCTCCCCACCCCGAGCTGGTATGAGCGCACATCTCTGTGTCCCCTCTCGGGAGGGAGCTACTGAACACATAGCAAAGGAGCATGCACAGGAACAGAGGCAGTTCGACAGGTCAGTAAATGGATGGCTGAATGATTGTACAAATCAATGGACAGATAAGGTGATGTTGGAGACCAGAAGATGGATGAGTCGGGTGGGTGGGTGGGTAGATGGATAAGTGATGGACAAGAAGGCAGGTCAGTGGGTGGATGGATGATGGATAGATGGGGAGATGCATGGATAAATGGGTGGGTGGGTGGATGGATGGATGATGGACAGGAGGGTAGGTAGGGTAACTGGCTGGATGATGGATAGATGGACAGATGCAAGGATGGATAGGTGAGTGGATAGACAGGCAGATGAATGGATGAGGGTGGATGGATGAGGTGGGTGGGTGCGTGGATGGATGGGTGATAGGCGGTAGGGTAGGTGGCTGGATGATGGATAGATGGACGGACAGGTGCATGGATGCATCGGTGATTGGACAGACAGGTGGGTGGAGGGATAGGTGGGTGGATGGATGAAGGACTTACTGGCATAAGCTCAGAGGAGGCTTGCAGAGGGCTGGAGTGAGGCGGGACCCTTCCTACCTTCCTGGCACTGCTCTTCATCACTGCTGTTGAGACAGTCGGGCTGCCGGTCGCAGACTCTGGCCATGGAGATGCACGTGCTGTCCTCGTGGCACTGGAATGTGGCTCTGCAGACTGCGGGGGACAGAGCGTGGCAGGTGGGACGGGGCCGAGGGCCAGGCTGGGAATTGGCGCCGCCCCTGGAACACGCACTGTACCACACTGTACCGACCTCAAATCCTCCGCGCTGGGTGCCTGGCTCTCACAGCACCTTGCTGAGACAGCCCCTCTCCCCTTCCATTACACTGGTGGTAACAGACCTGACATGACCTGTCCCGGGTGACCTGGCTGAGCACCAGGAAAGGAGCCCCTTCCCAGCCCCCTGGTGGATTCCTCCGGAGGGGTGCACATCCCCCTCTCTGACCTCTCTCCCCATAGATTAAAAACAAGGGGTGTGCTAGAGGTGTCTCCTGCCTGGCCACCTGGATGGTGGCTGTAGGAGCAGGAGCCAGAATTTAGGAGAGAGCTATTGGTCTGGGGAAGCAGCAGGACCCTGAGCTGCACCCCAGGGCTAGGCAGGAAGCCTAGACAGCAGCCCCTCTGAGCTCCTGGTGTGGAACGGTAGGAGAATTCTCACCTTCCCTGAGGACCTTCGTGGCCCGGCCCTCTCCCCTTCCCCCCCCCCTGCCACCCCTGCTCCTTTTGGGACACCTGGCCAGGGCAGATGGCTGGGGTTTTGGCCTGATCAGGAGACCCAGCCTGTGGCTGGCACTGCCCCGTGGTGGCCCACTCTGCTTCCATCTTGTCCTCTCAGCGCAGTGGCAATCCCTCACTTCTGGGGTGCTCCTAATTGGGGAGCGTAGCTCAGTGCAGTGCAGGGAAGCCAGGCGAGAGGAGGGCGGGGCGGGCGAGCCTGCTCACCACAATTTCTCTCATCCAGGCCGTTGGGGCAGTCCTTGATGCCGTCACAGGCCGGGACACACAAGCCATTCACAGAGCACAGGAACTCTCCCGGGCAGGCTGGGCACCCACAGACGGCCATGGAAACAAGGAAGGCACCGTTAGGATGCGCACCCTCAGGCAACACATGCAGAGATGCATGCTCCTCTGTTCTCACACAGGCATGACAAGTGCCCACAGACATCTGCTTCTGGGCACCTGGGTACACCATGGTTCCAGGTACCCACATCCAGACACATGCACAAAACATGCCTGTGGATAGACAAGAGTGTATTTGCCTTTGAATACACATCGCAACCTGTACGTGCTACACCCAAAGCTGTGTGCATCTGTGTGCTCGTGTGCACGCGCACACACACACACACACACACACACACACACACACGTAACGCAGTCCCTCCTGTCCAGGAGGCTGCAGGAGAGGCCGCAGGGGTTCAGGGACAGGGGCCGAGCTCTGCCTCCTGTACTCACGGTCTGACTGGTTGTACAAGCTGTAGTGCACCTGCACGCCAGGTCCCGTGAGCGAGATCTGGGATGTGAAGTTGATGGTGATGCCGGCGGAGGCTGCCACAGGGATCCTCTCGGCATAGGGCTGCAGGGTGCGCAGGCCACACAGCCTGGGGGTGGGGGGAGGGCCAGAGGTGACTCAGGGACACAGGGGCTGCTTTCCCAGTTCAAGGCAAAGCACAACCAGGGTCCACGCGTAGACAGGGCAGCCCCAAGCAATGGGGAGCTGCCGCCCCACCCACTCTCCTTCTCTTTTGATTTCTACTCACTCTCAGAGCTATCTTCTAGAAAGCAGCCTGGCTGTGACAGTCCCTTTGCTCCGGGGGGCCTTCAGTGCCCATCCCCCTCCCCACCCCCATACTTTCACAGTCTAGATTCCAGCCAATCACTGGTGAGCTGAGACTCTAGCAAGAAAGGGTTGTCCCTGAAGCTTGCGCCTCCTACTCGTTTGATTAGGGAACGATCACCTGGGTCTACCTGGGATCTGGCAACGCCTTCCACAGGTCAGAAGAAGCAAGGGACCCTGGCTGCCCTGCTGGGAGGGCTGTGCTGTGCTGTGTGGGGTGAGGGGCCGCTGTCTCCCCATCCGAGCACTGGCTGGGCTCACGGGCTGGCTCCATAACCCTGGTGGGTTCTGGGACTCGCTGGGCTCCAGGGTCCTTTCTCTAGGACCCTGTTACAGAGTCCACGGGCTGCTCTCCTAGTAGGGGTCATCCAGGTGACCCCTCTGTCCCTGGGGGAAGACGCTCTGTTCAAGTAAGAGATGGGGGGGGGGCAGCTGCCACAAGGAAACAGATTCCCCAGAGGCCAGGAGGGAGACTTCCCATCTCTGCAGAGGCCGGGTCAGGGCACCCAAGAATCTTTCATATCGTGGTGGGACCCTCCCCACAGAACAGCTGCTCATCCATCCCAAGTGCGAACGCCTCCCAGGGATGACCCCCAGGGAAGGGACTGCCAGGGGGAGCTGTACTCCAAATGCAGGAAGGCCGAAATGGCTCCCGGATGGGAAAGTAGAAAAAGCCAGGTGGGGAGTTTGCTCTGTACAGTGGGGCTGTCCATCACACAAACCCCTCCTCACCGCCAGCTGGCTGTCTGGTCCCTCAGAATTCCAAAACAGGCAGTGCACCAGTGGTTTACATCTATAATCCCAACTACTCAGGAGGCTGAAATCTGAGGACTGTGGTTCAAAGCCAGCCGGAGCAGGAAAGTCCATGAGACTCTTATCTCCAGTGAACCCCTCCCCCCCCCAAAAAAGCATTCCATCACAAGAGGGGCACTTGACAGGCCAGAAACAGTTAACTCATTGATCACTGGTGAGAGCGGGGGCTCGGCCTCTCACCAGCACCTCTGCCATCAGCACCGGACCCCGGACACTTGGGACAACTCCACCTGCAGGGACAGTCCTCACCCAGCAGGGACGCTCCTGGGGGCGGGGTGAGGATCCAGACTCTACAGGACCCCAGGGAGTCTGGGAGTCTGGCTGCCTCATTTTCACTACAACAAGAACCCCTTGCATGCACCACCCCCTCCTGCAACCGAGGCGTGGCCAATACTGTGCTCATGACTTTAAACCCAGTAGCCATTCTCAAAATGCAGTCCAGGGAACCCCGCGGTACCAAAAACCACTTTCATAGTAATACTCAGCTACCATTTGCCTTGTCTTCCCCCATTCCCCCTCGACAACCACGGTGCAACTTTCCAGAAATGCAGTATATGCTAACACAGACAACTGAAGGCAGAAGGCGACAGGAAGACACACTTATGGGCTTTTAAGCCCATGATTCGAGAAAGTAATACAAGGATGTAAGATAGTATTTGTATCATGAAAGGTTTTTGGTTTTGGAGAAATATAATTTTTCATAAAATGTTACTTACGTTAACATTTCATGGGTTTATTGTCATTTTAAAGGAATTACAATAGCTGCCCTTGAGATGAGGGGTTATGTATATCTATATATGTGTACATAAAAATACAGTGCAGAATATATAGGGTTATATAACACATATAATCTACATCATATATAATTATCTCATATCATATATATTTATATGATAAAGCTAAATTGGTTGATGGTAATAACTAAGAACAAAATGGAGCAGTTATGGGGTTATCAAAGATCCTGAGCCCTCATCAATTATTTCTGGAATTTTCTACTTACTATTTTTAGATCACAGCTTACCATAGGTACGAGAGGCTGCAGACCAGAGCAACTACTATAATAAATATTTCAAAATGTTCTCGGGTTTAATAACTAACACTGTAACGATGGGCCTATCACCCGTCTAAGGAAAATCTGCTTTAGGAGAGCAATCATTTTAAAGGAGGTAAAAGGGTCAGAAGAGAGAAACTGAACCCTGAACCAGGGTTCCTGTCCCAGGATCCCCACAGCCAGGCTGCAGCCAACAGGGATGAGGCCCCACCAGGGGGCGCCGCAGAGCAAGCCTGGCCCTGGCCCTTTCCAGCTAAGAAAACAGCTTTTTTTTTTTTTTTTTTTGCAGTCAGCTCTGACAAATCTAGAATTCGGAGAGGGCGGATTCACTGTTCCCCACAGGGCCATATGGAACTTGTGGAGACACAGGAGGTTTCAGAGCTGGTTTGAGGGAACAGAACATTTCAACCTGGATGAAGCTACATGGTTGCCCCATGCCTGGCTGGCACAGCCTTCCCACGGGACCCAACCTTGTACCCCAGCATCTTGTTCCCCAGACAGCTTTTGGGGGACACATTCCTCCTTAGTGGGAGACACACAAGAGTTCAAGGGCTATAGCCCCTAACTCACCCCGAGTCACTTAACCTGAAGAGGGCCTTGTTTACAGGCGGTCCACAGACGTGACATGATAACCAGGAGCTGCCGAATGCCTGGCGGGGTGAGAGGCCCCCCAGTGCTGGGGCGGGGCACCGCATGGCCGGTTCACTGTCGCCTCTCTGGGTTGGAGGTATTTCTCCCCCCTCCTGCCTCTCCTAGACAAGCAGCAGAGACGCCCTGAGCTTGGCAGCTGAGCCACCCCGCAGGAAGTAGAAAACTACGGGGTGGGTGGCTGTCTGGAAGGGTGGGAGGGGAGGAAGAAGGGGGCACACAGGCGGAGGGACAGGAAGGTCAGGGCAGCAGCGCTGACCAGGGGGCAGCGGCACCACCCGGGGGGCCAGCACACTGACCATGGTGCCTTAGCCGAGGTGGAGGCCTGGCTCTGCCACCCGACACGTCGGGTGTGACCTTGGGTACGTGACTCAGCCTTGGCATGACAGGGTGACGTCCCCACCCCCAGCCCATGTTCCAGGTAGGACCCGAGCAGGCGGTTTCTAGGAAAACTTGTGCTGACGCGGCCAGCTGCGGGCCCAGCCCCGGCTGCCGCCAGTGCCATCCTCAGCATGGGCACAGGCATGGTGTGGCTACAGGTGGTTGCTGGCCACCCAGGGGCTTGGGGGAGCAGAAAGGTCAGGCCGGCCCCAGGGGGGCTCCCGTGGGCCTGGGGAGGGGGGGGGGCTGCAGCTCTGTCTGACCTCATGGCTGGCAGTGATGGAAATGATCGGGCAGATCTCAAGAGAAAGACGTCACAGCAGAGGAAGCAGGCGAGGGGCAGGTTCCGGAAAGGGGAAGCCTGAGCCACCGGGGAGAGAGGGTTCTGGGAAACCAGGCGGCCAGGAGCTAGATCTCAACAGCACAAGTCGCTAAAGGGCACCGGGGCTCTGTCTGGCTACGTGGAAACAGGATGTCAGGAGAGGAAGACCAGGGACTCAGGGCAGCAGGTGAGGCGCCCAGCCAGCCTTCCTTATCACTACGCTGCCAGCTGCTCAGGGGAGGCTCAGACCTCTCTGCCATGAGGATGGCCTCTGGCCCCCCGCCCCCCAAAGCCCCTCCCCACGCGGCCGCCCCCGTCCCGCCGCCACCCACACAGCAGATTTTCCAGCAAGTGCTAGCTCATTCACAGAACTTTCCAGCATCCAGCCACATGGGGTGATCATTATCAAACCCCACAGCACCCCAAGGAGGGCCGGCCTGGGGCTTCCGAAACTGAAGGTGGCCACTTGCGTCTTCCCTCCCATGCCAGGCACTGGGTGAATGAGTGCACGGATGGATTTATCCAACGGGTCTGTTACAAAAGCCAGGGCGGCCATGTGATGCCAACACAAGGCCTCACCTAGAAGCTGGGCAGATGCCAGCTCTGGGCTCTTGAACTTCGTGACCTCTGCAGCTGTGAGGCACACAAACCTCTGTTCCTCACACACGACTCTGTCTCTGACATTTTGTCCTTGTCACCAAAAGCAGACGTGGACGCTGCATCCGCTTCCCGTGCCTTGCTGAGGCCAAAGGAGACGGCACGGTAATGCCTTTAGCTCCAAGCCTGCCCGGTGCTGCCGGAGGGCCCGTCAGCAGCACCACGCGGAGCTGGGCCGTGTCTGGGCCGGTGCGGGAACTAGCGTTTTACTGTTTTTCACTCTTTGATGTTCACGCCTGGAATCTGGGGCCTGATGCATGCTGGGCAGGTGCTCCACCACTGAGCCACGCCCAGCCCTCACCCTCGCCTTGGACATGAGTCTCCCTCCCCCCCTGCAGCCAGGAGAGGTGAGTCCTTGCCCAAGTAGGAAGCAGAAGTTCTGGATTGTGGGTCCCTGTCACACCCCCACAGATGACAGGGGTGCCCAGAGTTCCAGCAGAACCCTGATGGCCAGACTCCTGTGAGCATCGTCCACCACCCCAGGGGGAGGAGAATGCTGGGTCTGCCTGGCCTCACCCTGCCACCCCCCCCCAACCCTGCCATTGCACCCTGAAATCCATCCCCAGCACTTAAAGGCAGAGAAGACAAGGATAGACCCTAGATAGATCCGTAGGCCTCCATTTCCCTCCCTGAAGTGGCGAGGACTGGGCTGGATGACCAGGCCATCACACACAGTTCAGATCAGAGGGTCAGAAAATGGTGGGGATGGGGGAGACTTCCTCCCCCCGCTGGAATGGAACTTGGGCCTCTGGCTCCACCTCAGCCCTTTGTTAACTTTTAATGAAGATTCTCCCATCCGAGTTCCACATTAAAACTCTTGTGATGCACGCCTGTAATCCCAGCTACCTGGGAGGCAGAGGCAGGAAGATGAAGGCCCAGACAGCCCTGAGTAAGAACTAGGAACCTTGCTGGAAAAAATAACTAAAGCAAAAAATGGACTGCAGGCATTAATCAGGTGGTAGAATGCCTGCCTCGCAAGCACATGGCTCCAGAATTCAAACCCAGTAATGGCAAAAAAATATATAAGCAACAGCAACAACAAAATCCACCCTATCACTGCCTCTGGGGAGCCCCTCGCCCCGATCCTCACAAGCTCCTCCCAGCTACAGGCCCCATGTGGCAGCAAGGGTGACCCACGCACGTGTCACTGTCTGTGGCTGGAGACGATGCAGGCCCGACTGTGGCCTCACCTGGTGCCTGCTCTTCCTGGAACCCCCCCCACCCTTCCCTAGGGAGGTGACATTGCTGATGCCAGCTGGGCACAGACTCCCCTGAAGATCAACTCTGCAGAGCCCGGTCCCCATCACCGCTCCCCACAGGGCTCTGAGACACCAGAGAGAAGGACACAGCGCAACTCTGCACCTCCATTCACAGAACCTGCGTCATGGGCCAGCTCCTGTTACTCCGGACTTGGCCCAGCGGGGTGAGCCCCGCACCGCTCAGCCTGGGTGAGGGTACGGGGCTGGGCATCCACGACGGGCAGGGTGGCCCTGACACCCTGGTTCTGGCTGGGCCTTTGAGCAGGACAAGCGACAGTGCAGCAGCAATACACAGAATCCTAGAAAGCTCGGGCCTTCCAACGACGCTCAAAATTTGTGAAGCCAAGAAATCAAGCTATCTACCGTTGTGTTGTCAGTTCACCCGTCAGAGCCCGAGGCCACGCATGGGAAGGGAGGCAGAGCGGCTGCCTCCAGCCTGGACTCTCCACCGGCAAGGTGAGCTTTCACACCTGGGGCCGGCCCCCCTCACCTCACCCCTGCTCAGCAATGGCGGTTCCAGACTCCCCCTCCTCCCCATACTTCTCCCTCCCCCACAGTGGGATCTGGGCACCTCCTTCCAGTCCTCCTGCCCCTCTTGTCTGCTCCCCAGTGGCCGCCACCCCTTCTCCCTTCGGCCAATCCACAGAGCGTCCAGCGTGCGCACACTGACGGGTGATGCCTCCCAGGATTTCCCAGTTCCCTCCGCTCCCAGCAGAGGAGAGATGTCTGAGCCCCTGCCCACCCCGCTTTGTCCTGCAGGGGAGGGGGGCAGGGACCAAAGCTCCTAAGATGGGGTCTGTCTCTGCTGTGCGGAAGCACGGGGCTGTGACCGAGGCCGCGGGCACTCTGCGTCTTGGCCCCGCCCATCATCTCCACAGACTCCATGTCAGGGTGTCTGAGGGGCTCAGCACCCAGGTGAAGTGGCCGGCCCACCCTGACTGCAATGCCACCCAAGCCATCAATGTGTGCCTCAGGCCTCTCAGAGGCCCTAGGAGGAGAGATGGGGCCAGAGGCTGAGTCCAGCATCTCCTCAGCTGGCCCCTGGGGCCTGGCCTTGGGCCCCGGGGGAAGAGGGGGATCAAGGAGCCCCTCCGTGTACCTCCTGTCCTGGATAATCCACTGGCCCTGCGTACAGGGCAGGTCGTACTTCTGCCTCCGCAGGGCATAGGCGTCAAACCACAGGGCCAGGCCGTAATCCAGAGACGGCACCTGGGAGAGAGTGGCAGGTCCCCACGTGACCCACGGCGCCCGGGCAGGTTGGGGCACGCACCTTCCCAGAGAGAAGGTGGACCACCAGGACAAACAGGCATGGCTGTGGTGCACAGGAGATCCTGGTCTCGACGGACATGGACAGGACCCCTCCCCCGCCCGTCCAGGCCCCAGGGGCTGGGCACAGGGTGGGTATCCGGAGGAGGCGGGGCTCACCGTGAGATGCCAGGAGCAGTGGGTGCTGGGCGAGTAGTAGCTGGGGAAGTACGGGGTGCTGAGGACACCCTGCAGGTCCAGGCGGCCCTCCAGGGTCAGGTTCACCTGGCAGGCTGGGCAGGAGAATGGCCAGTAGGTTAGGCCGAGTCCCTGGGCCCACCCCACCATACTGCCCATCAGGCTAGGGTCAGCGAGCACCCCGGCACCCCACTGCCTGAATGGCCAAGTGTGTGATCTGGTGCGACCGTGTGAGGGCCAGCCTCGGTTTCCTTATCTGCAAAATGGGGACCCCGGAAGTGCTCCATAACTATCAGCCACTGACGGTGGTGGCCCCGCACGGAGCAGTTCACAGGTGGGTTTGCCAGCTGGCCAGCCTCAGCTGTGGCAGCTGGGGAGGGAGTCTGTCTCCTTTTCTAAGACAAGGAGGGAGAAGGAGGCTTGGCGGAGTCAGCTGGGGCTCCCTCTGCTGTCCACAGGGCTAAGGCTGCCAAGTCCCCTCACCGCCTCCCCTCCTGTCTGTGCCAGAGAAACCAGGAGAGGCCAGCTGGGGGTCATGGCTGGACCTCCTAGCGTTGGCCTGGGAGGGAGGGGCACTGGGAAGGAAGGGGTGGGGTGGGGAGGGGAGGGAAAGCATGCCTCCCTTCCACAGCTCCAGAAAAGACTCTGCCAGCCCAGGAGCCAGCAGGGCACAGAGCGGGGCCTGTGGGGACTGGGGAAAAGCCATGGGTGGACATGGACAGGGGAGATCTGCCCTTGACACCTTCTCCAAGGGCTGAGGATGGCCTGGGGCTGAACCTGCCAGTTCTGAGGCCTGCTGCAGACAGACAGACAGACAGACAGGGCTGGCAGGGAGGAAGAGAGAGTAAGAAAGAAGCAGGGATACAGTGAGAGGAGGGGAGGGAGGAGAGAGGGGAGAAAAGAGAAGAGAGAGGAGGCCAAAGGTTGGATGGGGGGAGGGGCATGAGGAAGAAGATGGGAGAAGTTTCTTATGGGAGCAGGCAGCAAGCCAAGGAGCTTCTAGAACTTTCTCTCTCCTGAGAGTGTGTCTTTTGTCCCACCCCTCCTCCCCTCCCCAGGGACCCCTCACCCTGGAAGGCCACAGGCTGGACAGAGAGCGTGAAGGGGTCTAAGTAGCTGTACAGGCCTTTCTTCCACACCACAGCCATGACGGCACCTGACGCCAGGACTTCCAGCACGGGCTCCTGACGGCTGCAGCCATAGACCCTGGAAGAATGGAGAATGGTTCGAGCGAGGCCCAGGTCTGCACGAGGAGGGGGCAGGGAGAGCCCCACAGAGCCCCAAGGAGGGTTGAAGAGCGTACATAGGGCCTGTACCCCTGGTCCACCTTCTCTGAGTCCTGGGGACCAGCTGGAGGCCCTCTGAAGGTCAACCAGCTCCCCAGAAAGAGAGGAGCAGACTCCAGGCTTGGTGCTTACAATCCAGGCAGTGACCTTGTCCTGCGGGTCCCCCAGGCTAATCAGTCTCCTGGCAAGGAGACCGGGCTGCCGTCCTCTTGGGCTACCCATCTTAACCCCTGACCTTTGGGGCTAGGTCAGGGAGAACATGTGTGTATGGTGCCTAGGGATCCCAGGACCCCCCAGCATCTACTCTGAACTTGGTTCCTGGGAGACTCAGAAGAAGCAAGCAAGGCTAGCATGTTGGCATCCCCAAGTAACTGAAGTCCCATGTCAGCCGTGATCAACTGTCTCCCCGGCTTGCTGAGGTCAACTGCTTGCTTTCCAGATGGACAACCTTAGGCCCCACCTATCACTGGCAAGGAGAGGCAGGTGCTGGACCCCTCCCACACATGTGGGTGCTCCCCACATGTCAGGGGTGCCCTAATTCCCCCATCCCTTTACCTAAACAGACCAAGATGCAGGAAACTGGCCACCCTGGCTTCACAGCTGTCTCCTGCAAGCCTACTGTATGTTGACCATAGGGTCTGGCCAAAGGCATCCATGGGAGAAATAGAGGCATCCATGGGCGAGTACCTGAGCCCCTCCACGAGCCTCAACTCTGCACCCCAGGAGCCTGGCAGAGGATCAACCCCCCACCGGGGAACCTGCCCTCACCGCTACCTTTTCCATCTTGCAGTGGTAGCCACAGACCCTGTCACAGCCCTCTCCCCATTCAGCCTTCAGCAGTGACCTGCTCCTCCCCCTATGGTGCCCCCACCAGCTCAGCCCACCTCCCAACCTCAGCCTCCAGGAAGGGGAAACCCTAGGGCTCTGTTGGGCCTGAGACTGGCTGCAGATCTGACCAGTGTGCTTGGAGAATGAATGATGCCCAGTGGAAAACCGGGCTGTGTGGTTGTTGAGTGTCTGACCTTCTGCAGTAATCTTGTCAGTACCTGCATGTGTAGCCCATTTCACTGCTTCCCGGATTCCTTTACCCAAACTACCAATCTTTCTGCTTCCTGGTACCCTGCTATCTACCTCTTGGAATCTGCCCCTTTGTTGGTTTGCTTGTTTTTATTTTTGCCAGTCCTGGGGCCTGAACACAGGGCTTGGGTGCTGTCCCTGAGCTTCTTTTACTCAAGGCTAGCGCTCTACCACTTGAGCCACAGCATCACTTCCAGCCTTTTTTGTGATTAATTGACAATAAGAGTCTCATAGACTTTCCTTCCCAGGCTGGTTTGGAGCCATGATCCTCAGCCTCCTGAGTAGCTAGGATTATAGGCTTGAGCCACCGTTGCCTGGCTTGAATATGCCTTTCTGCTCCATTCCCTTCTAGAACAATCTGACACTATAAAAGCAGAGGGCCTGGAAGACTTCTTTGGTTTAACCATATCTGCCAGTTATACCCGTTCCTCACCCTATGGGAGTATTGGAATATTAATTATTTAATATTAAAATATTAAATATGAGCTACCACTGTATGGAGATTTCTTCTTCCATGACCCAGGTTATCTGTTGGTTGAAACTGGCACCAGGAGATCCAGGAGGCCCCTCAGCTTTGTGGGGGGCCTCAGCTCTTACTACTGGGGACTCTCTGCAGTAACTTTCACCAACTCTTGTAAAGGAAGTATAGAGCTCAGAAATGAGGAACGGGGTTCAGACTGGGTGGGGCCCCTCTGCCCATTAAAGTCTCCTTGGCCCCAACACAGCCCTGGGGTGCGAGTTTGAGGACCCCAGTCACCCCCCACGCACACATTATACAAGGGAGTGATGCTGGTGTCCCCATGAACAGGGGAGTCTGGAAGCAGGCTGAGGGAGCGCACTGGAAAGCCCCAGGAGAAGCCTGGAAATCAGATGGCGCCCAGAGCCTCTGAGCTTCTCACACACCAGCCAGATCAGGGTCACAGGTAGCAAGGAGCGGGGCCCTGGGGCCTCAGAGCTGGATTCTCAAAGGCTTGGGGAGCATGGTTCCCGGCTCACATTAAGGAGAGCTTTAATCTGCACATATAGAATCAGCAGATCCTGGTGCCTGGCACAAAGTATACAACCACCATTGCAGCCTAGCCCATCTTCTGCAAGACCCTAGAGGAGAAGGGGGCCAGACCCTGGGTCCAAGGCCACTTCTAGCCCATCCCTTTGCCCCACCCTCTACCCCCTGCCCTTCTGTCCTCACCCCATACTCCATGTCCCAGGGCCTGACTCCTCTGCTCATGACCTTTCAATGGCTCCACTTACCAACTGCTGAGCTCCACACTGCTCCTGGTATTGCTGGGCCCCAACTAGACCATCTAGAATGATGGTGGTAATGGCGGGCATTGGCTGTACCTGAGGATGGTGGCACTGACCCTGGCAGGTACACCCATGTCCCAGTTGAGACACCAAGGCTGGGGTGGGGTGTGGGGGAAGGGGGGGGGAGGCAAAGCCCTGTGCCTCCTAGGAAGCCACAGAGGGAACTGGAGGTCCAGACTGCTGCTAGACTCTGGAGAACTCCAACAGGCCGGAGGGCCCCACAGCCTCAGCCTTAGAACAACCGAGGCTTAGGGAGGGGAATGGGGTGCCTGTGGCACATCACCCTTTCCAGGCTCCCCTTTTCCTCCCCTCTAGGCTAGATCCCCAGCTCTGAGGTCACTACCCCGGCCTCAACACCCTGAGTGTGACCTCTGACCCCCCAGGTCCCTCCATTGTCTGCCTCAGGACTCACGAGGTGATGAGCCGCTTCTCGAGGGGCCCGGCCACGTCGTACATGGCCAGGCGGTCTCGGCACTCAGCCAGCATCCACTCGAGTCGAAGCTTGAGCATGAGGTCCTCGGGGCCCTGCAGGTGCCACAGGCAGCTGGAGGCCAGCTGGTCGGGCCCCTTCAGCCGGAGGGCCTGGCCCCGGCCCACGTAGGTGTAGCGGTAACAGCCTGGAGCGGGGAGGGACAGACCCCAGAGGGAAGAGGCAGACACTGTTAGGCCAGGATGCCAGGAGAAGGATGTCACCAGCGTGCCACGCCCACCTTTCTGTCTCCATTCCGCCTCTCCATCCATTCCCTCATCCACGCACTCCTCCACAATCAATCATTCATTCACTAAGCAAGCTCACTCAACTCCGCATGCCACATGAGCCCAGAGAGAGGGAGGGCTGGGCGCTGGTTGGAGGACAATAGCAGGTAAGAGCCAAGGCAGGCAAGGAGGACTCTGGAGGCAATGGCTCAGAGCACGGCCTGAGGGTCTCAGTGTGGGCAGAGGCCACATCCAGAACTTCAAGGGCCCTGAGTACCCAGCATGCATTGCAAGGTGAGCCTGGCCTGGAAGAAGAGCTCAGAAAGCCATGCCAGAGGGTCCCAGTCGTCACCTGGCCCTGAGCCACAGTGCCCAGGGGCTCCAGTGGGCACTAAGACAGGCACAGAAGGATGTCCAGAGACATGGGGACACCCACAAACCAGAGGCAACACGGTGCAGGCCAAGCCACACTCGCACCCACGCACGAACGTAAGCAGGCGGATGGGAAGCTGGGCCCGCAGAGCTGCCGCTGGTCCTAGCTTCCTTCCAGTCTCTACCTCAATTTCAATTCCCACCAGAGCCCAGCAGGGCTGTCCTGGGGTGATCCCAGGCTGACCACGCTAACTGCTGCCTGGGACTTCCAAAGGAGCCATTTCAAAGCAGGCAGACTAGACTGAGACTGTACAAGACGTCGAATCTGCACTTGCTGAGACGCACCCAGTTCTAACGTGGGCCTACTAGCTAACAGAAGGTAGCAGCAAAGCTTGACATCCCGGAAGAGTCTCTTGTCTCTTCCTCTTTCTGTCCTGCAACCCCCTCGGATTCCAGGAAGGACAGGACTGAGTGACAGCATCTTAATGACAAAAGGATCAAAAACTGTACCCAGGGAAAGATGAGCAGAGCCTGGCAGGACAGAGCCTCCTCTTCCCTCCCCCCTCCCCCAATGAGGCCGGCAACCTGGAATGCAGACAAAGCATCTTCTGGGAACTGGACAGCCCCCTCCAGTGCACCCTCTGCCCTGCCCCTGTTCCTCCTCTGTTTGAACCGAAGGCTGCCTCTGCACCTAAAGATGAGCTGAAGCACTCACTCTGCCTCTCCAGGTGGTGACAGGGAATGGCTGGACCGCCATGCAGAATGCGTGGAGTTGGGCTCCTGGCCTAGAACTTTGTGACGGGGCCTCAGACTCCCATAGCCCGGCCCAGGAGGAAGCAGAGGTCTCCTTGGAACTCACAGGAATGGCCCAGGGCAGGGCTAGGCTCTGGAGTCCCTGCTTCCTTGTCTGCACCCTGGCCAGTATTTCTCAAGGTGCTCAGCCACCTTGATGGGCTGGGATTCCCCCCCCCACCCCAGCCCATCAGCACATCCCGAGGCTGCAGGCTGAAGCGAAGACCTCAGAGCCCCAGGGGAGCTCCCTGCACTACAACAGGACAGTGCCCAGTCTGCATTTTTTAAGTTTTGGCTGTAGTTGTGCTTGAACTCAGGATCTTTTGAGTCTGCTAGGCTGGCGGGATAGTGCTGAACCGTGCCTCTAGCATTTTCTGAGGGTTATTTTAGAGCTAGGGCCTCACTGCTTGCCCGGGCACCTGCTAGAATCACCATGTGCCTTCTTAGGCCCGCTGCCATGGGCCACCAGGTCCAGCTTCACTCCCAGGGGGAAAGAGTCTTGTGAAGGTCTCTGCCTGGGTTGGCCGGGACCTGTGAACCTCCTGATCGCAGCTTCTCGTATCACTTGGGTTGACAAGCTCATGGCCACTGCACCCAGCTATAGGTTGAGAAGCGTTGGGGCTGGGAGGGACTTTTCTAACTTTTTTTTCTAGGATTATAAGGATTATATAGAGGTGTGAGCCACAGGTAACTACCTGACTCCAGTCCCTGATTTGATTTTTTTTTTTTTTGGAAGTTGTGCCTTGGTCGCTGGCATGCCCTTCCACCAACCATAGCAAAAAGTGTGCACGTGATTAGCAGGTCCGGAGAAGGGAAGAGCAGGAAAGGTCTCGCTAAGCTTTCCCCCTGCCTCTCCCTAACAGGGGTTGGAATGCTACCTCCTGCCTCCACTCTGGTATAAAAAGAATGGGAACATTCAAGGGCTTGTGTTCAGGACAACACGGTAGTGTTGCCCAGCAGTGCACTGCACAACTCCAGGAGTCTACAGACCACTTCATGGGCAGCACCCTAGCTTGTGCACCGGGGTAACTCAGCCGCTCGACCTAACAGGCAGCACACACGTCCACATACAAGACACACACTTGTTCACGCCAGCACCGCCAGCCTTGCTCTGAGTCCTTTGTCCAGCTCACCTGGCCTGGCCTGGTCCAGGGCTCCCAGTATCCACAATAGAAGCCACATGTCCCCACACCCCCCCCAAAAAAAAGAGCCCAAGGAAAACTTCAACACAAAGGAAAGTAGGAAAGGGAGAAACTCAATAAATAAATAAAAGTCGCGTACCCAGCGTGGAATTCAGCTCAACTATGTCTTTCACGCTGGTTTCTGTTAAAAAGGAAAGGGACAAACAAATAAGAACGGAACATAAAGTAAAATGCAGTGAAAAATAAAAACAGGGGTGTGTGGCAGATCAGGGGATCAGAGCCAGGCTGGTCTGAGACTGAGTATGAATGCCTCCACCGGGCTCTCTGGCCTGGCTCTCCTGCTGGGGTGTCCCAAACATCTCCCACACACAGCCTCCCCTGTCTCGCAGGTCCACACATGCGTCCCCCTCCCGGTACTGACCGAGGATCACCAGGCCCTCGGGGTCCAGCTCGTACTCCTCCCTGTAGGAAACAGGGGCCGAGCTGTTGGCCACAGATAGCAGCTCCTCCACCAGCAGCGTGCGCACCACCTCGGGGCTCAGCATGGACCGGCGGTGCTCCGGCATTTGGAGAATGAACCAGAAGAAGCAGGTGAAGGGCCCCTCCCTAGGACAGGCAGATGGGAGGGACAGAGGCTGGAGGAGACTTCGGCTTCTCCTGCCCCGCTCTGCAGGGCAGGGGCAGGGAGAGGAACCCACCATGGCCCGGGCCTCATGAGTGTTTCCAAGCCCCATATTTGACTCTCCCCACCCTCACTACAGGAGAGGAAACTGAGGCACAGGCTGTCCATCAGCCCCTCCCACCCTGGCCTCAGCTACGGCTTGCCAGGCCCATCTGCGCCCACCACCACCACAGCACGCCGGTCTGTCCACCAACCCCACCCCATGCCCACCCACCCCATGCCTATGCTTCACACGGGGAAACTGAGCTCCGAGAAAGGGGGCCGTAGGCAGGAAGCAAGCTCCCACTCAGTCCCTCAGTTTCTCCATTTGCAGCAGTGCCCTGAGGCCTCTTCTGACCGACGCCCTGGGGACTGAAGTTGGGGGGGGGTTTGCTAGGCGGGGACAGCTCACCCGAAGGAGTAGACAGAGCTGGAGTTGTAGAAAGCACCCAGGCGGGTGCTGAAGATGAGTTCCTTTAGCTGCAAGGAGGATTGCACCCTGCTAGTGACCTCGCCCCCTCAGATTCCCCCCCCATCCTACAAACCTCACGCCTGGTCCCCTTCCCCGTTCCAGGCCAGGCTCTCCCTCCCCCTCCCCATGTGCACCATCGCAGCCTCCACCTTCACCCAGCCCCCTCCTCTCCTTCCAGGGACCCAGGCACAACCAGCTGTTCTTAAAACCCTAATGGTGCCCACAGCCTCATGACGGGGTTCCAATGCCAGCGTGCTACCCAGACCCGCCCTGCCTCGCTGTCCAGTCTCCCAGTGCCTGAACGGAGCTGTGACCCTGCGAGCGCCCCTACCAGACCCCTGCTGCCCCTCTCTCCAGTCCCCCCTCCCCATTGCTTACCATCTTCTGGGCTTTGGCAGTTTCACTGCGGAAGGCGCTGGACTCCCTGCGGGCCAGGTCCTGGGAGAAGTGGCGATTGAGGACCCGGATGCTGCCGGCGTACACCTGGCTGACCGTCACCTCCGCCTTGTACCCTGCCCAGGAAGGAACCACCCACTGAGTCACCACCCAGGCCACGGACAGAGGGGACAGATTCCTGCCTCCCACACAACTCCACCCAGCCTCCCAGGCGCCATCTTTGTCATCGTCACCAACCACAGGGGCATCTCCCCTTGATCTGATGACAGATCCCATTTCTGCTGGCAGGAGAGAGATCCACACTGGATGGTGTCTCTAAGGCTCCCATGAGACACTGACAACCAGTGACAGATCCAGAGAACAGGTGGTGTTGAGCTCAGGACTGCCACATGGGCCCAGAAGGTCACGGGGTTGTGGGTTGGCTCCTCTGTGCTGTCCCCACTCACAAAGTTGTCGGGGTGCATGGAACATGAACATAGAACATGAGCTGGGTGAACGGGGAAGATGTGAATTGGGAAGAGGAAATGTGCAGAGGTCCTGAGGCTGAGGGATCATGATGATGATCAGGACTATAAAAGCTTAATTGGTGGTGGTGGGGATTCACATGAGGCCACTGCCCCCAGTGCTGGAGTTTCAACCCCAGGACAAAGGAAACTAAGTAAACTCAAACATGATGTCACTACGTTTCCAACTTACAAAGACTGGCTAATAGAAAGAATAGATTCAGCCTGGTGCTGGTGGCTCATGTCTATAATCCAACTAACTAGGAAACTGAGAGGCTGAGATAAGAGTTTCCCAGTTTGAAGACAACTCAGGCAGACATGGTTAACCTCCAGTTAACCAGCAAAAAGCTGGAAGTGGAGGTGTGGCTGACGTGGTAGAGTGCCAGCCTTGAGTGAAAGGTGAGAGTGAGAACACAAGGTCCTGAGTTCAAGCCCCAATACTGGCACACACACTGCACACCATACACACACACACACACACACACACACACACACACACGTGGACCTATAGCCCTCATTTATAATTCCCTTACTGAAGAAATGTTGTGGGGTTTTTTTGTTGTTGTTCAAACCTGCTGTGTGTACAGACTGGTTTTTGGTTTCTTTTTTGTTGGTTGTGGGGCTTGAACTCTGGGTCCAGGTGCTGTCCCTGAGCTCTTCAGCTCAAGGCAAGCGCTCTACCATAGTTTAATGAACTTAGAAGTACATCAGTGTAGCAATAAGAAACAATAAGCCCAAAGCTGTGAAATCAGAGAAGTTGGGGTTCAATATGGAGGCGAAGAGAAGGTGGATGGGTAAGTCATGCAGATGGGTAAAGTATCCCAGGCAGAGGGACTGGCAAGTGCAAAGGCCAGGAGGCACAGATTTGCTCGGTGGGGCTTCAGAGCAGCACAGTGAGCGAAGAGGGGGGAGCAGGAGGCCAGCTTGGGGGGAAGCAATGCGGGTGGAGGGCTCTGGTTTGACTGAGTTGGAGGGATCCTGGGGGTGGTGGAAAGGCAGGAGTAAGGCAGCTGGTTTTATAAAGCAATCCCTCAGCTGTCCTGTGGAGAAAGATCCACTGAGAAGGAGGGGACGGAGGAAGCCGAGGTCTTGATGAAAGGGCTGGAGGGAGAGGAGGGCTGGGGACCCCGCCTGCAGCTGGGGGGGATGCAGCGGCCTGGACGGTGAGGACGGAGGCGCCCCAGAGCCCCTCCCGGAAGGCGCTGCACCTGGGGCGGAGCAGCCCTGCAGGAGGCTCTCCTGGAGGACCTCGCAGGACCCGCGGGTCAGAGCTGACGGAACCCAGGGAAGCCCCGGAAGCCCCGGGGCGGGAGAGCCTGGCGGGAGGACCGCACTCCAGGGGGCAGCGCGCTTCCGGGGCGCAGAACGTACGCAAAGGGCGTGGTGACGTCCAGGAGGTGGGGCTCGAGCAAGGAGCTCCCGCTGGGAGGGGCGGAGCAAAGCAGGAGAAGGCGAAGCACGCATGGGAAAGGGGGCGGAGCCCGAGCGGTGAGTGGGCGGAGCCCGAGCGGAGGCGGAGCAAGCGCAGAGAGGCGGAGCACGCGTGGGAGAGGGCGGACCCCGAGAGGGGGCGGAGCAAGCGCAGAGGGAGCCGGAGTCTGCGCGGAGGGGCAGGGCGGAGCCTGAGCGGGGGAGGGGGAAAGGCGGAGCCCGAGAGGTGGTGGAACTCGCGCGGGGGAGAAGGCTGAACCCGAGCAAGGAAGGGGCGGGGCCCGAGCGGGGGCGGAGCACGCGCAGAGAGAGGCGGGGCACGCGTGGGAGAGGGTGCAGCGGGGACGGGGCTTGCGCAGAGAGAGGCGGGGCACGCGGGGGGCGGAGCTTGCGCAGAGAGAGGCGGGGCACTCGTGGGAGGGGGCGGAGCCCACGCTGCTCAGGCGGCTGGGCCTGCCGGGAAAGCTGGGCCGGAGGGAGGGACCTTCCCGAGAGCTGGCTGCGACCGCGGGCTTTGAGGTCGCGGGCTGCTGAGGTCGGGAGGCCCTGGGCACCCCGGCAGCCTTCCACGCCTCGCCGGGGCCCAGCTCCCCTCCCCCCCGTGGCGCGCCCGGGGCCCCACGCGCGCTGAGCCGGCGGGCGGAGTCTTCCCCTCCCGATCCCTTGGTGGGGGGCGGCTCGGGCCCCGGCCCAGCCGGGGCAGGTGGCCGGCGGGAGCCTGGCCCCGCAGCCCGGCGCTCCTGGGTTGGGGGCGCCCGCGCGGTTCGGGGCGCAGGCTCCCCGCCCGTGGGGAGGGCGCACGGCGGGCCCGCGCCGGCCCCAGCGCCCCTCGGCGGGGCTGGGATTCCCCCCGAGGCCGAGCCGGCCCTCCTGGCTTTCCCAGCCCCTCAGCCCCCTGCATCCCGGGGCCTGCCCTTAGCACCACGCCTTCACGAGCTGCCGAATCGCCAGGGGGCAGGGGTCAAGAACAATGACCGGGTGGATGAGTGAGTGAGTGAATGAGGAATGGCCGGATGGATGAACGAGCGAGTGAGTGAGCAAGTGAATGAATGACTGAACAAGTGAGCGAATGAGCAAACCAATGGATGAACGAGTGAGTGAATGAGCAGATGAATGGATGAATGAACGAGTGAATGAACAAATCAATGGCTGAATGGATGAACAAGTGAATGAGCACATGAATGACCCATGAACAAGTGAGGGAATGAGCAAATGAATGACTGAATGAACGAATGAATGGGTGAACGAGCAAATAGAGGAGTGACAACGGGTGAACAGCCGGGCCACTGAGAATGACTGGCTGAAGCTACAGCCACGGTATTCAGGGAGCCTTTCCCCAGCGTGTGCGCTACCTCAGTCAGGACAGACGCCATCATTCTGAGAAAGACACCAGCTGCTCCATCCAGAGCATGGCGAGAGGAAGGAAAGAGCACCAAGACTGCTCCTGAGACTCCAGGCGACCGAGTGAGGGCCACGACACCAGGAAAAAGGGCCCGAGTTAGAGAGCCCCCCCTCCCCACACAAGGCCTGCTGCTGTTCCAGTAATCCCCTTTTTCCCCCATTCAAACAGCCCTGGAGACCAGAGGTCACAGCGCTGTGCTGCCCTCCCCAGAGGAGCACGCAGGCTGGGCTCAAGTGAGCAGAGGCTCTAATTGGTATCAGGCACCAGCAGTGCCCCTGGGCCTCCTGCATCTGAGCCAGCTGGGCTGGCTCGCAGCCTCAGGGGCCACCTGGAGGAGCTGGCTGGCAAGGGCCAGCCGTGTTTACCCTCCCTGGGTGTGAGAGCCCTCCATCTCCAGCTGGTGGAAGCAGGAAGCAGATCTGGAGCCCCTCGGACACAGCCCAGCACACCCACCGCATGGGTACACAGGCAGCTCAGGAGTGAGTGGAAGGGCCTTGCCCAAGATCAGTCAGGGAGTGGCTAGACATTTCGGGACTTCGAACCTGCCCTGCTGTGCACCCCACAGCCACCCCTCCCTGGGTGACCAGGTGAACCCACATAGTTACCTAGGAAGTACCAGAGTATCACCCCCGCCGATGCCAGTGCCGCCAGGGCCAGCCACAGCGGCGCCAGGCGGAGGTAGTCCCGGGCCTTCTTCTTGGTGTCCTTGGTGCCCCTGAACATCCCCTCCGGCTCTGCTTCCTCTCCATCACCTCCATCGCCCTGTCCGCCTGCTGCCTGGCGGGCCTCAGCCCAGGGCATCCTGGTAGGAAACAGCAAAGCTAGGAGCCAGCCTGGCACTTTTTTTGGGGGGGCCTTTGCTGAGCTTTGGCCCAGGTGGGCCCAATCCCACCCTCACATCGCCCCCACCTTTCCCTCCCTGTAGCGCCTCTGACCCGATAGCCACAGACAGAAGTGGAGCACATGGGTAGAAGATTCCATAAGCCTGCCTCAGTTTCCCCTCCGTGCACAGTGTGGCCAGTGGGCTCCTCATAGCACCTTTCCCTGGAGCCCTGAGCCTGCCCTGTGCTGGGCCAGCCTCTGTCTCCCCACTCTCTTAGTCTCTTGAGCCCGAGGAAGGGAACAAAAGCCAATGTCCGCTTTAATGACCTCATTAATCCATGAGTCACCCAGGGAAGCTAGGCTACTGTCCCCATGCGATCCTGTTCCTCAGCCCGGGCACCTCAGATGCCTTCTCCCATGTAAGCTTCCGAGTACCTCTGGGTGCTCTGCCTCTGCTGAGGAAACTGGGCCAAGCGTATCCTAGCAACAGCTTGGTCCAGGGATTTCCTGGCCTCATCTTCCCAGTGTGGTCCTGACATCTGACAGATGAAGAAGCTGAAGCCCAGAGAAGCTAAGTCTCTTGTTCAGTATCACACAGCAACAGGTGAGGGTTGGGGGTTAGAAGCTGAGACAGGCTGCTGTCCACCCCATCATTACCATACATCCAGTGTGCACAATGCCGCTTTGACCCCTGAGACTGCTTTGGGACAAGCCTTCAGAAGTGTGGGGACCCTTCCTAGGCCACTTGCTGCCAGGATCCCAGGACCCAGGGCCCAGCTACTTAAGCTTCCTCCCTGGTGGCCCTTGATCCATCAACCTCATGTCTAGCCTTGGCCTTGCCTCTATTTGATAAAGATCTGGCTGTATCGGGTGCTGGGGACTCAGGCCTGTAACCCGAGCTATCCAGGAAGCTGAGATCTGAGGAGCATGGTTTGAAGGCAGCCTGGGCAAGAAAGTCTGTGAGACTATTTCCAATTAAGCAGCAAAAAGCCAGAAGTAGAGCTGTGACTCAAGTGGTTGAGCATTAGTCTTGAAAGAAAGCTAAGGGACATCATCCAGGCCCTGAGTTCAAGCCTTAGTATAGCACACACACACACACACACACACACACACACACACACGTGACTAGGCCACCTGGCAGATGCAGTAGTGCACCTCTGTAATCCCAGCACTTGGGAGTCAGAGGTAGGAAGATCGCAAGCTTAGGGCCAGCTTGGGCTATGTAGAAAGACCCTGTCTCAAAATAAACAACCAACACAGGGCCTATGTCTCACTCAGTGAAGGGCCTGCCGCAGCATGAAGGATGGACGGCAGGTGGATGGCAGGGTCAGCCAGGACTGCGGTCCCAGGAACAGGGGCCTCTCCTGTAGCTCACTGCCTGCCGCCGTCAGGAAGCAGGCCTTGGGCCACCAACGGAGTCCATCTCCTACCTCCCCAACGCCCCAGGGCCCCATGACTCCCACCATCACGCAGGCACAGCCTCTGCCTCCAACCCCGGTGGGCCGTCCAGACACATTGCCGGTGAATTCCCACCTCACCTGGTGCCGGCTCACAAGGCCTGCACGGCTCACCTGCTCCCGTCCTCCTGAGCACAGCCCCACGTGTCTTCCCGTCCCCTTCGCCGAGTCAAACCTCTGCTCCCCACCCAACCGCCCGATCCACCTCAGGTCCTTTGCACTGGCCATCCCCTCTGTCTGGCATGTTTTCCTTCAGTTTGCCTCAGGACCTGCAGCTTTACTGTCCTTTGAGTCTTTACTCAAGTGTCTCATTTCCTAAATGGCCTTCCCTCACCACACTCCTCTATAAACTCACGCAACACACTATGGGCCCTGGGTCTTCGCCTGGCTGTTGTTGCTCAAGAGCAGCCTCTGCTCCATCCCCAGGGCAGAGCCAGGTGCGGAGCTGGCATGATGTCTGGGATGGATGAATGCTGAGACCCCAGTTCTGTCCTGCCGTGCCTGAGGGCCCTGGGGGGACTACAGCTGACCACTTCTCCAGCCCCCTTGCTCCCCACCTTCATCTCCGCTCAGTGACCTTGATCTTCTCTTTCTGCTAAGTCCAACAGTGAGCCGGGCACTGGCGACTCACGCCTGTAATCTGCATTACTCAAAAGACTGAGATCTGAGGATCAGGGTTCAAAACCAGCCTGGGCAGGAAAATCCAAAAGACTCTTATTTCCAAGGAACCACCAACAATCCAGAAATGAAGCTGTGACTTAAGTGATAGAGCACCCGTCTTGAACAATAAAGCTAAAAGATGGTGCCTAAGCCCTGGTTCAAGCCCCAGGAATGGTGTACATGCACATGTATGCACGCTCACAGACATCACACACATACACACACACACACACACACACACACACACACACACACACACACACACACACACACACAGAACCAGCAATGAAGAGGGTAGCATACATTACAGGTCCAGAGCTGGTAGTCAGTCATGACACTTGCATCTGGAGTTCCCTAAGCTCCCCTCCACTGCAGACACTGAACTTGAAGACCCCCCTCCACACCCCTGCTTTGCCTGAGCAGCCCCTCTGACCCCGCCTACCCAGCTGAGGCCATGCCTCCTCCAGGTAGCCCTCCTACAGTTCCTGGGGATAAAAGGCCTGCCCCCCCACCCTGTAGGCATCCTCTCTGTCCCCAGACCCCAAGCGCCTGGAAGGAGGGACAATTGCAGTGGCTACGGTCTCCCCTGACACCTACCCCTTCCCCTCTCCAGTCTTCTGACAGTGGATGGCCCCTAGGTCAATTTCACTGGGCTGAGGCTGCGCCAAGCTGGCACAGCACTTGGCACAGGCCACCTAGATGGAGATTCAACCATGTTGTGGGAAGTCCTGCTGTGTGCCAACCTTGGAACTGGCAGTGGCAAGATAAAAAACCAGCAGCAACAACAACAAAAACCCTTTCTGTTCACCTCCAGCAGCCAGGGCCGATTGCTTTGCTGCTTCTTTTCAGTGGCGGGGAAACTGAGGTACAAGGAGGTGAATTCCTCTAGCCAGGGCCCAGCGGGCACTCTGGGAGGCCAGGAGGAGCTTGTCAGGCCGGTGCCTTGAGGGAGCTTGCTCTGAGCTGCCATTACTGGGTCTTGGTCATGGGGTGGGGCGGAGGAATGGGGTGCTGGCTGTGGGGAAGGGTCCCTGCTACACTCAGAAATCACAAGCTGCTAGGCATTGGTGGCTCACACCTGTCATCCTAGCTACTCAGGAGGCTGAGATCTGAGGATCACGGCTCAAAGCCAGCCCCGGCAGGAAAGTCTGTGAGACTCTTATTTCCAGTTAACTACTAGAAAACCAGAAGTGGCCTGTGGCTCAAGTGGTAAAGCTGAAGAGATCAGGGACATTGCAAAGGCCCAGAGTTCAAGCCCCATGACTGACAGAAAAAGAAAGAAAGAAATCACAAGCCCACAGAGGTATGAACAGATCTAAGCCGTGCACACACACTTGTTTAAGACATTCAGACTCATTGCTGATGCCCCCGCCACATGCGTGGGTACACACACACACACACACGCACACACACACACGCACACACACACACATACACACACATTGACACATGCCAGCTGAGCCTGCGAGTGAGACTCCCATGCGTAGGGCACACCTTAGTACCGTGTGAGACTCCAGGCCAGCCTCACAGCCCAGAAAGCCCAGAGGAGGCTGGTCATACGGCGGAAGAACAACTTGTCCAGCACTGCAGGGCAGAAGGGTGGCCAGCCCGGCAACCAGCCTCTCTCTGTCCCTGCCCTCTAGCTCCTAACCCTCATCCCTCCAAGCCACCGGAAGCAGCCCACTCACTGCCCCAAGACAACTAAATAGCTGAGCCCACTCAGCGCCTGCAGCCCCAACGCAGGCTCCGTGGGCCCGGCCGGCTCTGCGCGCAGGTCACCTGCAGGCCTTGCCTCAGCGCGGGCCCCAGCTCCTGGGAGCCAGGGCTGGCTCTTTGAGGGTTCTTAGGTCCTCATCCCCTCTCCTGGGGGGGGTCCCTGCTTACCTGCGGAAGTGGTGGGTGGGTGCCTGGCCTGCACGCAGGCCTCCGGTGCCTCTGTTTATCCAGGCCAAGGTCTCCCCACCCCCACCTGGCCCGCCCGGGCTGGATCAATGGCTCAGGGCCATGGCTGGGTGTCCAGCCCTTGTTCGGTGTGGCCTGTGGCCCCAAGCTCCATGGGCCTCCTGCTGGGTCTGGGACGGCACTGGGACCGGGTGCAGGTAAACAGGCAAGAGGCAGATGGCAGGCACTGGCTGCCCCGCCCCTCTCCACCCCATGGGCAGGCAGGTGCGGGAGACCTGAGCTCTCCCCTGGGGCTGTTGCCTGGTGACATTCCTGCCTGGTAACAGCCCCTGGTCCCCAAGAGCATGAGAGGGGGCAATGGAGGATTGGGGGTGCAGAGGCCCACACCGGTGAAAGCAGGGGTGTATGCTGATTCGCTGACCTGCTCAGGTGAGAGCAGAGGAGCCAGTGGCCAGACAGACAGACAGACAGACAGAGAGAGAGAGGCAGGCCACGGTGTGTCTGTTTGGGGAATCTTTCAATTGCTAAATCATTCTAAAGTGTCCCACCATTGGATGGGGTCACTGGGCATGGGGACTCTTGGCCACTTGGGGCATGCCTGACCTGAGGCCGCGCTGGATTGGGGGTAAAGATAGGTTGCCCAGTTTCCAAGCCCCTGGGCAGGAAAAAAAATGAATGGCTGCCAGAATCGGTTTCACAGGGATCCAACTTGGAAATGGCAACATTGTGCTCTCTTGGGTTAGGCAGGTATGGTTCAGAGGACTTTCACTTGTGCTTCTGTGTTTTCAATGGGCTGCTAAAGAGTCCAGTTACAGGAGCTGGGAAGGTGGCTCAGTGGTAGAGCGCTTGCCTTGCATGCATGAGGCCCTGGGTTCGATTCCTCAGCACCACATAAGCAGTAAAAGCCAGAAGTGGCGCTGTAGCTCAAGTGGTAGAGCGCTAGCCTTGAGCTGAAGAGCTGAGGGACAGCGCCCAGGCCCAGAGTTCAGGCCCCATGACCGACCCCCCCCCCAAAAAAAGAGTCTGGTTACAAGTGGGGCTGGTAGACCCTGCTGGAGAGAGGATGAGTCGGAGCGTGCCCGGCCGTGGTGGGCACCAGGGCTTCCTGCCAGCATGCGGCCAAGGGGGGAGGGGCTCATGTCCCACCAGTGTGGTCCTGCAGCCAGAGTGCAGCACACCCCGACCCCGGGACTGCAGGCACGTGGGCTGGAGTGTGAGTGTGGTCTGTGAGCACGCTCTGTGCTATGGGAATGAGTGTCTGTGTCTCTGAGGTGTGTACATTGGGGACATTTACAGAATGTGTGTGTGTTTATTGCTATGCGACAGTGAGGGGTACACAATATTCTGGGAGTAGTGTGTGCAGTGTGAGGTGTGTGCAGCATGAGGTATGTACAGTGTGAGGTGTGTGCAGTGTGAGCTGTGTGCAGTGTGAGGTGTGTACAGTGTGAGGTGTGTACAGTGTGAGCTGTGTGCAGTGTGAGGTGTGTACAGCGAGAGGTGTGTGCAGTGTGAGGTGTGTACAGTGTGAGGTGTGTGCAGTGTGAGGTGTGTGCAGCGAGAGGTGTGTGCAGCGAGAGGTGTGTGCAGCGAGAGCTGTGTGCAGTGTGAGGTATGTACAGTGTGAGCTGTGTGCAGTGTGAGGTGTGTGCAGTGTGAGGTGTGTGCAGTGTGAGGTATGTGCGGTGTGAAGTGTGTGCAGTGTGAGGTGTGTGCGGTGTGAGGTGTGTGCGGCGTGAGGTGTGTGCGGCGTGAGGTGTGTGCGGCGTGAGGTGTGTGCGGCGTGAGGTGTGTGCGGTGTGAGGTGTGTGCGGTGTGAGGTGTGTGCGGTGTGAGGTGTGTGCAGTGTGAGGTGTGTGCGGTGTGAGGTGTGTGCGGTATGAGGTGTGTGCAGTGTGTGAGGTGTGTGCGGTGTGAGGTGTGTGCGGTATGAGGTGTGTGCAGTGTGAGCTGTGTGCAGTGTGAGGTGTGTGCAGTGTGAGCTGTGTGCAGTGTGAGGTATGTACAGTGTGAAGTGTGTGCAGTGTGAGGTGTGTGCAGTGTGAAGTGTGTGCAGTGTGAGCTGTGTGCAGTGTGAGGTATGTACAGTGTGAGGTGTGTGCAGTGTGAGGTGTGTGCAGTGTGAGGTATGTACAGTGTGAGGTATGTACAGTGTGAAGTGTGTGCAGTGTGAGGTGTGTGCGGTGTGAGGTGTGTGCGGTGTGAGGTGTGTGCAGTGTGAGGTGTGTGCAGTATGAGGTGTGTGCAGTGTGAGGTGTGTGCAGTATGAGGTGTGTGCAGTGTGTGCTGTGTGCAGTGTGAGGTGTGTGCGGTGTGAGGTGTGTGCAGTGTGAGCTGTGTGCAGTGTGAGCTGTGTGCGGTGTGAGGTGTGTGCAGTGTGAGCTGTGTGCAGTGTGAGGTATGTACAGTGTGAAGTGTGTGCAGTGTGAGGTGTGTGCAGTGTGAGGTGTGTGCGGTGTGAGGTATGTGTGGTGTGAAGTGTGTGCAGTGTGAGGTGTGTGCAGTGTGAGGTGTGTGCAGTGTGAGGTGTGTGCAGTGTGAGGTGTGTGCAGTGTGAGCTGTGTGCAGTGTGAGGTATGTACAGTGTGAAGTGTGTGCGTTGTGAGGTGTGTGCAGTGTGAGCTGTGTGCCGTGTGAGCTGTGTGCCGTGTGAGCTGTGTGCCGTGTGAGGCATGCACAGTGTGGGTTTGTGTGTGGTGTGAGCTGTGTGTGCAGTGTGACCCGTGTACTATGAGGTGTGTGAGCAGGGTGCGCGTGAGCGGTGTGAGGGACCTGCTCACACCTCCTCTGCAGGGCAGGGTGTCCTTTCCTCTTGCGATGGCTCCTGACGAGCCTTCGTCCCTGTCTGTCCACTGCAGGACCCAAGCTGCTCTGGGCCCCAAGAGACAAGTTCAGCCCCAGAGGGGTGGGGGCCCAGGACTGTGGGGGGCCGCTTCTCCCCACCCCAAACCAAGCAGTTGTCCCCTCCCCTGGGCCCCCTGGCCGGACTCCTCAGGCCCCTTCATTACAAGAAGCTGGGGGTGGAGCAGGGCCCCGTGTGGTTTGGGGCACAGACACCCTGAGCCTCACCAGCCTGCCCTCTGCAGGTGGGACGGCAGCTGGACAGCCCGAAAACCAGCCTTGCACAATCAGTGCCCTCTGTCCCCAGCAACCACCAGCCGTGATTGGCCCGGCCCGGGGGGAGCGGCAGGCCTGAGGGGCAGGGCCGGCCCGGAGTGACAGCAGCGTCCCAAACACAGAGCCGCAGTGCAAAGTGGGAGATACAGCTGGGCTCTTACGGGCAGAATGATGTCAGGTGACCCTTCATCCAGCGGGACTGGTGCCCTTTTAAAGAGAGTGGGTGGGGGACGGGCACCTGCACACAGGGAGAGCACCTGAGAAGATGGAGGCGAGTTCAGTGCTGCTCCCACGAGCCAAGGGAAGCTGCAGGCGACAGTGACCGCTGCCCCCGCCCGCACCCGGGTCTTCAACTTCCAGCCTGCAGGTCTGGGAGGCAGAAAGCCCTGCAGCGCTGCTCATGCATCTCAGCGGCCTTAGCTGCTCCTCCACAGGCTGCCCAGCAGACGGGCTCAGCCAGAGCAGAGCTCGGAGGGAGACAAAGTTCTTCCTTGCACTCCTCACTCCATCTTACAGGTGAGGAAACTGAGGCTCCCAGGGCCTAGCGGGACATTCCTACATCGGAGCCAGAGTTCCCTTAGCCCTGGGCTAGGCTGGGGCGGCAGGAGCCTGTCCCCAGCTTGTGTCCCAACTTCAAACCTCGCTTCTCCAGACACCTGGGAAGGAGCAACAGGCCGGGAAGGACAGGAAGGGGTGGCTAGAAGCCCAAGTTGGAGTCCAGCCCTGGCCCAAACACTATGACCAGCACAGCAAAGAATTTCCCAAAAGCGAGCCTTGACACTGGGCGCCGATGGCTCACGCCTGTAATCCTAGCTACTTAGGAGGCTGAGATCGGAGGATCGTGGATGGAAGCCAACCCAGGGAGACTCATCCGAGAGGCTCTAATCTCCAAATAACCACCAAAAACCTAGAACTGGAGGTATGAGTCCAGTGGTAAAGCTCCAGCCATGAGTGAAAAATACAAGGCCCTGAGTTCAAGCTCCAGCACTGGCACACACAAAAAGCCAGTCATAAGTCGGCTGCCACACCAGCCGCTCTGGGGCCACACCCTCCCCGCCCCCCAGCCAAGTCCTCTAAGTCCTTTACACGTATGTAATCCTTTCTTGTGGCCCGTCCCCTCCAGATGGGGAAACAGAGGCACAGCAGCCTAGATATTGCCCCAGGTGGTCACAGCTTACAGGTGGCAAAGCCAACGCTAAACCCAGGCTGCCAGGCTCTAGTTGAGGGCTGGAGCCACTGCCCCAGGGTGCTTCAAGGGTCTCTGGGAAGGAGAGGCTGAGCCCCACATATAGTGTGGGCTTTCCTAAAGGTTTGTTGAGTGACTGCGTGAGCCAAGGGACCAACGGCTGCTCTTTCTCCCCCAAACCATCTCCACCAATGGCTTTCCAAATCTGCCAGACTGTGGCTGCGCCACCCTCCCTCCCCGCCCGTCCCCGCCACACGCAGGCACCAGGCCAGGTGGAGCTCCGGGCACCCTGGCTTCCTGGAATCGGATGGGTAACTGCCCACAGCCCGCACCCGACACGGCGCAGGCTTCCTGCCGTGCTTTGGCAGGGCCCCTCCCCCCAGCCAGGTGATGGGGAGGCCCATGCTCGTGTGTGCGCATGCGTCACACCCTGGTGTGGGAAAATGTCAGCCAAGGGGATGTCCCAAGGCTGTCCCAGCGCTCAGTGCTGGGGAGAGCTGGGGCCTAACAGACACCCTTCCCCCACCGCTACCACTCTCACCCCCGTGGCTGCGGCTCAACCCCATCCTCTTGGGATCTCCTGGCCTCAATTTGAGACCCAGGGCTCAGCACCTCTGTCATTCCTGTCTCTCTAGATCTCTAGGAGAGATTCGATGCGTATTTGCTTTCCACTTGGTATCATGGATCCCGAGTTCAAGTCCTCGTTCCACGGTGTTCTAGCTGTGTGACCTGGGGGCAGTCACGGAGCCACTCTGAGCTACAGTGAGAGGAGGAGCTCCCTGGGGGGCCCTGCGGTCAGGATGGAGCTGTTGAGGAGCGGAGGCCGTTGCCGCGGCTGCCCCCAGCCCGTAGGCCTCACAGTCCCGTCCCACAGCTACTTCCCCACCCCACAAAGATCAGCGAGTTTGGAGACAGGGGTGGGATGCAGTCCCTGCTCTCAGCCCCGACTCCCAACTCTTTGTGTGTGTGTGTGGGGGGGGTTGGATCCTGGGTAGCTAGGATTACAGGTGTGGGCCACCAGCTCCAACTCCCCCCTATTTTTATTGTTACTATAACTGTCACATAAGTCAGGTAATGATACATTTCTTCTTGGCCAATGTTACCTCTTCCCTCACTCTCTCTCCCAGTTTTCCCCTCCCGTCCCCAACCATGAGTTGCATAGTTCATGTTCAACATAGTTATTCAGTGACTACCTACTCTCAACTCTTGAAACCCACTGTCCCAGGCACGGGCCAGGTTCCCAAAGCCCCCTGGAAGCCCAGGCCTCCGTGGCTAGGAAACCACCCAGCCTGACTGCCCAACCCCCCCCCCCCGGACCCCAGAGGCACAGGGGCAGCTGGCAGCTCACAGGGTCCACCAAGGTGGATGGTTACAGAAAGGACAGGAGCCCAGCCACTATCCTGGGCACAACAGAGTGTCACCGGAAGCTAAACAAGAAGAGTATCCCCACACGTGGCCCTTAGCCAGACCCATCCTGAGCCAGCGTCTGCTAGCACAGGCCTTTAATCCCAGCAACTCAGGAGGCTGAAGTAGGAGGATCTCAAATTCAAAGGTAGCTTGGGCAACTTTGCTAGACTCTGTCTTCACACTGGGGTCTCGCCCCATTGTAGAACAATGTGCCTAGCATGTTCAATTCCCAGCAGCAAACAAACAAATCCACCTTGGCCAGGCCCCAGAAGTTGGACAGTTTGAGGGCAGGGGTGAGGCCAGGAAGGAGGCTGAGCCTAGGTGAGGGTGAGGGGTGATGGCGTGGGAGGAGCAGGCAGGCTTCATGAGGGGGGGGGGACTAGGCCAGGATCACCTGGCCTGGCCGGCCACATGAGCTCAGCCCCATGAGCTCTCTACTCCCACAAACAATGGCAAGTCAAGACATCTTTCCAGAGTTGGCTGCCGGGAAGCCCAGAAGGTACTTTGCTGGTCTTCTGGTATCATTCTCTCCTGTGTGAATTTCCATCTGCAAAGGGCCAGAAGCCCTGCCCCCTGCTGCACCCCTGCATGCCCCCCCCGCCTCACCCCCCCCCCACTCCCCCAGTCAGGGTATTTCACACAGCTCCAGCCTCGGGCTCCTCACCTGGAAAAATGAGGAGCAAGACCCTTGCCTCCCAGGGCCCCTCTTTTTCAGACAGTGACAGACCCCACTTGGGCAGTATGTGGCCTGTGTCTCGAATGTAATTTGTGTTTTTTGTTTGTTTTTGCAGACAAGGTCTTGCTATGTAGCTTAGACTGGCCTTGAACTCACGACCCTTCTGTCTCCGCTTCCCCAGTGCTAGGATTACAAAGTACACCATCAAGTCTGGCTTAAATGTGTTTCTTGAAAATGGAAATGAGCTTTTTTTTTTCTTTGTTGCCGTTTTTGTTTTCTTGTCTTTTTTGTTCATTTAGCTATCTTTGGGAGGTAAGGTGGAAGGCACAGAAATGGAGGGACAGAGGGTGAGCAAATATAGCCGTGGTACTCACTATGTTGAGAATGAACTATGGAATGTGTGTGGGGGGTGGGAGGGAGACACTGGGAAAGAGAGAGGAGGGAAGGGGTAATATTGTCCCAACATAGATGTACTCTTTACCTGATGTATCTAACTGTAACCCCGTGTACATCACCTTTATAATAATAAAAATTTTAAATGTACTTCTTGGGCTGGGAATGTGGCTTAGGGGTAGAGTGCATGTCTAGCATGCATGAAGCCTTGGGTTTGATTCCTCATTACCACATAGGCCAGAAGCAGTGCTATGGTTCAAGTGGCAGAGTGTTAGCCTTGAGCAAAAAGAAGCTCCGGGACAGAGCCCAGGCCCTGAGTTCAAGCCCCAGGGAAAAAAAAAAAAAGTACTTCTTGATCCTTTTACTTGTGTGATTATTTGTTTTCAGTTAACTGGGCCACCCACAGCAAGAGCAAGATGCGGGTCCAGGAGATGAAGGAGCAAATCAAAAGGCAATGTGAGGGGCTGGTGTCCTACCTCGTCTCGTCGCACTTTTCTTGGAGCCCCTAGATCAGCCAGACCGCCCTCCCCTCTCACACACTACTTCCTGCTCTGCACCTGATGGCTCTCCAGAGTCTCCAGGGGCCTCTTGGAGCCCCTAGATCAGCCAGACCGCCCTCCCCTCTCACACACTACTTCCTGCTCTGCACCTGATGGCTCTCCAGAGTCTCCAGGGGCCCTGGTACCCAGCTGGCCCGGCTCATCTCACCTGCCCGCTGACCCCGGTGGGCCTGTCTGTCACCCTCCCACCCCTGCCAGCTGCTTCCTCCTGCCCCCTCTCCCAAGGCCCCTGATGACCCACTGTGGCTGCAGGCCCCTGTTCCGTCTCCACCTCTGTACTCAGCACCAGCTCAGGTCTCTCACCAGGCAGGGTGGGGCACAGCTGCGCTCCCTACACACCCATCCCTCTCTCACCTTCTGGGGCTGCATCGGCTCTTCCTCCACTTTCCCTGCCTGGAAAGTGAGCACAGGGGAGGAGAGAAGAGCTGCTTTTGCATAAGGGACCTGAGAGGTTATGTGTCCCCGAGGGGGTCACCAAACGCCAGCTCTGATCAATCTTACCAGTTAGGGCTTGCCTGTGGCACAGTGTTGAGAAATGTATAGCTATATTGGAGGGTCCACACCAAGGAAGGCTATGATCAGAGAGCAACAAACATCTGCTACAAGTGCGGGTTCAGGAATGCCACAATTGAATCTGGTCCATCGTAGATTGGCGGGGAGAGAGACACACAGAGAGAGACAGAGACAGACAGAGAGAAACAGAGAGAGATACAGAGCTACAGAGACAGGCAGACAGACAATTGATGGATGAATAGATAGATGATAGATGAATAGAAGATGGATGAATGAATAGATGATACATAGATGATAAATGGACAGACAATAGACAATGGATGAACAGACAGAATGGACAGATGGACAGATTAGATGGATGGACTGACAGATAAGATGGATAGATGATGGGCAGGTGGATAAATGGATAGAGGACAGGATGGATTGACAGATGGACAGATGATGGATGGGTAGAAGATGAATAGATATTATAGAACAATGTCCACGACCACGGGTAGGATTTTCCCAAGCCTAGACGTGTGAGGCCTGGTATAGATGTTCCAGTGCCTGGTCACACAGGACGAGAAAGTGATTCTTGTTAGTGGCAAAGGTGCCTCGTCACCTTTCTTGCTTTCTCTCCAGGAGGGAAGTTTACCTTTGTCTCAAAAAGTTCCCAGCAGTTCCAATCTCCCCAACAGGAATCTTAAATGCACTTTAATATTGCTTTATTTTATTTTATTCTTAATCAGTGCTAGGGATTGGACCCAGGGCCTCATGCACACTAGGCAAGCTCTCTACCAAAATCCCAGTCCAAACTCATTTTGTTGTACTTAAACATTAGTCTTCCATTTACAGAAGCAGTATTATTCTTTAATAAATGTATTTAAACAAAAAGGTAAACTGGTTTAGGAGGGGAAAATATGAACAATATGGTTGCCAGTGATCATTTTATAGATAGATGATAAATCAACAAGGACTTAATTAAGAACTACAACCTTCCCACATAATAGTCAAGGCCCCAGAGGCAACTCCCGCTTCTATTTGGGAAGAAGGCCAGTGAATTCTGAGAAGTCTGGTGCATTACCTGAAGACATACAGCAAAGAAAGTGGACCCTGGGCTCAGAGGAGCCCTGGGGACCAAGAACACATAACTTGTCTAGCATAAGGTAGGAGTTGAGACTGAACTACAATTGAACTTCTTCCACCATAAAGACCCAGGACACATGTAACCTCAAGAAGGGGGTTTACTCCGGACATGAGTTCATCCTGACCCTTGGTCTGCAGGCCCCTTTCTGGCCATGGGACTTCCTGTGTGGGGACCCCAGCCCCTCTGCAGATGCGGCTCAGCTCCCTCCCCCTATTCCTTAGGAGCCTCCTCCACCGGCACCAGGTCCCAGAACCTTGCTCTGATCCTCAGCTCAAATGTAGAATAATAAAGCAATCTGATTGGCTAGATCAGGCCTGGCCTCTGCGATTGGACAGACCTTCTGTAGCAAGGCTCCTCATAGGCTGCTAGTTCCTAGCCATTGGGTCAGGTGCCCAATCAGCTGCGAGCATGGCCTAAAAGTGGAGGCCCTGCAGCCATCAGGTCAGACTGCTCCTCCTCGCCCCTGCTCCCCAGGTGCAAACTGTAGTCTCTGGCAGACAAGAGGGGGTGGCAGAGGAGGGGTGGGGGAGCTCTGGGGAGGACAGGAGCCGGGTGGGAGGTGAGGGCTGCTGTGGGAGGAATGAGCCTCCTGCTGGGGGGGGGGGGAACCTGAGCCCTGGCCAGGTGATACCAAACACTTCATTAATTCACCCGGGGGGAACAGGGTGGGTGCTGGTGCCATGTTCTGGGCAGTGAAAAGACAACGAAGTCACAAGTTTCTCGTCCTTCTGGAGGCCCTGGTGGCAGAACACGGGAATGCCAGGCCGGGGCTCCGTGGTCATTCAGTGGGGGCTGCTTGGACCTGGGGGTTCTTTGCAGCGTAAGTCTCTGAGGCCAGTGGACAGTTCTAGCAGAGCCCCTCTGCCTGAAATTCCTGGCCATACTTGGGCCAAGCAGTCTGAGGTCCAGATCAATCCAATCCATGAGAGCAGCAAGGCATTTTTTTCTCCAGATGCTCTGTAACCCCAGCCACATCTTTCTCCCCACCCTACCCCCCCCAACCCACCCAGTACTGGGGCTTGAATTTGGGGCCCAAGGCGCTGCCCCTGAGCTTTTCGCTCAAGGCTGGCACTCTACCACTTGAGCCACAGCACCACTTCTGGCTTTTTGGTGGTTCATTGGAGATGAAGTGTCTCACAGACTTTCTTTCCCTCGGCTGACTTCCAACTACAATCTTCAGATCTCAGTCTCCTGAGTAGCTAGGATTACAAGCTTCTGGGGACTCAGTAATTAAAGAGAGAGGAGGGGTCTATATCCTCAAGCCTTTCCCAGAGACCCTGAGCAGCAAGTGGTGTCTGGCTGGCAGTGGATGGCTGACTGCCGGGCTGGGAGGGGTCTCTGGGTGGGCGTGTCCAGGGAAGCCCAGTGCCCATCTACACCAGGTGAGTAGGGTCCTGAGCCTGGAGTTCTTGGAGGGACAGATAGGCATCTGTGTTCAGGGCAAGGCCAGTGGCAGGGGCCCTGCCCTGGTGTTGATCATTAGCGCTGGTCCAGGGGGAGCTGTCCCCATCCCCGGGGCTGGAGGCAGAGACCTCCTCCCCAGCCTCAACCACTGCCAGCTCCACGAGGGACTGCAAAGCTTGTAGTTCTGGGGTTGCTGGTGTAGGAGGCCCTAGGGGCTGCAGATCCCCATCTCGGGGGTGTCCCTCCTGCTGGGTGGAAGACAGCCTCCCTTTGCTGGTCCCCCTGCCCCCAAGGGCAGTGTGTGGAGGGCTTGGGCGGCTGGGGGAGAAGAGGAGCAGGTCATCCCCTGGGGGGAACGTGCAGTAGGCATGTTCGTCCCCTAACGCGGGTGGCAGGGGCAGGAAGGGAGGTCCCGGCGGGGGCAGCTCCTCGGGCTCCCCTTCCACCCAGGGGTCGTAGGTAAAGTACACTTGGCACGCCTCGATCTCCAGGGCGTCGGGGAGTTGGAAGAAGAAATAGCCCTGGTTGGTGAAGCAGCTGGTCTGCGAGTGGCCGCTGGGCGAGGGTGAAGACACCTTATCTTGCGGTAGCAGCAGCAGCTGCTTGGCCTTGGCGTCCCTGTCCAGCACCTCCAGCGGGGAGATCTCTGGGGCCAGGCCAGCAGGGCTGAAGGATGACGCCGGGAAGGGCGAGGACAGCCATTTCTGCAGAGAAAGGAAAGAGAGGGAGGGGTTGCTCTGCATCCCTCCCCAGCTCCCTCCTTCCCTCTCCTCGCTGCCTCTGTCAGGAAGACCACCCCCCCCTTCCTGGCTGCCAACCCAGGCATATGCCCAATGGATCCAGGGCTCCCGCATGGACCTTCCTGGCTTGTGAGGCCCAGGGGTTTCTGGGAGCCTTCACAGTTAGCTGCCTCCTTACAGACCTTCCTTCGTCACGAAAGTGAAGGGGGGAAATAATGGAGCTGAAGGCCTGCCCGGTGCCAGGGACTCCCATCTGTAACCCTAGCTATTCAGAAGGCTGAGCTCTGAGGATCCACAGCTTGAATCCAGCCCAGGCAGGCAAGCCTGTGAGACTCTGACCTCCAACGAACCAGCAAAACACAAAGCCCGAAGGCCAAGTCTGGTGGCTCACACCTGTAAGCCCACTAACTCTACTCAATAGGGTGGAGAGCAGAGGATGCCAGGTTGAGGCCAGTTCTCACAGTTTTGTAGACCACAGATTCCTCCAGCAAGCCGGGTACGACAGCCTGCTCCTGGCATCCCAGATAGCTCAGAGGCACAGATAGGAGGATCACGGTCTGAGGCCAGCTCATGCAAAACCGTGAGACCCTATCTGAAAAAGTAACTAAAGTCGACAAAGGCTGGGCTTGGGCCTCAAGTAAGAAAGTCCCTGTCGACCAAGCCTAAAGCCCCGAATCACATTCCAGCACCACAGATAAATATGTTAAATGAAAGCGCACCCTAGGCAAGAGACTCTAAGTTTTAGGGCATTTTCCCCAGGATTCCAGAAAGATCCTGATGGGCCATGACAGCGGGGGTCCAGGTTGGTGATTCTACCAATCCTGGGACCCTCAGGGCACCCGCCAGGCGCCTCCAGCCTGAGCCAGAGGCCATGCCACTGCCATGGGGACTGTACTGTTTTCTTTTTTTTTTTTTTAAATGAGTGCCAGAATTGGGGCTTGAACCCAGAGCCTGGGTGCTGTCCCTGAGTTTTGTCACCCAGGGCTGGCGCTGTATCACTTGAGCCACAGTTTTTGCTCGTTGATTGGAGATAAGAGTCTCACAGACTTTTCTGCCCCCGCTGGCTTTGAACCTCGATTCTCAGATCTCAGCCTCCTGAGTAGCTAGGACTACAGGTGTGAGCCATGGCATCAGGCTTTAGATGCCGGTGAGATGGTGGTTGGTACAGAGGTGAGGCAGGTCTCGGTTCTGCCCGTGCTGAGCATGGAGCCTGCCAGGAATCCTGGCGCAGGAAGCCCAGGGCGATCCCTGCGGGGCCCCCCAGCACCTGTCCCGAGCCAGGCAGAGTCCCTAGAGCCACACACAGGAACACCTCCTCCTCCCCATCTTATAAGCAGGAACATGGAGGCACAGGGAGGTTCTATAACATGTCCAAGCCCACACAGCAGAGAAGTGGCTGAGCGTGTGGCTCAGGAGCCATTCAGGGACAGCACCACACAGCCACAGGACGGCTCACATCACGGCCCCTGCTTACTGAGGGCAACAGCCATCGTCACTGGGCAGCTCCACACTCAGGGCCGGCCGGGGGCTGCCCGGCTGCTCCTCCCTGCCCACCCCATTCCTACCTGGACGTCTTCATGCCGGGAGAAGAACTTGGAGGGGTCCGGGGTGTGGCTCCTCAACGCTGTCTTCAGCCTAGCCAGGGGAGACGGGAGAGACAAAGGGTGAGACTGGAAATGGGGAAGGGGATGTATGCTAAATGGGGGCAGGGCCAAGGGGCGGGGACTTGCTCACCATGGCCCAAGGTGCAGGCAGTTGGCCAGGAAGTAGACGGAGATGAAGAGGCCCAGAAGGCCTCCGACCGTCAGGACGGCGCTGGTCCAGGGCGCAGGGGCTGGCCAGGGCCGAGGGGAAGAGGGGAGAGCATGAGACGTGAGGTCCTGGCCAGTCTGGTCCCTGTGGCCATGCCCTTCTGGGTCTGCACCTGCCAGCGCCCCCTCCTCCACACACAGCCTCCCGGGTGCTGGCGGCTGGGCTGGGGTCCTGCGAAAGCCCGCCGGACGCTACTGAAGATGCCCACGGCCACTGGCCGGCCACGCCTGGCCTCCCCCCAGGACCAGCACAGGGTCCCAGTCTGCCTTGCCTTGAACTAGGCTTGTGACACAAAGGGGCCAGGCTTCCATGTCCCCAGGCTGGGCCCTGCGATGCCATCCTGCAGACTGGGAAGGCCCCAGGGGGCTGGGGGAAATGTGGGCACTCTTCTGCCACCCCCTACTGGCTTGGGTACCCCTGGGTGAGCTGGCATGGAGGAGGAGGGGCTCCCCAGCCCCCAGCCCCAGCGCTCCCCGCTGCTTACCCGCACGCTCGGGTTTTGTGCGGAAAGCCAGGGTCTGGCTCCAGGGGCTCCAGACGGTGTGGTCGCCCCGCTGGGGCCTGACCCGCACTTGAAGCTCGTAGGCCGTGTCTGGGATGAGCGTCTCCAGGGAGATCCACTGCTGCCTCTGCTTCAAGCTCAGCACGGAGGCTTCCTGGGGGGGCAGACGGGGCGTTGGGCCGTGCCACCCCGGACCTGGAACCACCCACCTCCATGACTGCCAGCTGCTCAAGCCCCAGGACCGCCCCGCCCCTTTCCTCACTGTACTCCGGGCCTGGCGGGGACTCTCTGCTGGCCTCCAGTGCCCGTAAGTCCACAGGGCGCCGAGTGCCAGGTAGCCCCCCAGCCACCCCCAACGCCGCTGCTCTACACCCATCCACGGCATTTGACCTGTTGGTACATCTGATGTTGTGTGAGTCCCTGACTATAGGAAGCTGGACAGCCTCCCTCTTCCATGCCCTCCCTTGTGTCAGGCACGTAGTGGGTACTCAGAAGCACAGAGTAGGTATTCCTGAGGAGCACACAGTAAGTACTGTGAGCACATAGTAAGTACTCAGGAACACATAATAGGTGTTCCTGAGGAGCACATAGTACTGTGGGCACATAGTAGGTACTCAGGAGCACATAGTAGGTGTTCCTGTGGAGCACATAGTAGGTACTCAGGAGCACATAGTAGCTACTTATGAGCTAGGTACTCAAGAAATCCAGCAAATGAAGGAGTGCAGAGGTGAATGGAAAGAGCTCCCGAGCAGGCAGCTGTCCTCTTGATTTCATGAATCTTGCCCCGGGTTCCATCTGGAACCTGCCACCAGCTGCGGCGGAGCCATAGCGGGCTGGGCAGAACCAGGCAGGATGGGGCGGGCGGAGGGGGGACGCAGCCACCCCCCCTCCCATGTGGGGCTGATGGACTTGGCTGAGATGGAGGGGCGCAGCCTGGGGCAGGTCCCCACCCCAGAAGGACAGCCCCCACGGGGCCTCGCTCACCTCCCAGCTGTGGGCCAGAGACCGCTTCCGGACTTCAAACTCCAAGTCTTGCTGGATGTAGTGTGAGATCTGAGAGACGCGCCAGGTGACGTTGCAGGTGCGGCTGTCCACGGAGCCGACCTGGAGGGCGTGGGGGGTCTTCAGGCGGACTGCAGAGAGGAAGGGAGAGCGGGCAGGCACCCCGTCACCAATGGTGCCTGGTCCGGTGCCTTCCTGCACCGGCTGAACCCCCTTCTGCACCTGCTGCCCATCCAGTGTAGCCCCATCACCCCATGCAGCCCCCCCCCCCGCCTGCCTCCCTCCTCCCAGCAGTGCTCTGCCTCCCGACCACCGGACTGAATATGTTTGGCTCCTTCCCCCTTCCCTGTGCCTACGGGGTCTGTGGTGCTGGGACATAACTGGGCCCCGGCTGGGACTGCTGCACCCTGCACCAAAACCAGCCTGAGAGTTTTACCTGAGTTCCCTGCACCGTACTGTATGTATGACTCAGTGATGTGTATTGCTGAATAAATATGTAGCTATAGGGAAAAAAGCGTGGTGACCCCCATTTCTATGCTCGTGAGATGCTGAACACCAATAGTAATGAGCAGACGTTTACCAGCATCGCCACATGCTGTGCAGCCCCTGTGACTTGGCTCAGACCCCCTTAAACAGATGGAGAAACTGAGTCTCAGGCAAGCCAGTGGTCTGCCAGTCAGATCTCACCATCAAGGTAAGGCTGCCACTTGAACCCGACCTGGATCCCGGCCTCTACCCCACCTGTCCCCTCGCAGTGGCCCCTAGGCCAGAGGGACACTCAGTCACTCAACAATCCCAGAGTACCACCTTTGTCGGGCCTGGCCCTGGTGCTCAGAAAGGAGACGTGGAGACAGACTTTCAGTCGCCATTTCAAAAAGGAGGTAGGAAGGGCTGGGGAAATCCCGGAGGACCTCCGGGAAGAGGTGACTCTTCACTGATCCTTGAAGGATGTGTGAGAATCTTCCAGAGGGGAGGGGCCTTCCAGGCAATGGGACCGGCATGTACAGGGGCTCAGAGGCCTGTGCCGGGGTTGGAGAACTGGCTATGGCCTGTGGCAGAGACATGGAGCCACAGGGGAGGGGTGCTAAAGAGGGGAGCGGGCCTGGAGTTGCGGGGTGTAGGGGTGAAGCTGACAGGGACAGACAGCGGACAGATGCCAGAGCGTGCGGTAGGCAGGGATGTGCCGCCGGGCCCCACCCCCGCCCCCGGTCCTCACTCACGATTGTGGAAGGGCCTGAAGGTCTGGGTCACCACCATCCGCCACTGCTGGCCTTCCCAGCACACCAGGCTGATGTTGACGCGGTCGGCAGCCGTCAGCCTCTGCGACTGTAACGCAGGAAGGGCAGGGCTAGGAGCTGCCAGGATGGGGGTGAGAGGGGGGACCCCGGGGCGGGGCGGGGGGAGACCAGAGGGGACTGGACAGAGAAAGTTGTCTAGCATGGACCAAGTTGTGGATCTTTTTTCCTTGATCCGCCACAACTCAACAACTGTCTGGTGAAGCGGCCGCAGACAGCGTGGGAACCCAAGGGCAGGGCCGTGTTCTAATAAAACTTTATTGACAAACACAGGTGCCGGCTGGATTGGGCCCACAGCTTCGCAGTCAGTTTCCCACCCCGCTGTAAAGCGAAGGGGATGGGGAGGATGGGCTACCTGCCCGGGGAGGAAGAGCTCCCTGCTCCCCACCCCTCACCCCCACACATACACTCTGATGTTTCTAGAAGGAAATGGCTAGGCACCCCGGTGTCCTGGGCTGCTGCCTGCCTCTCTCTCAGGCCCCCGCGGGGTCTGAGCTCACGGCCTCCCATCCCAGCCCCTGTGACCTGCACAAATCCACTCTGAACCCAGTCTTCTCACTTCCGGGCTAGAAAACGCTTCCTCCCTCTGCCCCCAGGACCGTGCTCCTGCTTTCCCAGAGCTGCGGTAAGGGCCAGATTCACCAAGGGCCAGATTCGCCGGGGTGGTGGTTATATCCCACAGTTATTGTTGTGGTAAAGCTGTTGCCAAGAATGCTCTCACACCCTGGGGGAACTGCTCAGTGACTGTTCCCACCTTATTACAGACCAGGGGGTGAGCGCACAGAGAGGCTTAGGGACCTGCCGAGGTCACACAGCAAAGAACTGGGGATGCCGGGAAAGCCTCTGCTTTCAGAGGCTGCACAGAGAGGGAGCCCCCAGGTCCCCCCCTGCAATCCTTGAGAATCTGAAAGCTGACAAATGCTGGAATACAGGGACCTGGGGGTCCCCCACTCAACACCACAGTCTTGGATGCTGGGGTACGCCCCCATGAGGATCAGCCAGGGGCTCTATAAGAGGCAGCCTGGTGCCCTGGGAACCCACAGCTTGAGTCCAGTCACCACAGCCCTGTGGCCGCGCCCAGGCTGTGTGACCTTCAGCAGGACTGGCACCTCTCTGAGCTGTTTCTTCCCTGGTTCGCAGCGAGCGGTGCTGGAGTGGGTGAGATCCGCTGGTGAGGGTCACTGCGGGGTCTTTAGGGACCTGTCAGGTGCCTGGATGCCCAGCCCCTCACCATGGCCCTCCAAGGGAGCTCCCATTCTTTACAGAAGGGGAAACTGAGGCACCAAAGTCTCCCCAGCTCATCCAAACTCTCTACTCTTCCCGACCTTGGCGGGGGGGGGGGGGGGGGGGCGGGGAGGGGAGTGGTTATTGCTGGTTTTGTGGCTGTGATTGTGACTAGGGGTGCTGTCCCCTCTTGGTAAGGAAGGCATAGTACAGTGGGAGCCGGGAGGGAGGGAGGGAGAGAGGGAAGGGAGGGAGGGGGGGCAGCCCAAGCCTGCAGGGGCTCAGGCCTGAGCCCACCCCAGCAAGCCAAGGCAATCCCTGGCTGTCACCTGCTGAATCTAGGCCCACCCTGCCTTCCCACTCCCCACCCCTCCAGGGCCCCCACTCACATCTGGATCTCCAAGGATCAGGTTGCAGGCCCAGGAAGCCCCATTCACCGGAAGCATCTGGCAGGTCACATTCCAGGGCCTTTCCAAGTAAAGGAAGCTTCTTAGGGAGGAAGGAGGGCTGGAAGGAGCCCTGGGGCTGCCCCAGGCCCTGCTCCACCCCACCCGCCCATCCCCCAGCCTGGCCCCCGCAGCCGGAGTGACCCAGATCCTCAATCCAGAGCCCCCCAAAACCCCATGGTGCTTAGGGCAAAGTCTAAAGGGGACTGTGGAATCACCAGCGGCCAGAATCAGGGCCCAAACGCACCTCGGCCTCCCTCTCCCTCTCTTCTCCTCACCCCTCCTGCCTGGGATCAGACTCCCACCCACAGGCATACGCCTCTTCCCGAAAACCCAGCCTCCCCAGCCTCGGCTCCCACAGCTGCCCCAAGGGTCTTTCGACATCACATTTTAATGAGCAGAGCTTGGGGGAAAAACAGGCCCGGTGGCTCCTGCCTGTAATCTTAGCTAAGCTGGAGGCTGAGATCTGAGGATCCCCATCACCACCAGCCAGGACGCCAAGTTCGTGAGATGCGTGCCTCCAATTAACCACCAAAAAGCCAGAAGGAGGGGTGTGGCTCGAGTGGTAGAGCACCAGCCTTGAACAAAAAAATAATGCTCAAGGCCCGCGTGCGAGCACTGAGTCCGAGCCCAGGTACTGGGACACACACCCAAAATTGGGGAGTCCCAGTGACTGTCTCCCTCCCCCTACATAACACACACGCACTGCTGCTGGAGTCTAGCTTTGGCCTAGCAAACTCGCAGCCAGTGTCCCGCAACACCCCACCCGGCTGTGGGATCCCAGGACCCCAGTGGACAGACAAGCCCCTGGTCCCGGTCCAGGGGATCAGGGGAGCAGGATGCTGTGGTCCAGACCCTGTGAGTCAGGCCTGGGAGGTCCTCGGTTCCCAGGTGGCCCGGCAACCCTCACCGTACGTCCGACCGGGCGTGGATGCGGCAGGCTGTGGCGGGCAGGCCCTCCTGGGGACTCCACACACAGGAGACGTTGGCTCTGGAGTTGTAGAAGCACGTGAGCTGGGAACGGCCTGGGACGACAAGGCGGGACGTGAGTGGAGAGCTCCCAGTGAGCCGCTCTCATGGCAGAGATGCGAGACACTGAGCCCCAGAGCCAGCAGGGCGGTGCCCGCCGCCTCCCCCCATCCTGTTACCCTCCCTCTCCTCTCCTGTCCCCTGCTGGACCCCCTCAGAGAAGCAAGTCGGGGGGGGGGGCCCAGCCTCCCCCCTCCCCCCTGAGACATGCCTCCGTCCAGTGTTGGGGGTCCTCACCTTTCACTGCTGGGGGCTCCAGGGCTGTAGTCAGAGTCAGGAGGAGCATGAGCAGGGACAGACACCAGGATGGAGCTGGGGCCGCCATTACAGCTGCAGGGTGGAGCTGGGAGGGGAGACAACACTGTGAACCTGTGCCCCTAGGGCACCTCTCCACAGGAGGCAATCAATCCAACCCCAGGGCCTTTGCACTTAAGAGTCTGTCAATTCCATACTGCTTACTCCCTTCCTTCGTGGCTCTGCTCAGGCACTTCCTCCCTAGAGAACTTCCAGGGCAAGCTAAACGGAAAAGCGCAGGCCCTGGACTTGAACCTCTATCACAGTACTGCTGTGTCCAGCCGTCAATTAATCTCTACCCTCAGAGCGCCGGTTCTGAGACCTCCCTGTGTCCCTAAAGCCATGGGTAGTGCCAACCCGATGTCATGTGTTTTTCCTACAACGAAGTTTACATTGTAAATCGGGTGCAGGCGATGAACACTGCTGTTCACCACAGAGCAGCTCGCTGGTGCAACTGAGTGTCACTAGCAGGGTGCCCGTGGCTTTTCCTCCGCTAACTCGGGGGGACTCGCTGCGGTGATGTGGGGGGCGGTGATGTGTCACTCGCCTGTGTGGGGAGGCAGGGAGGACGGCAGAGCGGGAGGCTCCCGGGAAGGGCCACCTGCCCGGGAAAGCCTTGCGGCCGAGAGCCACGCCTGGGCAGGCCCTGGACACGTGGTGGACCCGCCAGCCACAGGGCTCGTTTGCGCATTAACTACCCAATGTGGGGTTCATTCAGGACGTAGCAGGGAAGGACAGACACCCGAGCGCATCACCGTACTCAGAACCGCAGGCAATTAACATCCTGCTACTCATCTAGATCCCAAGTTGTCTGCTCAGTATTTTCTTGACCACGGCTGCCCTGGCACCTGAACTGGTGAGAACTGGAGCAGGAAATAAGGGAACACACACACACACGCGCGCGCACACACACACACACATACACACACATGAGTATATACTTGGGCACACACTATACACAGAAGCACATACGCGCACACATGTATGCACATAGCACACACACACACTCACACATGTATGCACATGTACACACTGCCAGTACATATGTGCATGGCATGTACACACACATGCTTATGCATACTCCCACACACATGATGCACACACACAGTTGACCAGGGGGAAGCAAGGTTACTGAAACTGGTTTTTTTTTGGTCGGTTCTGGGGCTTGAACTCAGGACCTGGGTGCTGTCCCCCGAGCTTCTTCTTTGCTCAAGGCTAGCACGTGAGCCACGGTGCCACTTCTGACCTTTTCTGTGTATATGGTACAGAGGACTGGAACCCAGGGCTTCATGCCTGGGAGGCAAGCACTGTACCACTAGGCCATTTCCCCGGCCCAAAGTGACTGAATAAGCCAGCAAAGGCCTAGTGTGAGGAAAGCCAGCAGGCAGGAATGAAGGAGTGGTAAGGGCAGGGTGCGGCTGCTCTTAGACCAGAAGCCCCGCCGGCGACAGACAGGAGCCCGCAGGACAGGACGCAGCTGTGGGGTGGGCTCTGTGAGCCAGCAGGATGTTTCTGGAAGGCAAATCTTTGTTCCAGCCGCTCTCTGGAGGTGAGCGGGCTGCCTAGGTCAGCCCCACGCCCCCAGAACAGACCCCGACCAGAGGGGCAGCAGCCAGCAGGGGCGTGGCCCCTCCAGGCCAGGGGGCCGCGCTAGCCCACTGGGGAGGCGGAGGGGCTGGAGGGCCCTTCCCACTGGGATTCAACAACTGTGCTCACAGATGGGGCGGGTGCTTGTAGCACAGTTCCTAAAGTTCAGCTTTGCAACTGATGCTGGCGGCATTAAGCAAATTGCAAGAAACAAGGGCTGAGCTCTGCAGAGAAATGGGGAGATAAGGAAGAGCAATGGCCTGGCAGTCTGGGAGCATTTTCACTGGAGGTCGGAACTCTACCACATGAGTCACACCCCGATAGTTCTTGCTTTGGTTTTTGGTTGGTTGGTTTTGGGGTGCCAGTCCCGCGGCTTGAACTCAGGGCCTGGGCGCTGTCCCCGAGCTTCTGTACTCAAGACTAACACTCTACCACTCGCAGTAGCAGAGCACAAGGCCCCGAGCTCAAGCCCTGTTACCAGCACAAAGCAAACCAACCAAGCAACGAACCAAAGAACCCCAGCAAACCAAAAACCTGACCAACAATGACATGGGAGGCAAGGAGTTACCAAAGAATGAAAATCAAAGCAGGTCACCCAGAGGTTTGTAGCCTATGTCAAAATAAACAGATACACTCAACTCTTCACACACACACACACACACACACACACACACACACACACACACACACAAATGGGGGTCAGGGAGATGAGAAAATAAAGCCTGTCAAAGACAAAGAAATAAAAAAAATGAGACAGATATTACGTCTTGAGCACCACCCAGCAAAGGGAAGCGCTATGCTGAGTCCCATCTGCCTCTGCCTGTCAATAAGCCTCTGGCCCGCTGCTCACCTGTGTAACCCCAGACTTTGCATCCCAGACCGACCGTTCTGGACTTGAACTCAGCCTGTACCCCATAACATCGCTGCTACCCTGGGACCTCCTCCGGACCACAGCACCGACCGCACCCTAGCCTCTACTACAAACTTGGCACAGCCATGACATCGTCTGTCAGAAAGGCTCTTACCACTCCCATTCCACCCGGGGAAACTGAGGCACAAAGAAGCTGAGCACTGCCCGAGGTCACAAAAGAAGTAGATGGGGGAATCTGAAGCAGGCAGGACCCCCTCGCGTCCACTAATGACATTCCTCGTGATGGCGCATGAGCTGGTGAACGGTGACCATGTTCTAACGACCATACCAGCTGTGCCCGGTGGAAACCTACTGTGTGCTCAGGACCTACTGTGTGCTGGGTCCCCTGCCCACTGCTTTATGCATACGAGCCCCTCTCCTCTGCCTGCTGTTCCCAGTGTCCCCAGTAGGAGGAGACTGAGGGACTGGGGTCATAGTCAGAGCTGGGATCCCATCCAGGGCTCCACCCCAGGGCCCACAGACTTGTGCCTTAGGGAATCAGGGCCCCGCAGGTCAGCTGAGCAGTACTACTTGTCCTAGAGATCAGAGAGGGGTGCTTGGGTTGTGTGTGCTTTCTCCTGGGCCCCCCCAGCCAGGTAAGAGCCCCCCCAAAGTACAGAGGACCCAAACTCATGGGTCACGTTGCCGTTCCCAGGCACTGGGGGGCTGTTGCCCAAAACGGGCCCGGCTATCACAGTGACCTTATTCTTAGGAGGGACCAGGGTCTAACCCCAGGGGAGAGGAAGGGGACAAAGACGTGAAAGAGGAGAAACCTCGAGAGTCCCTCCCCCACATTGGGGCAGAAGGGGCACAGGGGGGCACACCCAGGTGCCCGCAACAAGGAGAGGAGAACATGGAAGTTTCCAGATGGTGACCAGACTGGGAGGGGTCCTAGCGGCCACAGAGGGTGTGCCTTCTTGCTGCAAAGGGGAAACCGAGTCTCAGGGCACTGCTCAGAGCCCCAGAGCGAGGGGTGCCAGCTGCGGGGGGGCAGACAAACACTGCCACAGGCCTCACCCACTGCCCTTCGTCACTACAGACCGACGGCCATCCGCAGACTCACCGCCGTGTCCCCTCGAAGATCACCACACACACACACCCAACCCAGGTCAGGCGTCAGCGTCCCCCCCCCCCGGCTCACACTGCTCAAACTGGGTCACCCAGTTTCCAGGGTGACTGCGGTGGTGGTGATCAATGCCAGCGCCGCCCGACACCCACTATCTCCATCCCCCGAACGTCCCGGCACTGAGCTCAGAGCAGCCGCCTCTTCCCGGCCCTCCCTGACACACACAGGCAGACGCGCACACGCATGCGCGCACACACACACATGCACACGCAGTGCTGGCCTCCCCAGTCCCCAGGGGCCATGAGCAGATGGGGAGGGGGGGGGAGGCTTCAGACCCCGGAGAGACCCAGCCTGAGCCCCAAGTCCTGAGCAGAGCTCCTGCCTGAGCCGTGACCTGCCAGCTCAGTGACACATCCAGGCTCAGGGTCTGGATTCTGGGGTCCCCGGCAGGACCCCAGAGACCCATCACATGCCGGCTTCATAGCCGGGTCTCCCAGGGGACCCCTTTCTCCTCCCTTGCCCACAGCCTCCTAACAAGGACTCGACAGGTGCCCCGCCAGGCGGGAGCCCCCCCACCCACCCCGTGCCCACAGCCCGCCGCCTACCTCCTTTCCCAGCTGGGTTACCCCGTCCCCCAAGGGTTGGGGAAGATTCTCACCCCAGGGGTGCCCCCAAGGGGGTAGCCTGGCCCAGGCAAGCGGGGACAGCAGCAGCACCCCATCTCCGGGGGTGGGGGGAAGGTTTCTAAAGGAAGACTTAGGGAGGGAGGCTCAGGCAGAAACTGCTGGGGGGGGGGGACCCGAGTCTCCCCGGTGACCTTTGCTCCCGCCCTGGGTGCGGGGCGGGGGAGGGGGGGTGCCGGGCGGGCTGAGCGGGCATCACCTGGCTGAGACATGGGGCCGTGCTGGCGCGCTCTCTCCGGGCCTCCCTGCTGCCGGCTCCGTGGCCATGTCCGCTCGGCAGCCCAGGTAGCAGCGAAGACTGAAACCCCAGGGCGAGCCCACTTCCTGTGCAGGGGACCAGGGCCAAGGTCGGGGTGACAGGACGGTGAGGCGGCATGAAACTCCCGCCGCTCCCAGGGGCCCCTCCGATATCATCTTCCTCCCACGCTGGGGGTGTGGCCGCTCACTCACACAGGGAAGGAGGGGAGACAGGCCCTCCTCCCCCACCCCACCACACACGGGCCACCCAGGCCTCATCTGCCACGGGGTCACACGCACACTAGCCCCCAGGCCCCCCTCCCACAGAGGCCTACCCTCCACCAGGCAGTGTCAGTCCATCCCGCAAAGATGGCCAGTTGTCACCAGCCTTCCAGGAAACCCCTCATTCTATTTAGTGCTCAGTGATGGTGTTAGGGCTTGGTGAGCAATTTGGTGATCACTTAACATTTCAGAACCTTTCTTTAAGGGCTGACATGATTAAGATGTATTGGACCAAAACACTGAGTTGTTGAATTGATCTCTTTTCTTTTCTTTTTCTTTTTCTTTTCTTTTCTTTTTTTTTGCCAGTCCTGGAGCTTGAACTCAGGGCCTGGGCGCTATCCCTGAGCTGCTTTTGCTCAAGGATAGCACTCTACCACTTGAGCCACAGCGCCACTTTCCTACTTTCAGCTTTTTCTGCTTATGTGGTCCTAAGGAATTGGACCAGGGCTTCATGCATGCTAGGCAAGCGCTCTACCACTTGAACCACAGCGCCACTTCCAAAGATAATTTAAAAAGAAGGAGGAGGAGAAGGAAGAGGAAGAGCAGAAGCACCTTCTTCATCCCTCAGCAGTTCCAAATCTTCTGCTTTTCCTCTTTCTGGGGGGTTGGAGGTGCTGCTCACTGGTTTTAATTTAATGAAAAACATTGATATCTCTTTAGGAAAATGTGTGTCTGTTCATGTCTACTGAGGACCCGGGCCATAGACAGTACAGTGCCATCCAGGTCTCCGCTCTCTCTCTCTCCCTTCCTCCAGGGGTTAATGGCCGCTGCGGGCTCTGAGTCGGGCGAGGGACGGCGGAAGGGCAGTCCCCCAGGCCCCCATCCGCACAGGCACAGAGGCCTTAAGAGGGACCCAAGACTCTAAAACCAGAATAGCAGGCAGCGAGCCCTTCTGCGAGCCCCCCAAAGTGGAGGGGGGCCCCAGCCAGGCCATCGTGGGCGACCCATGCCTCCACTGCCAGCCCAGCCTGCGTATGCGGGGAGGTGTGCCCCACAAGCGTGGGTCAGGAGGCAGAGGGAGGAGGATTGTATTTGGAGGCCAGACTGGGAAAAATTGGAAAGCTGTATCTGAAAAAGAAAAACCAAAAGCAATTGTTGGGAGTGGTTCAAATAACCCAGTGCCAGGCTGACAAGCTGATATCCTGAGTTCATCATCCCCCTCCCTACTGCAGAAAGAAGGGGAGGAAGAGGAGGAGGAGGACAGCCTGGAGGAGGAGGAGGGAGAGACTGGAGTCAGCCCTTGCTCTGCCCTGTCCTGTGATCCTGGACTCCCAGACTCCACGGATTCAACAAACTCTCTGCAAATTCCTACAGGCCCCACGGCCATGCCCCACGGCCACGCCCCCACGGCCTAAGGCTCTTCCCACCTTACCCTCTCCTCCCCTACCAGGCAGCTGACAAACCCCACCATCATCACAGCAGATTAACAGCCTAGGTTTACTAAGCAGAGAGTTTTTCTGGAAGCTTCTGGAAGCTTCCTGGGATAGGGGGTTGTAGCAGGAGGAAGGCCAGATATGTATGTGGGAGGAGATAACAAGTGTCTTGCTTCCATACTGTTACAAGTCACTTTCTCCAGGTAAGTAGATTCCATTGAAACATATCAAGGCACATATAAAAGTTGGGCACTGGTGGCTCACGCCTGTAATCCCATCTACTCAGGAGGCAGAGAGCTGAGGATTGTGGTTTGAAGTCAGCCCAGGTAGGAAAGGCTATGAGACTCTGATCTCCAGTGAATCCGCCGTAAGCTGGAAGTGGAGCTGTGGTTCAACTGGCCCACTCTCAGGCGGCCTAACCTGGGGTATTAGGGAGTGAAACATGAGCTTTCCCCCAACCCAGGGGCCAGCCTGGACCTAAAGCCAGGCGGGGAAGGGAGGCGGGCGGCATGGGCGCCTCGCGGGTGTAGACCAGGTGTGGGGCGTCTCCTGCTCTCCCCAGCCTGCCACAGGGCCATGTCACAGACCTCCTCCCCTTCCTCCATTTCCTCCTGCAGTTGCTTTGTCTCTCCCAACACTCAGCTGGTCCACTCAGTGCCCTTCCTGCCCACTAACACTTTCTAGTAGTTTCCAGGAGGATTATAGCTTCTAAGCTCTCCAGCTTGGCTCCAAAGTCTCACCTGTGTACTCCAAGCCTGCTTCTGCTTCCTTGTCTTCCACCCAAGACTCACACACCCTCAGGCCACCCCCCAGAGGGCAATGGAGCCCCCTTAGAACCTGAGTCTGTCCCTAGAGACATCAGCTTCTCCTGAGCAGGAATCCAGAAGTTTCCTGGAGGGGGAGGGGAAGGAGGTGGGAGGGGGAAGGGGCAGGAGCTAGCAGAGCCCACCGAGGCTGCTGGAGATGTGCCCTGGGACTGCTCCCTGGCTGTCTTTGTCCCCACCGCTGCTTTTCCTTCCCACCCCTCCCACTCTGTGTCCACAGTGGTCCCACCTTGACAACCCCACACACTCCATCCTCACAGACTCAAGCCCCCCCTTCCCCTTCCCCCAGAACCCCACCTTCCTGGGTGCCAAGGTGTGCTTGCACACAGGGGTCTCCTGCCCCACCCCCACCATGTTCCTCCTGATGACTGTTTTTCTCCTGATCCATTTCAACACTGCCTCCCTTGGAGAGCAAGCCATGCTGTGGGCTCCTCACCTGGCACCGCACCTCTTCCAGTGAGGGACCTTCCCCAGACTTCTACTTCTAACATCCTATTGGCTATCACTGAGTCACCTGAAAACCTAGCTGCAAGGGAGGCTGGCAGGAGAGAAGCTAGTTGAGCCGGCTCCTGGCAGAGAGAACGGGTTTGGGGAACCATTGTCTTTTCTGCACATTCGGTCCCCTGCCATATCCTGGTCATATTCGGGGCCACAGGACAGCCTTGCTCATCAGCTGACACTGCCCCTGCCTTAAGTCCTCCAATCCTAAGCAACACAGGACTGTAATGCAAATTTAAAACAATGCTGGGACTATTAATATATTTGAAGTTTCAGGCAGTTTTGTCACCCACAGTGGTTTTGTTTTGGGGTTTTTTTGTTTTGTTTTTTGTTTTGTTTTGTTTTTATCAGTTCTGGGCTTGAACCCCGGGCCTAGGTGCTGTGTCTGAGTTTTTTCATTCAAGGCTAGGGCTCTACCACTTTGACCCACAGCGCCACTTCTGGTTTTTTGATGGTTCATTGGAAATACGAGTCTTATGGACTTTCCTGCCCAGGTTGGCTTCAAACCATGATCCTCAGATCTCAGCCTGATGAGTAGCTAGGATCACAGGTGCCCAGCTTTGTTTGCCTTTTTGGTTTTGCTTTGTTTTGTTTTTAATGATACTAGAGTTTGAACTCAGGATCTCCCACGTGGTTGGATCCTTGGCTGGTGTCACATCCCTTCGATTCCCATGTCACCTGTCTCTTTAGGAGCCTTGATTCACTGTGGCACTGGGACAACTCCCAAAGTGAACAAATCAAAGCTGAGGACAGTGTGGACAGTGTGCCACTGCTTATGCAGCAGCAGAAGGTGTAAGTAAATGTGTGTGTGTGTGTGTGTGTGGAAGTGTGTATGTGTGTATGAAGCGAGCCCAGTGTGAATGTGTCTGAGAACTAGTATAAGCCCTACTCCCTCCGGGAGGGAGCAAGGAGAACCCAGTGGAGGAGGACAGAACAGCTTTTCAAGCCATGTGAGCTGTGTTTCGTGGGCGCATGACAATGCCTGTTATAAGAATACATAAAATGAGAGCCAAAATCAAAATTCTAAGTCTTCGTGGGGGATGGAGCTCCCCTGGGGCTCCCAGGGTCTCAGCCAGCCCCCCCCCACCGCCGCCCCTGAACATGTCCATCTATGTTGTAGTTGGAACCTGGAAATGCTCCCAAGTGACCAATTGCAGGAAGGGATATGTTTTCCAGTGTCCCAACGTGGTTGGCAACAAGACAGACCCCTAGCGCATTGTCCCACTGCATGGCCACAGTCTTGCCATGGGGACAGAGTGTGGTCTGGGTTTCACAAGGGAAACAGGTGGAGTACACATGATTCTCTCCCCAGGCCAGTTTCACAGACATCCGTGATCTTTCTGAGAAGATAGGCTAGGTGTTACCTGGGGAAGGGACGTGTGATGTTTACAAGGTAGTGATAAGAAAGTTCCCTTCTGTCTAAGAGAAATGCTGACTTGCTCTTCTCTTAGGGTTTTTATTCAAGAAGCAGGAAAAGGGCTAGGAATGTGGCTTAGTGGTAGAGTGTTTGCCTAGCATGCATGAGGCCCTGGGTTTGATTCCTTGGTACCACATGAAACAAAAATAAATAAAATTAATTTTTCAAAGAAGACTCAGGAAACATAAAACCTGGGCACCCCAGTGGCTCACACCTATAATCCTAACTACTCAGGAGGCTGAGATCTGAGGATCATGGTTCAAAGTCAACCCAAGCAGAAAAGTCTGTGAGACTCTTATCACTAATTATCCAGTAAAAAGCCAGAAGTGGAGCTGTGGCTCAAGTGGTAGAGTACTAGTGAAAAAGCTAAAGGACAGCATCCAGGCCCTGAGTTCAAACCCCAGCACTTGGCACACACAACTGAAAAAGAAGAGTCAGAAAAAAAAATGAAAATGCCCTCTGGGAAGGCTTTGTCTGGCTCTCCACACTGCCTGGAGCAAGAAGGTAGAGCAAGGGATTGGCCCAGGCTGAGAACCGTGCCACGTGAGACAGGAGCGGCGGGCGTGATCACCTGACACACGGCCCGTACAGAGACCAGACGCCCCTCTGGCTGGCGCTGTGTGTCTCCTCTACCTCAGCATCTCCCCAAGAATCTCTAAAAGGTGGGGTACAGAGGGGACAGGTGGTTACGTTTTCCCAGATCCTGCAATAGGCCTGCCGTGGGGTACAATGTGGGGTGAACAAAAGAGTGGGGCTGAGCCTGCGGGAAGGAAGCACAGAGCCAGTGACAGGAGCAGTCCTGACGGGAGCAGGGGCGTGGGGCCGCCTGCCACTCCTGCCCCGGCCACAGACCAGCACCCCAAAGCTCCCGGGGTGCTCACACAGGAGTCTCCAGACTCTTGATTCTATGGACTTTTAGGAGCACGCTGATGGCCACCCCAAATGCATTCTGAAGAAACTATGGGACAAATGGACAGTCAGCCATGAGAGCTCAAATGTCCCCTGTTCCTGGGAGAAACACCAATCAAGGAATTTTCACACACACACACACACACACACAGCCCCTGGGAGGTGGAGGCGGGAACAGCAGCTCCTGTGGACAACAGAACGTGGGGCATAAGCCACACGTGACTGAGCAGGGTCTCATTCTGGCTCTCAGCACGTACAGGGAGCTCAGAAGAAGTTGCGACTGAAAAACAAGCAACATCACCACAAACAAGGCCCCAGGACCATGCAAGGACAGGCAGCTTGCTCTCTCCTTCTCTCCCTCCTTCCTTCCCTCCCTCCCCTCCCCTCCTCTCTCTCTCTCTCTCTCTTTCTCTCACTGTGGGCCTGGGTCCACAGGGAATCCCCACCTAAGACCGTATCAACACCAGGCAGGAACTGAAGTTCCATCAGATGGATAGGTGAGGACTATGGAGAACTGGAGACTCTGCCTACAGGGAAATTGCTGGTATAAAACCTTGGCTCAATACTACCAGGGAATGCCAAATTGGAAAGAGCAGCTATAAATTGGGATTTTAAAGAATGAGTCAGGTACAGTGGTGCACAAGTGTAATCCTGGCATTCAGGAGGTTGAGAGAGGAGAGGTGAGAACCCCAGGCCAGCCTAGGTAGCAGACCCTGTCTCAAGAAGATAAGCCAGAGGCCTGTGACTCACACCTGTAATTCTAGCTACTCAACAGGCTGAGATCTGAGGATGGAGATTTGAAGCCAGCCCAGGCAGTCAAATCTGAGGAACTCTTATCTCCAATTAACCAGCAGCAAGCTGGAAGTAGAGCTGTGGCTCAAGTAGTAGAGCTCCAGCCTTGAGCACAAAAGCTAAGAAATAGCAGCCTGCTATCAACACATACACATGAATAATAAAATTCTCCCACTTAAGATGTCGGCCATTAATTCTGATATAAATTCACAACGCAATGCTACAGCGTTGCCTTGTGAGAAGCCATCGTCCAGTCAGCAGCTGCTGTATGAGGATGGGTGCTTCTCAAGGCCGGGGCTGACCACAGGACCCTCTGTGTAGGTTTTGCTGGTCAGCAGCTATCCTCTCTCTCTGAGAGCCAGCACCTCAAATGCTGGTGGAGCAAACCTTCCTGGTTAGAGCTATCTCCCTTAGGAGTCTTGGCTCTCGATCAACAAGCCAAACTTTAATTTTTCAAATTTTATTTTTCCAGCCTCTCTGGTTGCTGGGCCACAGGCTTCTGCAGGGTGACCGGGCTCCACCAATCAGACACCTCAGTCCTCAACTTCAGCTTGCTGGATTAGTCACATGACCCAGATCCACCAATCAGACACCTCAGTTTTAAACCTCAGCTTGAAGTGACCATGTGACTAGATTCCACCAATCAGATTCCTCTGTTCTTTTCTCCCTTCCCTTCCCTCTTCTCCTTTTCCTTTTTTTTTCTTTTTCTTTTCCTTTCTACTTTGAAAGCCAGTGTGCCTCTCTGTGCCAAGGCTCTCCAGCACCAAGGGCAGCTGTACTTTGCAGCCAGCTACAGACTGCAAAAATCAAGGAATTAACCACCCACCTGTCCATCTGTCACCTGCCATTCATTATTGAGCACCCATGAGACGCCGAGCCCCCCACAAGAGCCAGCATGCACACACGCAGCTCCCTCCGGTCTTAGTGGGGGTGCTTTGAGGTGTGGGGGTGCTGTGACTTACGGAAGCATCTCCATTGCCCCCTCTCCGTGCCTGCACCGAGAGGAACCCACACTGCAGCCGTCACCGCCACCACCTCCTCACGTCCCTCCACGTGGCCATGAGAGACCATCTCCCTCCACCAATGCCCACAGCCCAGGACGACGCCGGAACGAGCAGGTCAGCCTTCCCCGGTCCCCACAGCCCCGTCCACCATTGGTCCCACTTCCTCCCTCGCAGTCAAACTCCATCTAAACTGTGTGCAAAGCAAGAGCAAAACACGACCACCTGGTTCTCCTTCGGGGCTCTCCACGTGTGGCTGCAGTATTACAATCACCTGGGAACTTGATAGAGCCACTAATTTGTAGACCCGCCCTGCCTAGGAAAGAGGGCTGTTGCTAGGCCCCTCTCATATCTTTCCAGTGATGATGTGTACACTCGGAGTCTAACGGTCACGGCTCCAGAGACTAGTTCCTTGTCGCCCCCAGCCTGACCACAAGGCCCTGTTGTTTTGCACATTCGTGCAGGCCACGCCAATGTTCAGTGCTAGTTTCAGTGCTAGTCCACTACACCTCTCTCCCATCAGTCACCGCCTTCCTTCTCCTTCACTACCAAAGTTTTAATTCAGACTGCACGGTATCTCTTTCCCCCTTGAATTCTGATCATGGCTTCCCAGCTCTTCTCCCTGATTCCTGACCTTCAGGTGACTCCACAGTGTCACTCCTGTGTGCTTAAGGCTTGGTCCCCAGCATAGCACCATTGGAACGTGCTAGATCCCTTAGGAGGAGCCAGGGCCTGGTAGGAGGTCTTTAGCCCCCTGGGGATATGCCTTTGAAGGCCTGTCCCTTCCTCTCTCCCTTTAATGTCTGGCTATGAGGTGTGTGGCTTTTGCTCAGCCACAGGCTCCCACCAACACATCCTGTCACAGGCCCAAAGCAACAGAGTTAACCAATCAGGAACCGGCATCTAACACCTTGAGCCCAAATAAACCTTTTGTCTTCATCAATTGATTGTCTCCAGTACTTGTTACAGTTCAGGGAGAGCTGACTAAGGCAGGGAATTCCGGAATACCTAGAATATCTCTACCCCAGGTTCTTAAAGGCTCCTCACTATCTCTCCAGGAGGAGAAAGAAAGAGGTAGGGACCAGGACACATTTCTCTCTTCTATCACAGAGACTAATCCGGCCACCTGGAATCTAGCTCCCTTCCGCATCTTCCATCCCTGGTGCTCAGGATTTCATGCTTGTAAACTAGAGATCCTTTCTTCTTCTGTCATATAAAATCAGTTGAGCCTCACAAGAGACATTCGTAACAACCTTGAAAAGCTTTGACACAGAAGACAAAAGTACGATGTCGCTAACTAATTGAAAGAATTATACCACTAGAGGAAAACAACATTTTCTTTTTCTGAGCCCTAATCTAGGAGCATAGCTCACACATGATTTTATTTAACCCTCTTAACATTACATATATAAGAATTATGATAATTCCATTATTTTCCAGAGAGGAGATGGAGGCTCAGGGCTGTGGCATCCACTGAGCCAAGCTTATAGGACTTGGACATGATAAAACCAAGATTCAGACTCAGAGGTGTCACTCAGGACTCTTTATCCCTGGGTCTGTCGCTTCATATGCATGCCTGTGACTTCGCATATGTGTCAATAAAACAACACTTTAAGGATCAAAATTGCCTACATTTTTTTACTTTTTTTTTTTTAACCAGTCTTGGGGCTTGAGCTCAGGGCCTGGGCACTGTCCCTAAGCGTTTTTGTGCTCAAGGCTAGCACTCTACCACTTGAGCCACAACGCCACTTCTGGTTTTTCTGAGTGATTTATTGGAGATAAGAGTCTCACGGACTTTTCTGACCAAGCTGGCTCCAAACTGCAATCCCCAGCTGTCAGCCTCTTGAGCAGCGAAGATGACAGGCGTGAGCCACCAGTGCCCAGCACCTTCATTTCTTTTTTACTCCAGAATCAGGCAACATTTCATTCCAAAACATAGGATCAATGTTCCCAGAAATCTCAGTTCTAAACCTGTTCAGTGGCGCAAGCATGTGGCCCAACTCCTCCAACCAGAAGGTGAGATTTGAGATTTCTGGGAATGTGAGCATGTGACCAGGCTCCTCCAATCACATGTCTTTATTCCAGATGGCTAAGGTAAGCATGTGATGAGGCTCCTCCAATCATAAGTCTTGACTCCACATCGCTCAGAGGGTGAGCATGTGACCAGGCTTCTCCAGTCACAAGTCTTGCTCCAAGCCTCTGTTAGGAAGAGGGTAGGTGAAGGAGGTGTGAGTCCAGGAGCTGGGAAGGGGAGCATCAGTGCCATACCTCGGAGGCTGCCCGTCCCAGCCATTCAAGCCTGACCCGCGAGTCCTGCCATGGTCCCCAACCTTTAGAACCTTCCGGATCTTTCCTCTTCTGATGGCACAGGACAGGTGTGTTCCATGGTTTACATCTAAAATTCCTGGTACCTCTCTCAAGCAGAAGGGAGAAGAGGCCTGTGGCTTGCAGGCGACGGAGTGAGGGGGCCACCGGGGAGCGAGCCCACCCCATCCCCCTTCTCTCTGCCCGGTCTTCATAGAAGGCTCGAAGTTGTCACAAAAGCCCATGGCCAGCGTCAGTCCAGGTGTTCAAGGGTGGCCTAGGAGGATCGAAGCTAAAAGCCTCCCTCAGGCTGGGTGTGGTAGCGCATGTCTGTAATCCCAGCACTTGAGAGGCTGAAGCAGGAGGATCTCATGTTCAAAGCCAGCCTGAACCACATAGTAAGACCCTGACTCAAGAGAGAAAAAAAAGACATGCTTGCTGGGGCGGGGCGGGGTAGGGGAGCCTGCTCTCCCAGCTTGATTGCCTGGCTCCAAAGGCCTGTGGGGCCCCGCAGCCCGGGCGGGTGGTATTCTTGAGTCTCTGTGCTGTGTCTGAGTGGGGAGCCTGGCTGAGACGCTCAGAGGTAGTGGGGGGCCCCATTGGTGGGTGGCTGGTTTCACTTTCAGGGTGACTTTGAGACGCCCCAGTGAGAACCTGCAGCACGCACAGTCACAGACATGTTGGCGCGTCTCAGCCAAGCCCGCCCCAGACTGTTTCCCTAACCCTCCTAACCTGCGTGTCTGCACCCCTCACCCCCACCCCACAACCCTGACCCCCGCTGGGTGCCGGAGGGGGAGGCTGGGAGACACCCCCGGCCCGGCTCCCCCTGCCCCCCCACAGCTCCTCCACATCGCTTCACTCTGCCCAGCAGTCAAACCACCAACACCCCCCACCCAACAGCAGGTCAGAGGACACCGCGCCGCGCGGTTTCACTCATCGCTTCCTGTCCATGTCATTTTGGTTCACCCACATCCCAGGCCCAGAGGCCCAGGCCTCTCCCACAGGCCAGGAGCCTTGGTCAGAAAACCTGGACCCAGTGCCCAGCGGTGCCCACCACCTGCCAGGCCTGTGGGAACCGCACCAAGAACAGGTTGTGGCTAGTGTGAGCCACACGGAACCTGCCAGAAGAACCTGGAAGGGCTCTGAGGTTCTGGAGAATATTGAAGACCTAGACTGGGAGTGGGAGGGTCCAAACTCCAGATCAACTGCCAGGGCCCCACCAGAAAGACCCCTTGCAGCATGCCCTCCCCTGCTTCCTGCCTCCTTCACTAGACAGAAGTCAAGCAAAGAAACACTAGGCTGGTAAAATGCTCAGTTCCATTGAACAAGGCTCAGAGCTCCGACAGCTAAGCATGGGTTCATGCAATGGCTAAGAATGGGCCCAATGCCAGCCAAGCATGGGAAAACAGGAATTCTAGCGACTCCAGGGGCTGAAATCAGGAGGACCGTAGGTCAAGCAAGGTCAGCCAGGACAAAAGATGTGAGAGACCCCCATCTCAGCCACACGGTGGTGCACACCGGTCATCCCCTCTATATGGGAATTATAAATATGAGGGATGGAAAAGAAAAAAAAAGAATAACAAAACCAAGAGTACAGTCTGGGCTAGCCCAAACAAACGGAAACCCTATCCCTCTTCAGAAAATAACCACAGTAAAAATGGCTGGGGGCCTGGCTCAGGTGCTTACCAACGTAAGACCCAGAGTTCCATCTCCAGCACCATGACAAAACAAAAACAAAAAGTGAGTCGAATGCCATCTCCTGGTTGGAACTGGGAAGTGGGGTTGACAGGTCGCCCCGCCACTCCAGGGTAGGAAAGCTGACCCCCCCCCCAAAGAAATAGAGGTCACTTCAGAAGCAGGAAGCTAAACCTCGAGGAACTGGCAAGATGCCCAGGTGCCCACCTCCCTGGCTTGGCTCCACCTTCCAATCCTACAAAGACTGGGATTGGATCATCCTGACAGCTTTCCCAGGAAAGACATCCTCTGATTGGAAGAATCCTTCATAGACCCTTATCCTTGAGGAAAGAGGGGCCCTGGCATGGCGGTGCCCTGCACCCCACCTGAAGCTCCCATTTCAGACAAAGCCTCGCAGGATCAGGCTGCAGAAGCTCACCTGCACCCCAGTCCTGGGCCTACAGTCATGGCTTTCATCGGAGGGGCCTCTGGGAGCTGGTGATCACACATGAAGCAGCAGAGAATGGCAGGGCCTCCCACCGAGGCCCCTCATTCCTGCTGCTTCCGAGGAGGTGTCTGGTCTTGTGCTCAGGCCGTGTCAGCCAGCACTAGCCAGAGTCCCTGCTCGCAGCAATAGGGTGAGGTCACCACCTGGGCCCACCGGCCATGTTACAGGTCGGCGTGTGTGGTGTGGAACACGTGGGCAGAGCTAACGTGTGCACACTTGCCTCCCCCTCCCTGGCTTCCACCCCAGCATGTGCCCCCGGACCCCACCCAACCTCCTCCACCTTCAGAAGCGCCTGCGATCGCCAGCCACACTCCTCTCCAGGCCTGGCCACAGGCCCCCAGGGTCCAGCACGCGAGGAAGTGGCTGAGTGGAAAGGAAGCCCTGGGTGGGCTCTGATCGGCAGGATGTGGTGGCCACTGGCTTCAGAGCTGCGGTTCCAGCCTGGCACCGTGGCTGAAATCACCTGCGCCTGCCTGCAGGAAGCAGGGGGCGGCAGGCGTGAGGGGCAGAGGGCTGAGGTGAGCTGAGGTGAGCTGGAGGCGCTGAGGCCGGAGCGGTGTGGTTCAGGCGGCAGAAACACCCAGAGCCAGCATAGGTCAGCTGAGGCTTGGGCCCTGGGAACCTCACTCACCGCTGTCTCTCCTCTCCGCTTGCTCCATCCACCATCCCCACCACCACCACCATCTGTCCATCGCCCAGACTACGAATGAGGCTCCACACAGCCACCTCCAAGAGGCTCGGCATCGCTGGAAAGAGCAGAGCACACCTAAGCCATGCAGAGGTGCAAAATGTTTATGGGACAGAATGTTCTAGAAGCCACAACGGCTACTTACACCCCTTCCCAGGTACCAGGCCCTGAGGAGGCTCTTGGTGGGAATGCCCCACCACTCCTAGCAGGCTTCAGGCTCTCGCAGCAGCATTCGCAGGCTTCCGTGTGGCAGAATCAGCCGGGCACGGGTGGCTCATTCTGTAATCCTAGCCGCTCCAAAGACTGAGATCTTAGGGTTCTCAGTGTGAAGGTAGACTGGGCAGGAAAGTCTGTGACACTTATCTCTAATTAACCACCAAAAGGCTGGAAGTGGAGCTATGGCTCAAGTGGTAGAGCACCAGCCTTGAGTGGAAAAGCTAAAGGGTATCATCTAGGCCCTGAGTTCAAGCCCCAGGACCAGCACCAACCAACAAACAAACCAAAAAATGTGCAGAATTCCAGTAATGGGCACCTCCAGATCCCCAGCCAGGGCATGTTAACCCAGTCAGGGCACCCATGTTTCCACAGAGGGGTGCTGTGCTATTTTAGAAATGAGGAAATGGAGTCCCAGGGAAATGATAACATTCCCCGAACCATACCAGTGTCGTGTCAGGGCTGTGATTTGAATCCAGGCCATCCGGCTCTAAAGAACTCATGTTGCCAGCTACTGGGCTGCAGCTTTTGGAATGAAAGAGCCTGCGGGCATCCGTGGTCTCCTTGCTTAAACCTGCACTAATCCTGGTTGTATAATCTGACCTTCTAGAACCTTCTTTGGCCTTCTGGCTCTTTCCCTGACCCCTGCCTGCCTGGGGAGAGTCTGAATCATGCATTTCCCAGCACAGGAAGTGGAGCACCAGTTAGACGCAGGCTGTAGAAAACCCCAGGGCACACTTGGGGGGGGGGGACAGGAAATGGGTGTGTGATGGAATGCCATGCCTGCATCCCCTCTACAGTATCTTGCCCAGGGTGACCAGACTCCCAAACTCCCCATCACCAGGAAGACATCACACCCAGAGTGATAGCGTCCACGGGGGTCTGGGCACAGGCGGCCTCTGACATGCCCGTGTGCAGGCCAGGCGCCATCACCCGGCCCCCTCAGGGCTGAGGGCTGCACTGGACTGACTGCAGGGGTCCCCACACACCCTTAGGCTCTTGGAATCCTAGTCCCTGGAAAGCCACTACTTCTGGGGGTTGGGGTTAGGAACATCCCTCCACTGCACTGGGGAGACAGTGCTGGTGCCTCAACTCCCCCAGCCAGGAGGAAGCCATGGGAAACCCCACCCCAGCAGCTGCATGGCCCCCCCGGGCCACTGTCCCCCAGAAAGCACTGGGATGCCGGTGTTATGCTAGCAGCCTGCACTTCCTGGTTAGGCAAGGATGCTGACTGAGTGCTCTGCACCTCATATCACCCCGACTGCTCACAGGAGCCCTAAGAATTCTTAAGGTGCTCCACAAGGCTTTAAGAATAACAAGGAAAACAGTCACACCGTGGGACTGGTAGGCCCAGATTTGGCCACCAGAGGGCGCTGCGTGCTCCTCCCTCGCCAGGCATAGGGAAGAACCAGACTCAGGCTGGACACAGGCTGTGGCTCCCAGGGACCGTGGGGTGGGGGGCGAGGGGGAGGAGTGCAGCTGCTCCCAGGACAGTCAGGCCAAGCAAGCGGGGTCCCGGGGTCCAGGAAGACAACATAAAGGCAGCCCAAGGAAGGAGGTAGCCAAGCCCAGCAGGCCGTGAGAGAGGGGACTCTGAGGTCCAATTCCCGCCCCCAAAAGGGACAGCTGTCGGCCGTGGGCCACACAGCAGGTTAGGGGCAAACTCTGCCCCCCAGTCTCCCGAATCCCCCCATCCTACCCAACCTCTAGACTCAAAGCCAGGAACTGAGCCCGTCTTTCCTGAGCTGGCTCAGATCAGAAACAGGCTCACCCCTGCTCCCGCCCTGATGCTGTAGGCCCAGGCCCAGCCCTCCCCTCCTCCTGCACCTTCCCTGAGCCTGGTATGGAAAGCCCAAACTGCCCCCAACCAGCCACACCCCAGCCCTCTGGGCACTGCCCTGCCTGACACTGCTCTGCCCAGCTGTTTGGTATCTGTCTTCCTGGTCGGACTGTGGTGACTCAAGGTCATAGGTGAAGTCCATGGGTACCCTCCACTTCCCAGGCTCAGGGTAGGTGCTCAAACCATACCTGCTGAAAGAAGAGGTGGATATGTGAGTGGCTAGGAAGAAAGGAGGAAGAGGAAAGAAGAATAGATGAGTGGGTAGATGAATAAATGGGTGGGTGGGTGGGTGGGTGGATGGATAATGGATGATGGGTGGATGGATGGATGGATGGATGGATGATGGGTAGATGGCTGAATGAGTAATGGGTAAATGAATGGATGGGTAATGGGTAGATGGATGAGTAATGAATGGATGGAGGCATGCATGCCTGGATAGATAAATGAATGGATGGATGATAGGTAGATGGATGCATGCATGCATGTATGCATAGATAATAGATAATGGGTGGATGGATGGATGGGTGGATAATGGGTGGATGGATGGGTAATGGGTGGATGGATGGGTAAAGGGTGAATGGATGGATGGATGGATGGATGGATGGATAGGTGAATGGGTAATGGGTGGATGGGTAGATGGATGGATGGATGGATGGATAGATGAGTAATGGGTGGATGGGTGGATGGATGGGTAATGGGTAGATGGATGGGTAATGGATGGATGGATGAATGGATAGATGGGTAATGGGTGAATGGGTGAATGTATGGATAATTGGTAGATGGATGGACAGATGGGCAGCCTTGGTTTCCAGGCAACCCTTGGAGGGACACAGGTATCTCCAAAGAGGTCCTTGGCCTCCCAAGAGGGATGAGGACCAGATTGCCGAGCAGGACAGAGCACTATGCAGCAGGAATTTGAGGGACCGAGCCTGGAGCAGATGGCCTGTGAACACCCAGTGCTGAACAACGATTGAACAAACTCAGCAGCTGCTGCGTGGACACCCGGTACCCAGCAGCCCCGCCTGCAGCTGTGGAGATGCTGTGTCAGGGACTGGGGAAAAACCCAGCTGGACAGAAATTCCATTTCTTCCACTTCAGCACATGGAAATGAAGATTAGTCAGAGCAAGCACGCTCTGGGCTGTGTGCATGACATACCATTTGTGGTGCACGAGGCGATCACACACACACACACACACACACAGAGCACTATGTGATTAGCAGTCAGCGATGAAGGGAAGCCATCCTGGCAGGGACACAGAGCACCCCCCCCCCATGTCCCACAGTTGCCCCCTGCTGCCCCACAGAGGTCATTTGCTTCCTCCTTGCGTTTGGTCCCCTCTTCTCTCCCTGACCCCACATCCTGCACCCCAGACCTGGCTCCACACCCTCCATCCCCCTGGGCTCAGAGGCCAGCTGTGCTGAAGCCATGTGGCTCAGCTCCGAGAATTCCTGACTGGAGTCCTGGAAACCCCTCTTACCCTGGCTGCTCCCCTGCGCAGCCTCACCCATAATGCTCTCCCCATGTGTCTCCGGGAGTCTCTGCTTCTCCCCCTGTCCCACAGGCACCACGTGGCAGCTCCTGGCTGGAGGAGGGGACCTGCAGGTGGACCTGGGCAGGAGGTCGGGGTGCTATGAGGTTTCCTCCCCTGGCCAAGGAGAGAAGTCATTCATCAAACAGAGAAGCTCCAAGTGAAGACTGTGGTGTGCGTGTTCCATAAAGACACAGAAATGCTGGCTGGGTCTACCACGAGTGCCCGGGCTGAGGCTCATGCGGAGGGGGTCAGCGGCCAGCCGCAGGGAGCCTGGGCGATGGGCTGGGCCGGGCTCACGGCACACAGAGGGGCGTACCTGCGCTGGGAACACCAGAGCTTCTCGCTCACCCCAACAATACTTTGTGGTTTTGTTTCTTTTTTCTTTTTTGTCAGTCGTGGGGCTTGAACGCTGGGCCTGGGCGCTGTCCCTCAGCTCTTCAGCTCAAGGGTAGAGCTCTACCACTTGAGCCACAGTGGTTTTCTGGTGGTTTATTGTAGATAAGAGTCTCACAGACTTCCCTGCCCAGGCTGGCTTTGAACCGTGATCCTCAGATCTCAGCCTCCTGAGTAGCTAGGATGACAGGTGGGAGCCACCAGCAGCAGGCACACTTTGTGTTTTCTGAGGGACAATCAGTACGGATTTCCTTGAATTTTGAAAACAGTCTCCCCATCTAGTCTTGTGTCCCTCAATGGGGAAATGCATGCATGCATACACGTGTGTGTGCCAGTCCTGGGGCTTGAATTCAGGACCTGGGTGCTGTCTCTTAGCTTTTTCATTCAAGGCTGGCACCCTACCACTTGAGCCACAGCGCCACTTCTAGCTTTTTGATAGTTAACTGAAGATGAGTCTTGTAGACTTGCCAGCCCAGGCTGAGTTTAAACCTTATCCTCAGAGCTCAGCCTCCTGAGTGGCTAGGATGACAGGCGTGAGCCACCGGCGCCCCACAAGGACACTTTGAAGTTGACATTACAGATAAAGACAGCGTGAGGATCTGAAAAGGCTTAATTTAATCCACCGGCATCCTCCTGCCAATTAAGTGACTAAGTGTCTCTGGCAGGCAGAGCCAGGGCAGGAGGCTCCCTGGGGAACCCGGACTGCTCTCTTCCAGCTGGAGCAGGGCTGACAGGCGGCCTGGGTCAACTGACCCCACACCTGGCCTTCCCCGTCCTTCCCCTCTGAGCCATTTCCTCTAACTCCCCGGAGCCCCGCGGCGCGTGTGGCCCGGGGCTGTGTGGGCGAGCGAGGAGAGCACGTAGGCTTTCCTTACAGCCTTAGATCGAATCTCCGCAGGACCGGGGAAGGTGGGCGGAAGACGAGGACAGAAAGCAGCGGCGTGGCTTTCCCAGAGGACACAGAATCGTTTAATCACGCGGGACAAGCAGGGCAGGGCACAATCACCCGGGGTGCTTGTGTAGCACCCGCTTTCCTGGCGCACGTGGGCCCTGATCCCCTCGTCTGGCCGTGCGGTTCCCTTGGCTGTGAGCACCAGAGACCCCCTCCCCCCATGTCACCTCTACCCCTCTGCCAAAGCACCAAGGGGGTAGAGGCCACCTCGCTGCAGAGAAGGTGGGGCACCTGGGTGGGGAGAAGGGCTGGGGGGGTCACACACCCTATGTTCTGGCTCCCCCAGGACTGTCTTGAAAGTGTGGCTCAGAGGAGGCCCCTAGCTGACCTGAATGTTGCTGGCTTCAGTCCCCAGACCCGCTGAGGGGCTCCGAAGCCTGGCCTGGGGCTGGGGAGGCTTGGGGGCGGGAGCTGCACCCCCTCCCCCGGGCCTTAGCACCTACACAAAGCCCAGACACAAGAGGCCGGGGGAGGCAGGCAGCACCTGGGACGGACATCAGCGCCTGGCACGGGCTGGAAACCCTGGAGAAACAGGTTCAGACCCGCGGATGAGGTCCACCCTGAGAGGGGCAGGGAGGGTCCGAGGAGGGCACCTGCCAGCTGCGTGGTGAGCTAAGACTGGGTTCCACAAGTAACTCCAACTCTCAAGTCCTCTCCAAACAGGACCCACAGTCTGGCCAAGGCCCCTCTGGGGTTTGTCTTAATGAGGGGTATTAGAGAACAGGAATGGGGTACCATCTCCACCTTGGGGACCCTGGGTCCCTAGGGAGTAGTGGGGAAGGAGGGTACCACCTGCCTGAACGCCCCCCCCCCGGAACTCAGACCTCCATGAGAAGGGTTCTGCTGGCTCGGGCTCTGGTCTCAAATCTTCAGTGTGCCCACTGGTGCCTGCCCATCCCCACCCAGGCCAAACAGGGCACTCAGCAAGGGTGGGGCGGGGCATGGCACACAGTGAGCATCAGTGTTTGTTGAATGAAGACATGGACAGGGGGTGAATCAGAGAGAGGGGAGAAGGGAGGGGAGGGGAGGAGGGAGAGGAGCAAAGAAAACAGGGAGAGATGAGGAGAGAATGTGAGGATATGAGAATTCTAGACTATCCAGAGAATTCCAGGATGCTCAGAAAGTTCTAGAATGCTGTGGAAGGGCTAGAATGTGGGGGTAATTCTGGAACCCCCACTCCTCAAGTATGGTCCACAGACCAGTAGCACCACCCAGGCGCAAATATAGAATCCTAGCGTCTGCTCCAGCCAACTTAGCCTCAACGGAGCACAGGTCTGGGCTAGAGGTTTGGGAACATCCTGGAATATTCAGGCCAGAAAGTTTCTAGAAAAAAGGAGAAAGTTTCTAGAAAAAAAGGGGGAGCCACCTGGAATTGGTGGCTCACCCCTATAAACCTAACTACTCAGGAGGTTGAGATCTGAGACCTCCAGTTCAAAGCCAACCCCGGGCAGGAAAATCTATGAGACTCTTATCTCCAATAAACCCCCAGAAAACTGGAAATGGAACTATGGCTCAAAGTGGTAGAGCACTAGCCTTGAGTAACCAAGCTCAGGGCCAGTGCCCAGGCCCTGAGTTCAAGGCTCATCACCAAAAGAAGGAGGAGGAGGAGGGGGGGAGGAGGAAGGGGAGGAGGAGGAAGAAAAATGCCAAAAGAAAAGAGAGGCAGAACAGAAACGGGCTAGGGAAGACAGTGGTGTTGGGGCACCAGAGGGGGAGGCCGGCGGGAGGATGGAGGGGACTGGCCCACAGTGGCGCTCAGTCGTCCTCATCCTCGGGCTTGACCAGGTGGCCGGAGAAGGTGATGTAGACGTCCACATCGTCGCTGTAGATGGCATTGTCGCGCTCGCGCTTGAACAGCCGCACCCACACGCGGTCGCCGGGCGCCAGGGCCAGCATGACGCTCTGGCTCTGCATGATACTGCGGTCGCTGGGCTGCGCGTACAGGATGACCGCCGCCTCCTCGTTGCGCACCACGTGCACGTACGTCTCCTTGAAGTTCCAGCTGTGCACGTTGAGGCTGAAGAAGTACAGGCCTCGCAGGGGGGCCACGAAGCGGCCCGTGGCCATGTCGAAGTGGCCGTCGGGGTTCACGAAGACCGTGTCGAAGAGCAGCGGCTGGAAGCCCTCGCTGCTGTGCAGGGCCGTCCTGCGGCCCACCGAGAAGGCGGAGTAGCGGGTCTGGCACGGCCCGCCCGGGCTGCCCACCTGCCCCTTGGCGCCCTTGGTGCCCTGAGCACCGCGGTCTCCCCGGGGACCCTCTTTACCCAGCTTCCCTGGTGGGCCCTGCAGCCCTCGGTCTCCCTTGTCACCTGTGGGGACACGAAGGGGGGGAGTCGGGATCAGGACAGACACCCAAGCCTGGATTAATGCGGCGATCCATTTACAGAGGCTCCGCCGCTACCAGCCGGCCCGGAAGAGCTGGGGATTATTTAATATTCAGTTATTTATTTTTGTGGGTTGTGGGGCTTGAACTCTGGGCCTGGATGCTGTCTCTGAGCTCTTTTGCTCAAGGCTAGTGCTCTACCACAGCGCCACTTCCGGTTTCCTGGTGGTTTATTGGAGGTAAGAGTTTCCTGGACTTTCCTGCCCAGTCTGCTTTGAATCATGATCCTCAGATCTCAGCCTCCTGAGTAGCTAGGGTGACAGGCGTGAGCCACGGGCGCCCGGCTGGAGCTGGGAATTATTAAGCAGCTACTGCCTACCACATACCACCTCCCCAAATGCCAGGTGATACGGCACCTGCCCAGCAGACAGACAGATACCATCTCTAGGCTTCCAAGGTTGATCCCTTGAACCTGCTTGCGCCACCCCCACCCCACCCCCCGCGCCCCGGCTTCCCTGGAAGGGGCGCACTCTGTGAGCTTTAGCTGGCAACTTCTCTTCTCCAAGGGCCCTGGGCACATGTCCCGCAATACCCCACACCGCCAGCACCCCATGCCCGCCTCCTTAACGCCCTCCTGCCCCCTCTCATCAGCTCAGGGGGTCCACACCTGGTGCACTGCCCACCTCCCTCTGGGAGCGGCTCCGGGGCTTCCTGTCCCCGCTCCTCCTGCCTCCCTCCTGGCACCCCCTGTACCCCCGGCCACCAGCCCGGGTGGGGGAGGACCTCACCCTTCAGGATGGTGATGTTAATGTAGGGCCTGACCTCAGGCAGGACATAGGGGAGGGAGGATGGGGAGGACGGGGACACATCTGCAGCATCCACCAGGCCCTCGAGGTCGTTGGGGTCACAGCACCGTCGGCAGCCTCCAGGATGGCCAGAGGTCACCGCTGAGGTCACGGCGTCCCCAGCCATGGGCTCCTCGGTGGGGACCCCAAACACCGTAAGAGGGAGCAGGAGCACTGCCCACAGGGGACACGGGACGGCCATCCCCATGCTGACCTGGAGCAGGGAAGGAGAGATCCAGTTACACCTCGATGCCGCCTGGCTGCCGGCGCTGTCCCCAAAGGAACCCAGGGAGCAGGGGACCCCAGGGAGCAGACAAGGGGAGCCACGTGAGGGGCGAGCCCCAGATCCCCAAGATTAGTGGCAAGATGGGCTGGGACCGTAGGTCTGCTGCAAAGTCTTTTGAAGCTGAGAGAGACACAGATAGACAGAGAAGACAGATGGCGGGGCGGGGGGGGGGGGGAGAGACAGACAGACAGACAGACAGAGATAGAGACAGGGAGAGACAGAGAAGACATGGGGGGGGTGAGAGAGAGAGAGAGAGAGAGAGAGAGAGAGAGAGAGAGAGAGAGAGAGAGCACCAGTAATGGGGCTTGAGTGCAGGGCCTGGGCTCTGTCCCTGAGCTCAAGGATGGCATTCTACCCCTTGAGCCACAGTTTGACTTCCAGCTTAATCAGAGATTAAGATTTTTTTTTTGGGGGGGGGGTCTGGTTGTGGGGCCTGAACTCTGGGCCTGGGCGCTGTCCCTCAGCTCTTCAGCTCAAGGCTAGCGCTCTACCACTGAGCCAGCTTCCCAGCCCCAGAGAGTAAGCTTATTATTAAGAGTATCTCTGGTTAATCAGAGATAACAGTGGATTACAGGTATGAGCCACCAGCACTCAACACCCTAGCGCAGAGGCCTGGGAAGGAGAAAGCCTCTCTGGAGAGAGGCACAGAAAGGGCAGATGAGACCCCACGGGTCACCAAGGGGTCAGTGACCAGCCCTCCTGCCCTCTCCCCATCCACTGGCTTGTTTTCTGGACACTGCTGAGCATCAGCCTTGGGCAGCGGGCGGAACAGGGACAGCTGGATTCCACAGGCTTGCTGCCAGAAGAGGGGGCAGAGGGGACGCTTGCTCTGGTGTATGGCCACTGTGGTCGGAAGTAATGTCAGGGTTGACGCAAAGAGCCAGGCGGGTGCTGGTTTGAGGGGATCTTTCAGAAGTTGTACTCCATTGTAGATGATGGCAGCAGAAGGCAGGAGAAGGCGCCCCTCCGGGCAGGCAAATGAGAAACAGGGAGGTCCCTGTGAATGGAGCACTCCACAGAACCAGAGGGGTGCAGCTTGTCAAGGCTGATTAGCCCTGCTCACCCCTCAGTTACAAAGCCACACAGCCCAACCTATCCAGACCCAAAGGGCGGGCTCAGAGGGGCTGCCATTGGCAGGTAGTTGTGTCAATCACCCTAGACCCTCCAATCAGTTGTCAAGGTGGTAAATTGGAGCTAAGAGGCAGGACTAGGAAGTCTGGAAATTGGAAAGGATGAGTGTTGGTGAGGATCTGGTTGGCCTTGGCCACAAAGGGGTCCCAGAGCTGGGCAGGAAGTAGCCTGGACACCACGAAGGCGACAGGCCTGGGGTGGGTGGGCAGGAAGCCCAAAGCAAGCCTTTGAGGTGGTGGCAGCCCCGGGAGAACTCGCGCCACAGAGCTATCACAGACTCAGAAACGTAGCTTCTAAACCAGGCTGGTTTTTAACACTTGTGGCATTTCTTTGTTTATTTCCTTTTCGTTCTCCTTTAACACTTAGTTCAAAAATATTTTTCTGTGGTTAATACAAAAAAAGGTAAAATAGTTATTTTCCGAAATGCCACCTACCTCAGCTGAGAGCAACAGAAGTAACTAAAGGGCACAGAGGGGCTGGGTGTTGGAGCATGCCTATAATCCCCACACGAGGAAGAACAGGATTATGAGGTCCAGGCCAGCCTGGGCTCCATAGGGAGACCTTGTGTCAAACTAAGTTAAGCAAAATAAAATCAGGGAATTCAGGAGCCCTAACTCCTCCCTCCATGTCTGGGTGCAGAGAGAGGGGGGTCTGGCCCTGGCTGGTTTCCTGGTTCTGTTTACAAGGCAGTGGCCTTCGATGTGGACTTAGGCTGAGAACTGAGACAGAACTAGGGCTGGTGGTTTTACGTCTCTGGGCTTCCTGCTCCTAGACACAGGATGCCAACAGCTGCTCCTGGCCAGGCTATGTGGGAGGTTAACACACAGAGAAAGTTCCTGACTCGCAGAAGACTATGGAGGGCCTGTCCCTTCCTCTCTGCCTGGCACAGACCTCTTTCCCGGGCCTGCAGGGACGGAAGGCACAGAGCATTTCCCAGACCACGGGCATGGCGTGGGGATATTTCTGTTTCCTCTTGGCCTGGCCTGATGGGAGTCAGAAGCTCAGAGAGACAAATGGGGGCTGGGGACAGGAAGCAGGAAGCTGGCTGCTTTGCCAGGACGGAGCAGCACCCAGCCACTCCAGTCACAGGCCGCTCCCAGAGGTGGGGGCCAGGCAGTGGCCAAGGGGGGGGCATGCCATTGGGGTGACTCTGGGGGTCCCTGCCACCTCCACTGGGTACTGCAGGGAGTCTCTGTCTCCTGGGTGGACCAGGCTGGCAGAGTGGCAGGGGTTCTGCAGGGAGACGGAAGCCAGGAGCAGTAGACAGTGGTGAGGGAAGGGGTCAGAGGGGGAGGGTGCCCAGGAAGAGAAGAGCAGAGGAGAGGAATCCCAGCCCCTGCACCGTGCCACTCACCCTGTGTCCGGCAGCCTCCCTCCGCACAGTGGCTTATGGAGCCTGGGCCTCAGAGCGGCCTCAGGCTCCTTGGCCCATGTCTGCGATAACTCCTGGCCGGCCCAGACCCTCAGGGCTGAGCAGAGCTGGGAGGAGGGATGGAGGGGGAGAGGGAGGAGGGGCCTGCGGGCGCTGAGCTGGCTTCCCACTTCCCTCCTCCCATCCCTCCCTCCAGCGCTGCACAGATAAAGGGAGCCAGGATTTCCTCCACTTAACTCTTTGGTGCTCTGGTGGGGTCGCGCTGGATTCCGTGACTTGGAAACGAGCAGGAAGGGGTCTGAGGCTCCTCCACAGTGTGGACTGGGAGCACTGAGCCGGGACAGCGGGAGTTGGGAGGGGGCGCCAGGGGGTCCCCGAGGCTGCACAGGAAAAGGAAGCAACACTGGAAACGCCCCCAGCCAGGTCCAGCGGGGGGGGGGGGGGGGGGAGGCGGGTCCTGGACCCCCAGCAACAGGACACAGAACTGTCTTCAGGGATTCCTTGCAGTGTAGACGTGGTCCTCCACATTCACAGGAGGGCGACCTGTGTGTCCTGGTTTCGGCATGGCCCTGCCTCAGGTTCTTTCTGGAGGCTGCAGCTCTGTCTCCTGGCTGGCTTCCAGGGACCACAGACCCCAGGAGACAGAGACACAAAGATGGTCCTCCACCACCCTCCCACCCCACTCCCATCGGCTGCCTGGGCCTTTGGTCTCCAGCATCTCACTGTGTAGCCCTGCCTGTCCTCACCTTCCAACCTCAGCCCCCTGAGAGTGGGGATTACAGGCATACACTACCACATCTGGCTCCGAAGAGTGATAATAGGCATTATTTTGACTAGCTCCACCCAGGGACTCACAGTGGGCCACACAGTACTTGGAGAGGAACCCACAGCCTATGGAATGCCAGCATTCACCAGAACTCCCAAGTTTCCCAGATGTACGCTTGGACAGGGGAGGTCCAGCAATATGAGGTATGCTGCACAGCAGCCAGGAATTTAGAAATAGTGCATCCAGAAACATAAGTCTTGCACTTTGTCATAAGCTGCAGTCAAGGAGAAAAAAAACAAAGAGCAAGAGCAGCTTTCTCCATCTGACCTTGCCTGCTGGGCCCAAGCGATCAGTGTGCTCTAAAAGCTGAGAAAGAACATGCGAGGAGCGGTGTGGGGAGGCAGATACTAGAGACAGATACAGGAAAATGACTCTTCTCGGCACCAAATGCTTATGTCAAAGGATAAACACTGTGGCAGGATGCATTCTTTATCTCAAGGATGAACACCAGTGTTCAAATGCGTGGCAGAATGGATGCTTCCCTAAAAAAGACGTCCAGACACGATGGTCATCCATTTATAGTGAGGGTCAGGCTTGGAGCCCCTGAGCCGCAGTGGTAAATGGGTAACACCCAGTGTGATTAAAGCAAAGATAAACGCCTGTCTGTGTGACTTTAAGCCAGGCCCTGCCTTCATCATATAAATACCCTAATGTCAGTGCTCGGTACACTGGAACCTGCCTTGCTTTTTATAACCCACTGTGGCTCCCAAGGCCCTCTCCCCAGCATCCCTTATGTGAAGATTCTGTCCAGAGCAGTTGTGGGGAACATCCTCACTATCTCCCCCCCCCACACAACTATCTAAATTTAAACCATTCGTTTCAGTCAGAGAAGATGGCACTTTAGCGTTTTGACCTACATGTTTGTCCTAATGTATGTATGACTGTTACCATGGACCCTAACTCAATTTGACGTTTCTGTGACACCCTTCCTTTCTCTGACCCGGCTTGGTGGTCCACAGGGTCCCTCTGCAGCTATGATGAAAGGCTGTTCTGGTCTTCCGAGTTCTCTGCCTTCTTTGCTCTCACCTGCTCACTCTCTCCTCACACTCATGACTCAGTTTCCTAACACTGCAGCTGTCCTTCTGAGACTGCCCACACTGTTACAGAATGTACCTCTGCCTTTCTGCTCGTCTGCTTGCTTACTCAATAATGCTCTGCCAAGCTTTATTACCATTGTCACTTGTCCAGAAATTCTCATTCTGTGATTGAAGTCTAGGACCCTAAAAGTCCCAACTCTTATAGAGGGAAGCTTCACAAACCCTCACCTGAATCTGGTGACAAAGCCAGGGGTCAAATCCACATCTGAGACTTCACATGCTAACGTATCCCCTACACACACAGCTGTGCAAGTGTGCGGTGCAGAGCAGCAGCCCCGCCCCCCTCCTTGACCAGGGCCCTCTCTGGCCTTCAGATTCCCCATTGGTTTGGGGGACAGTTAGACCAATAGCAGGCTGGAAAGGCTCCTTAGAGATGACCTAATCGCATTCTTTGTCTGGCCAGCAGGAACACTATGGCCCTCAGAGGCCAACGGTGGCACACAGCACCCTGGAGTCCAAGCTGGGATGCGAGCCACTCTCCCCTGACTTCCAGCTTTGCACTGTACCCTCAAATCAATGTGGTGCTCCCAATTCTATTCTGGGGTACAGGAGCAGACTGAGGGGCTATAGCTGTGGGGCATGTCCCTGTCCCCGGGGCAGCAGTCCTGGGGCGCAGAGCCAGGGCTGCAGGGGGAAAGGGCTGAGTCAGCAGAGCTGGGGGCCAGGCTCTCTGCGGCCTCCGCCCTCCCCAGCCCAGAAAGCCTGGGGCTGACAGGCAATGGGGAGAAAAGATGGATTGGAAGCAGGCTGGAGACACACGGGCTTTGTAGAGCGCTGACTGTGTGCCCGGCACCGTGCCTCCACTACCCTCCACACCCACCCAACAGCCCAGCAACTGAGATCTGGGAGGGAGGAGATGATGCAGCCTCCAGCGCCAGGGCCATTGGCTCCCCCTGGGTCCAGGGCAGCGTGGTGGAGGAACTCGGGGAGGGGGGACTGTTCTGCACCCCATCTCTTCCACCATGTCTGAACATGCCTATATTCGGGTGCCCTCGTGAGGGTGACTGACCTCGCCGGCCAGGTGGCGCAGAGACAAAGCTCCAGCCCTGGGACAAACTTGCCAAAGCACCCATCAGCAAAGCCCGAACTCCAAATGCGAGCCTGATTCCCTATGGACGCCCCTCCAAACGGCCGGACTGAGGTCAGCTTGGTTCAAGGTCACCAGCCAAACCCAAGTCTGCACAAAGGAGGGCGCGCGCGCCACCTGCCGGGGGGAGAGCGAGCATGCGCCTGGGGCCGGGCTCCACGTCACCGCCCCCCGCACTCAGCGGGGCTGGCAGCGACCCGCCACCCCAGCACCCCTCCCGCGCCCCGTCCCGCGGGCACAGCCCCAGCCAGCCCCGGGCCCCCCCCACCCCCCGGCCCAGCCGGGCCCGCGGCCCGGGAACCGCGCGGGGAGCCGGACCCGGCCGAGCGCCCACGACCAGGACCGAGCGGCCGCGTGGATCCGAGCGTGGCCGAGCAGAGCCGAGCCCGGCAGAGCCGGGGCGGAGCTTCCGGAGGCGGAGCCCCTGCGTGGGGCGGGGCCTCCGGAAAGGGGCGGGACTTTTCCAGCGCTGGGCGAGGCCTCCAGCGAGGGGAGGTGCCTGAGGTCCCACAGCGCCCCCTGCTGGACTCAGCGCTGAGCCGGCGGGGCCCAATAGTCAGCGTGGCCCCGTGGCGCGGCCTGCTGGAGGGGGCAGGGCACCAAGCGGGGAGCCTCACTGCGGGCCATGCCGGGGGAAAGGGGCGGGGCATTCCGCTGAAAGGGGCGGGGCTTGCTATTGGAGGGGGGGGGGCGTCGAGCCCCGCATGATGAGCTGCCTATGGGGATTGGAGAGGGGGCAGCTTGGGGGAGGAGCATGCACGGCGGTTTGAAACCATTAGTGGGGGAGGGGCGCAGTCTATCTGGGTATATATAGGCTGCGGCTGGCTCCGAGGCCTGGGGGGAGGTGAGGGAGGCCTGGGGGGAGATCGGAGTCCCCAGTCCCAGCAGGGCAGGGCAAGCCTGAGAGGCCATGAGACCTCCTCGAGGGGTCATTCCGGGCCTCCTCTGGAGGCCATTTGGAGCCTCCTCTAGAAACACCTGTGGAGAGGCGCCTGGGGCAGAGCAGGGCCTGTGGAGAGTGGAGAGGCCTGCGGGAAGAAAGGGAAAGCCTTCCCCTTGGGAGCTTTGGAGGTTTGCAGACCTTCTAATGGGTGGTTTGCAGACCAACTAATGAAGGGGGGGGCTTGGAGGTTTGGTGGTCCAGGTTGCTCTTGGTTGTGGGTATCTAGCCCAGGACAAGGTAGTCTCAAGACCCTTTTCTGGTGTAAATAGTGTAAATATACTTCTTTTGTTCACCTTTCGCTGTGCCTCGATGGATGGTCTCGCTCTCCAGAGGTCCTAAGTCCACCATCTACTGACTAGGAAACAGGCTCTGGATGGCTAGAGCTGGGTTCAAAGCACTCGGAGCTAAGAAGCAGTGGAATTAGGGTGGGCCTGATGGAGGCCAAGGGCCCATCTGCTTCTGCAGCTCTGCATTACTGGGTTGGGTCTGCTAACGTCTCCCCAGGATAGAGCCGTCCATCCTGGTCCTCATACACAGGTGGCAGGAGAGATGACCTGGGTCTGACAGATGGCCCAGCCAAGCCAGCTCAGGACCTGTGATGTGGCAGGGCCCACCGTTCCCATGAGCCAGGACTGACACGTTTGAGAAAGCAGGGAAGAGGCATTGCGAGCTCTGGACAGCCACTTCTCATCCCTCAGTTTACCCACCTGTGTCAACACAATGACAGAGGATATGAGCTGGTGGAATATAAACTGGAACCTAACTAAGTTGTCTGGAACCCTGAAGAACACTGACTGAAGCTGTTAAGAAAGTGAAGTCAGCCCAAGCAGGAAAGCCTGGGAGACTCTTATCTCCAATTAACCATTTAAATGCCAAAAGTGGAGTTGTAGGCCAAGTGACAGAGCGCCAACATGAGTGAGAGAGCTAAAGGGTAGTACCCATGTCCTGCGTTCAAGCCCCGATACTGGTACACATACACAGAAAGGAAATGCGCGTCCACGCACATGTGTGCACACACAGATACACATCTGGTCCCAGCCCAGGACTGGGAAACAGTGTTCTTGCTCCTGCTGCTGGTGTTGGCCTGGGTGACACAGAACAACCATCCCAGGCCTCACTGCCATCCACAGAACTACTGTCAGAACCCAGAAGTTCTTCCATGGCTGTGCTGAGAGCACTGAGCAGGGCTTTGACCACTCCTCATGAGCCTCTAGCAGCAAAAGCTCCCATAGTTGGGAGATCTCAGGGCATTCACACTTGTAAAGAGCTTAGGGGCTGTGCAGATGTTAAAAGAGCCGTGGGAAGTCTGGCCTTTGTGTGTGTGTGTGTGTACTAGGGTTCCTGAGCTCTTTTGCCAAAAGCTGATGCTCTATCCTTTGAGTCACAGCTCCACTTTTGGCTTTTTTGTGTGTGGGAGACTAGGACTGGGCATCTGATGTTTAGTGCTCATTGGCAGACATCCTACCACCTGAGCCATGCCTCTAACCTGAGTTTTGGCTTTGTGATAGCCATTTGAAGATGAGTCTCTCAGGCTTTCCTGCCCTGGCTGGCTTCAGACCACATCCTCATATCTCAGCCTCCTGAGAAGTTAGGATTACAGGTGTGAGCCACCGGTGCCCAGAGGTCCCGTGACTTTTTATAGGGGACACATTTTCCCCAAGGTCTCCACCAGACTCCCCAAGACCCTCACCAGGGCTTCCGCGGCAGGTGGAGCCTTGGCAGGACCACCACCTTGCACACTCTCACGACAGCCCGGGACTCTCACTGCCTTGAGAGTTTTCTTCTGTGAGTGGAGTGCTGAAAAGTTCAGTCTCCCTGTTACTCAGTGGCTTCCATCATCACTCCTAGAGATCTGGAGCCTTGACCTCCCCGGCCCCAGGCCTTGGGGACTCCTTTCTCTGCTTTGGTCTGCAGTCTAGTGGCCATGGGCTGTTGCTTGGTAGCTGCTTCTGAGATACAAGTTCAAGGTGAGGCTTTGAATCTGAGTAATTTGATGACTGGAGAAGATAGGCAGGGTGGTTCACCACCTCTCCTTCCTGGCTTAGGCTTGGAGGCTAGTCCCACTACGAATGGAAGCCCTGGAGCTGGGAAGCCCAATGACTCCCCAGCAGGAGGCCCTGAAAAATGCAATTGTGTTCATCTGGCATAGTCCCAGCCCTGGAGGAGAATAACCAACACACACCATGCATTTATGTTTCTGGCATAAGCTAGTGACACCCAGAGTGACAAAGTACAGGCTGTGAGAACCAGAGAAGGGACACTACAGCCTAGGAGGCCACTCCCAGGCCCAGGAGAGCCTCTATTCTCACCCCCCCACACCCCAGCCACATGTAATGCCCTAGCATATTTAGATGACCTGAGCACCTACACAGTGCCCTGCACTGTGTATATTTAAATCTTCTCAAATACACACACAAAGGTGTGTAGGCCAGCAAAAGCATCCATACAGTGAACCCAGTGCATACTGCAGCTGCCCGCCTGGTCTGCCTTCCCCAGACATGGATTGGCTGTTCCTGTCTCACCTCCGATCCCATTGGCCAGGTCAATCGGTGCCTTCCCTTCTCTTTAGCTGGAAGGTTAGACACATGACCCATATCTGACCAATTAGGGCAGCCTATCACCTTGTCTTTGGTGATTGGCCTAAGTAGCACCATGTGATTCTTCTGGAGCCAATCAGTTTTCCTCTGTGAGATTTGATACTTTGATAATAGAAAGCCTATTGTATGGAGATCTGTGAGGATGTGGATACAGACCTTCAAGTTCTCTTCTACATCCCCTGATGATCTACACTCTGGGAAGCCACCTGGAAGAGATCAAGGTACACAGAGCCCACAGTAACTGCATCTTCACACCACACACACAGACACACACAGACACACACAGACACACACACACACACACACACACACACACACACACACACACACACACACACATCTGACACACAGGGTACAGCACAGCAGGAAATGGCCCAGGTCACAGTTGTTGTAGGTCACCATCTTTATGGATCAGAGCTAGGGGCAGAAGTAGCAAAGGATGTCCCCACCAGCCCATCAGGCAAAATCCCACTTGAGTGCCCCAAGGCTGAAAAAAGGAAAGGCTAGCCAGAAAGAGCTGCAAGATCATGGGGGTAACTTTCCTTCTAACCCTCAGATCCTGGGGGGGGGGAACCCCAGGCCAAGCCCCAGGGCTGAGCCTCCAGCCTAGGTCTGAATTTATGCACATCTTCCTCTTTCGGGGGTTTACACTTGCCTCCTCCCTGCCTCCGTGACATTTGGCCTCTGACTACCACCCTGCTCCCCATTTCTCACGACCTGCAGTATCCTCCACAGCCAACACAGAGAGGCCACTTCCTGAGGGAAGGCAGCCTCCCCCGTGGGGGTGAGCCAGGAGCTTCTGCTTGCAATCCCCTGATCTGAGGAACTACCTGTGTTCTGAGGGACACCGAGGCCCAGGGAGGGCCAGGCTAGTGAGGGGCCTGCGGTAAACTGAAGGTCCAGGCCTCCAAACTTCTGGCTCTTGTCCTGACTCTGAGATCCCTGCGGCCCTAAGTACCTACCTCCTCAGGGCCAGCCTTGCTTTTCCTAGGAGGAACCCTTGGCCCAGGCTGTGGCAGCAGCTCCTCCCTGTGGAGGAGTCCCAGCCTCTTGTCATCCCTGTCCTCCTGACCTGTGGCCCTGGAGATACAAAGGATGGGAGGAGGACAGCAAGGCCCAGGAGCTCACCACTCCTCCCAGTGTCCCTGTCCAGACCTACCTCCACTTCTCACTGGTGCCTTGGGGCCCTCTGGGGGCTAGGCCTGGATCTTTCAGAGCACTGCTTCTCCCTGATTGGTCCTTTCTTCCAACTACCCACTGGGCATCAGCCAATCAGATTCCAGGAGTGATGCAATTGAGCTCAGCTCAGAGGGGCCAAGGGCTGTTCAAAGTCACAACCCGGATCTTTCCTCCCCTCCTTTCCTTCTTCCTCCTTCCCTTCTTTCTCCCTGACTGTCCCTTCTGACTGGCTGCTTCTCACCTTCCCCTCAATCTGCAGGCCTGCCTGCGTGGGGGGCGTCTCTTCTGCCTCTGGTCATAGCTGCAAGGAGAAGGACAGCGAGGAAGTCTGGGGCCTTCCAAGGCCTGCAAAGCCCTGGAGGACCTGGAGTGAGCTGCCTTGGGGATCAGATGCCTGACCTCAGGAAGGTCCAAGCTGGGCCACAGGTGGCCCAAGCTTAGGCTGACTAAGAAAAGAAATAGAAAGTTACTAGTACAAAATTAGATGCATGGCCTGGAAAGGGCCGAGGCAGCCAGAGACCCTGAAGCTGGACTTAATTCTTTTACTGAAAATTCACCTAATGACCTTCTGGCCTCCTTCTGAAGAGTCCAGCACTAGCTATCTGGGCCCTGAGGGCCTGGAGGTGACTGAGATGTCTGTCCAACAGGGGAGGTAGAGAGGCGGGAAGGAGCGGAGCTGGCCAGGGCCCCACGGTGCAGTGGGAGGTCTAGGCCTGGGGCCTGAGTGGTTTAGGCCCTCCCTCCACCCCACAGCAAGTCAAACTTTCTTCCATTTGGGGCTCCAGCCATGGCCCCAGGTCTCCTGTGTCCCCTATTCCAAACCCAAGGTGCCCAGGCCTCAGTTTATCTTTCTGAGGGTCCAGATATAGACTGGCTTCTCAAGATCTAAGGAACAGACCAATCTCCTTCCCCTACCCCCCCCCATATGAGATTTACCTGGATGACCCCCCTCTCCCCGCCCCACAATCCCTCTTCTGAAAGTTCAGCCTGGCAGCGAGGCCCTCTCAAACTTTCTGTCCTCATCTACGATGATTGCTCCCATCTCAAGAAAGAAAACAATGCCCAGAGAGGGCACACAGCTGGTTTTGGCACTATTGGGTCAGCACACAGGCCTCTGAAGTTCCCATGGTGGGCCTCTGACACTTCCGTCAGGGGAGTCCCGGGCTTCCTCCTGGCCCTCGGAAGGCCTCTAGAGATAGCTGGTGTGCCGGATGCTGGGCTTGTCCTCAGCCAGGGGCTCCCGGGGCAGAAGCTGGTGCTCCCTGGCTGCACCGGGCGGGCACTGCTGCCCGCTGGTGCCAGGCTGCGCCACGTGGCGGATCCCACCATTCGTCTCCTTCCCTCTCCTCTCCTCACTCTCTTCGTCCTCCTCCTCCCCATCCTCCCCATCCTCCTCCTTCTCGTCTGTCTTCTCCGGAGGTCCTGCCGTGGGCTCCTGGCTGTGCACCCGGCGGGATGGGCGCAGCAGGACCCTGCGGAAGCCCTGCTTGAAGCGGTAGGAGAGGAAGCCGTAGAGGATGGGGTTGGCACAGCTGTTGGCATAGGGCAGCGCCACCACCAGGAAGTAGAGGCCGAAGAAGGCAGGCTCCTCGGGCAGCGGGCACACCACGTTGACGATGTTGAGCACGTAGAAGGGCATCCAGCAGAGGACGAAGAGGGCCACCACAGCCACCACCATGCGCGTGACCCTGCGCTCGGACGGCCGCCGCCGCTGGCACACGGGCGCCTGCACCCACCGGCAGGTGGGCGCCCGCACCCGGCGCCCGGCCGAGCGCACCTTCACCACGATGAGCAGGTAGCAGAGGCAGATGACCAGCAGCGGCCCGAAGAAGCCCAGAGCGGCCGTGTAGATGATGAAGCCGGCTCTCCAGGCCGCGGCCGGCTCGGGCCACTGCATGTGGCAGGTGCTCATGCCCCGGGGCACACCCGAGAACACCACCACGGGCAGCACCACCACCGCGGAGGCCAGCCACACGGCCGCGCTGACCACGCGGGCCACGGGGGCCGTGCGCCAGCGGGCGGATCGCGTGGGATGCACCACGGCCAGGTAGCGGTCCACGCTCATGACGGTGAGGCAGAAGATGCTGGTGAACTGGTTGATGCCATCCACAGCCATAACCAGGCGGCACATGACGGAACCGAAGGGCCAGTAGGACAGGGCATTCTGGGCAGCCAGGAAGGGCAGCCCCAGCATGAAGAGCTCGTCTGCCAGCGCCAGGTTGAGGATGTAGACGCTGGTGACCGACGGGCTGGCCGTGTGACGCAGGACCACGTAGATGACCAGCGAGTTGCCTAGCAGGCCAACCACGCACACCACCAGGTAGACCAGCGGAATGAGGATGCAGCTGACAGCCAGCCCAGCCGGGCTGGGGCCCGCGGACACGTTTCCCACCGAGACATCGGGGGACCAGGCAGAGGTGGCGTTTCCGGGTTCCAAGGTGGTGGGCACTGATGACAGGGAGCTGGGACTGTCCATGGCCAAGCGCAAAGCTGGTCAGCAGTCAGCTACTGGCCTAGAGGAAGGAAGACAAGCTGGGTCATGCCAGGTGATGGCTTTCTGGGTGCTGCCCTCTCCCATTGAACCTGAAGACCTACTGCGCACCAGCTCTGCGCTGGGGGTGCCTCTCCGGTCTCCAGGCAGCTCAGCAAGGTGAGACGGGGCTACCCTCATTTCACGGAGGAGAAAACGGAGTTCTGTGCGAGGGGACAGCGATCAACCTCCGTCACGTGGCCAGGGTGCCTCTGAGACATCATTTTTCACCCTTTCTGGGGCAGGGAGAGGGGGCTGGTTTAGGGGGGGGCTGGGTATGTCCAAGGCTAACTTGAAAGAACTTGCGAACCCCTAAAACTCCGTGTCAAAGTTTTTGTGTTTACCTCCTTTTTAGCCCAGCACTGATCTTGCCTTGTGTTCTTGGTTCCAAGTATGGAGAAGAAGCACAGGTCCAGGGTACCTCTTGGCTGGAGGGAGAGCCCTGAGAGGCTCTCCCCACCTGGCTAGCCCACCGGCCGACCCCCCCCCCCGCCCCAACAAAGGCCTGCCCAGGAGGGTGGCTGTGGACACGGGGCGCCTGAGCCCCTCTCCCCTCCCCAAGGCTGACGTGATGGAAATGGCAGCACGTGACAGGTGCTGAGCCACCTCCCCCGTCTTGGGGCGCACAGAGGATGCTCCAGATTGGGGTGTCGAGCAGAGCAGAAGCCAGCGTGGGGGGATCAGCCTCTGTCCTGGGGCAGCTCCCGAGCTAGACTTTAATCCTCTTCACCACGCTGGACCCCTACGGCCATCGCTCACCCACCACCCACTCCAGCACAGACTCGGAACCATGCAGAGGGCGCGGACAAACCACAGGTGCGTGGTGTGGGGGTCGCTGAGCATGACTGCAGGCTCAGAGATCCCCTGGGACTGGTGGCCTGAGGCCTTTCCCCCTATTCCCCCCTCCCCCCCCCCGCCCCAGGACATCGGCGCTCCTCCCACCTCCCCTCCTCCTCACGATGGCCTGCCCCACGCAACCCCACTCAGTCCCCACTGCTCCTGCCACCCCCAACCCTCGCTCAGCAATCCTCAGTCAGAAACAGGGAATCAGCACAGGGAGCCCCGCAGCCTTCACTCCGAAGGTGCCAGCTCCGAGAGAAGCTGGCCCCTACCATGGCCACGGTGCCCCGGGGGGGCGGGCCCTGCCGTCTTCCTCACAGACAGGTGGGCGCAGAGTGGGGACTGGCTGCTCAGCTGGTTGGCCTTTCTATTCTCGGGCTAGAAGAACGGAGGCCCAGCAGGAGGCCGGCCTCCGTGCTGTGGTGGGACTCCTCTTGGGGCTGCCACACAGAGTGGCCACGCTTGCTCCTCGGCTCTTGGACTCTTGAGACCATGAACCTCAAACCTAGAATCCTAGAGGCCTAGGATTACAGCTTTAAAGGCTTCCCCACGGTCACGGATTCTGAGTGAAGAGAGCGAAGGCTCAATGTCCTTGAATCTCAGAATTTCAGAATCGAGGCCTTGGCATTTCTTGAGCCAGGATCTGTAGAATCCAGAGCCTTAGACCCGGCTTCCAGGGCCGACAGGTGGGACCCAGGGCCCCCATGCCACCCATGCAGCTGCGGAGCCCACTGCTAGACCAGACCCTCCTCCCAGCAGCCCGGCTGGGCAGCCGCTCACAGCTGTGGGCTGCAGGAGGAGCAGGGAGCCAGCCGAGCAAAACTAATTGCCAGGCTTCAGGGACAGATGCCCTGGGGGGAAGCCCGGGGGGAGCTCCCAGGAGCACCTTTCCAGTCCCCTCCGCACGCACACACGCACGTGTGCACCCCGCACCGCAGCCTGCGTGCTGGCTGGCACACAGCCCTGCCCACGGCCCCACCAGACGCCCCTGTGGGCGGTGAGTGGAAACAGCCCCTCCCCACACCTGGGTCCCCTCCGAGATTCCCGCGCTCACTCGCTCGCTTGCTCGCTGGCTGCCATCCTCCCTGGCAGAGTTAAGCAGGCTGGGAGCCCGCAGCGTTTCCTGGGAGTAGGGCAGAGCTGCAGTTTAAGTGCCGTCTTTCCTCTAAGGACCTGGAATCCTGTGCGTGATCTGTTTCGTCCCCTGGAGGGGGGGGGCTCCCTCCCTCCCTGTCTGGGTTTATCTTTGGCACAAGCTCGCCTGAAAGCTGGGGGCGGGCTCCTAGAGGACTCTTCAGGAGAGGAGAGAGACACAGAGCGGCAGCGACGGCCCCAAAGCCACCACAATTAAGAATGGCCCCTGGGGGCATGCCACGCGCACACACACGCGCACGCGTGCGCGCGCACACACACACACACACACACACACACACACACACACATACACAGAGGCTCCTGCCCCTCCACAGTGCTGGTTCTCAGCACCTAGGATAGCACCAGACGCAGTGAGTACTGACTGACAGAACAAAGTGCTTCAGCAAGTAGAACTACAAAGGGCAACTTGGTTTTCTGTTGGGAGATTCAGACTTACACCGGGATTCCAAGGAGAAGGGAGACCAAGGGGGGCTCAGAGAAGGTAAGGAACTTGCCCAAGGTCACCCAGCAGGTAAGGGGGAGGTCAGAATTTGAACATGGCTCCGTGGAAACCCCACCAGCTTCTCTTAAGGCCTCAGGCTGGAAGAAGCCCTAGGCCAAGGCAGCCGGGGATGCTGCGCTGACGGATGTCTTTGCCCACCCCCTGCCCCCTGGCCTTGCTCTAGAGAGGCCTGGATTATACCCGGCAGCACCGGTTGACTCACCCCCACTGGGGCAGGGGTCTTTCCCCCAGAAACGACCCCTCAGCCTGGGATGAGGGCCGCCCAGCTACAGAGGACCCGCGCCAGGTCGCTGGGTGACCTTGGCCAAGTTGCTTCTCTCTGGGGCTCCTTTTCCCCTGTTCACACGGGGCCCGAGCGCCCGTGTGCCAGCGTCGGTGGGGGGACACTGCCCCCCGCTCAGAGGGGGCCCTCGGGGAGCCCACATGAGCCAGGATGCCCAGCGGCCCCCAGGCATCTGATTTCGCCCACCTCTGACATTTGTGCTTTTCCCAGCCTCCGAGACTCTAGAATCCGGGCACAAGACCCGCAGCCTCGTACCCAGCCCTGCAGCCCATTGAAAAAGATGCGCTCCTTGCTCCCCACCTTCTGCCAGCTCCAGGCCCAGCCCCCCCAAGTCCACCCCAGGCAGAAGATGAGCCCAGGCCTCCTTACCTGCCCATGGGGTGAGGACCTCCGTCCTCCACGCTGGGTCGGGTGACATTCTGCTGTCCCCTAGCTCTGCCCAGTGCCCAGGTGCCCCCCCAGCACCAAAAGCTGGGGAGACCCCACGCTTCCAAACGCTTGCCGGCTGGGGTCCCTTCTAGGCCCTCGGTGGCCACATCTGCCCACGGAGCCTCCCCCATCTGGTCTCTGGGTCAGATTTCCCACGGGGGCTGGGTGCGTCACCCTCCATCTCTAGGACACACGGGGGGCGGGGGGGGGGGAGGAACAGAGGCACCACAGGGGTCCACGGGCAGAGCGGGCCTCTCAAGGCAAAGAACGGAGAAGGGGCTGTAGGAAGCCAATAGAGAATGAGGTAAAGGGGGGGATGGCCAGAGGTGGAGAGGGAGGGAGAGAGAGAGAGAGAGAGAGAGAGAGAGAGAGAGAGGAGACAGGAGACAGAGAGTGGGTGGAAAGCCAGAATGAGGGGGAGTAATGAGAGATTTGAGAAATGCGTGTCAGGGAAAGAAAAAGAGGAGGAAAGAGGCGAGGGAGAGAGGGAAGGAAGGAGAGGAGAGCAGCAGGGAGAGGCAGGGACAGAGGGAGGAAGGAGGAGAACGAGGGGGTGGCAGGGACTGTGACAGAGAAGGATGGTGCCACAGATGGTGACATGGAAAGCCAGCGGGGGGGGGACCAGGAATGGGGGCGTAGGAAGGACCAGGAACGGGGATGGACGGAGGGGCCTGGCGAGCAGGTGCCAGGCTGGGGGGGGGGGAGGGAGGAGGCCGGGAGAGGGAGGGAGGGAGGGAGGGAGGGGACCGACCCTGTTATGGTTACCGAGGAGATTTCAGCCACCCACGCTGGCCTTGGCTCCAGGAGGCAGTGGGAGAGGAAAGTCTTGCTCAAGGGAGTGGAGTGCCACCAGCCAGAGACGGGACCCCCCCCAAGAGACACATGTCCCCCAGGGTGTGACCCGAGGGCTGAGCAGGGACAAAGGTCAGTGCGAGCCCTGGGCGGTGGGGTGGGCAGTCTAGACGGGCTGGGGCGGGGACTGGCGTGGAAAAGAAACATTGGAGACTTAGAGAGACAGCGCGTGGGGACAGGGGGGTGGCTCCCAGATATCCTGCTGTGGGAAACACGTCACAACTCCGTTCTAATTGACACATTTCAAAACCTAGTCATCACAGCCGGAGGATTCCGCGTGGACTCACGAGACGAGGACGCTCTTCAGAGGGGAAATCTTCCACTCAGCCGGAGGACACGGTTTCGGGGTTCGCCCTCATCATTCCTGGGTGGGGTATGTGGGCCCTGGCCTAGGGCCCTGTTTGTGAAGGCTGATCTCAGACACCCCACTCCGGGGTGTATGGCCCATTCTGAACCCACACCTTGAGGACAAGGGCCGGGGGAGAGACCCAGAGATCAGAGAGGAAGACAGGAAGTGCAGCTAGCCGCCGCCATAACCCAGGACCCGGGCTGCCAGTCTTAGAGGTTGGCACGGAGTAGGTCGTCAGAGAAGGGAGCTCTTCCCTGTGTGAGCTGTGCTTACACAGTAGGTCTGGGATATATCTGCCTCTTCCTGCAGCCTTACCCCCCCCCCCCGCATCCTCCTCCCCTCCCCCCGCAGGCCCCAGCCCTTCACCTGAAAGCCCTGGCCACAGAACTGGGGTCAGACCTAAGGTTTGCTCAGCCTCCCGCTCCGGACCGGCCACGGGGCCGTGGGCCACATCTCCTCCCCGACCCAGCCCCATTGCTTCAGCCTTGCCCTCCGCTCCCTCCAGCCCATCCGCTGGCCAAGCCTCTGAAGAGACGCAGGACCTGCCACCCCAAAATGCCACTGTGGCTTATTGATTTTGTTTTTAAACTACAGGCACTTGAAAAGCAAGAAGGGCGCTATGACCTTCCTTCCCCTCGCTTCCTGAGTGCCGGATCTGAAGGCTGGCTGTGCTGGGGGACCCCCTCCCCACTGTGGAGGTGGGGGGAGGGTTCCCCTTTGAGTTGTGTGTCCCCCCCCCAGCACTGCTGCCTCATGACTCCGCCTGGCAATGAGAACCCCTCTGTGCCCTTCCTTGGGCCAGCATCCTCCCATCAGCCCCCACTTCTGCCCTCACGCAGGAAGAGGGCATCTTTAACACCTAGGCCACCCGGCTGCCCTCTGGAGCCGCTGCTGTGACCATACATGTCCCTGAGGACCCTGTCATGTGTGTGCTCTGCTGCCTCTCCTCTCCTCAGCACCTTCCCTCTGAACCTTGTGTGGGCCCCAGGATCTTTGCACAAGCTGCTCCCTTGTCCTGCCTGTGATCCACAGCAGGTTTAGACATCGGAATGGGCAGCCTTCTCTGATCCCTCCTCCCACTCACCAACATTCCCTCCCCCAAGGCTTCCTTTTTCATCTACAATGCATTTGCTTTTATTGTTTTTTATGTCAAAGCACTGTTGGCAAACATAATTTCTTATCAGCATATATTAGTTGTACAATGGAACTTGGTTGCACCATTTCCACAAATGTTTACAATGGATCCTGATCAACCTTACACCGCTGTCACCCCCCTGACTCCAGTTCCTCTTCCTTACAAGCAATCTCAACAGCTTTCGCTGTTCTATTTTCATATTTGCAAATCCTCCTGCACCATCTTTCTCAGCCCTCCTCTCTCCTGATGGACCCCTGCGCTAGCCCGTTTTATGACCCTATCATTAGAGTGTATGTGTCTATTAACTGCACTAAAGACATTCACTATGATAAATTAGATGTGCATATATTATGTGTTACTTGGACTAACCCTGTCTATTGCTTTCTCTTCTCTGCTCTCCATACCCTAAACCCCTATTGACCAACAGCTTTCTCTTCCCTTCCTCCCTCCCTTTTCTCCTCCCCCTCCCCTCACTCCCCCTCCATAATACTGAAACCATTGAGACACTGCAGAGAGAACTAGTACATGATTGGTTATACACAGAATAGTTATGTTGGCTAAAACTATGACCTTGTTCTTGTCTTTATTTGGTGATGAAATAAGGCTCAGAGGGATGTTTGGGCGTCAGGTTGCCACAGTGATGGCAGACACCAATGACCAGAGGAGACTGGTAGCGCACACCTCCACCTGTGTCTATGAGGCTGTTTCTGCAGAAAACTAGGCCTTGGGGGCTCTGAATTAATCAGTGGTTAAATAATTTACACATTAGGATCTGAAAGGACTGTTGGGAAGGGGTGGGAGCGTGGAAGGCAGGCCCCAGCCAGAGGCGTCATCACTGGGCTGTACCTCTGAAGGGCGGCTGTCAGCCCTTCTTCTTTCCAGCTTCTTTGCATTGCTCTCTCTCTCTGCCTCCTGGCCGCCCCAGAGGGAGCAGCTTTCCTCTGGCATGTCTTCTGCCATGATGCCTCTGCCTTGCTTTGGCCTGAAAGCAATGGAGCCAGCAACCAAGGCCGGTAGCCCCAAAACCGCTGAGCCAAAAATAAACCCTTCCTCTCAGCTACAAAACCCTGACCCACACAGTGCTTTGGGGCAGCTGCATACTTGATTTCTGAAAGTGTATAGCACAGTCCTCTTGCCGCGTGCATTTCATTCACGGCCTTGGATAGTACATGGCTGTTTGGTCCGCGAGATGCATGTCCTTCTGTTCTGGAAAAGCCGTGTGTGTGTGTGTGTGTGTGTGTGTGTGTGTGTGTGTGTGTGTGTGTGTGTGTGTGTGTGTGTGTGTGTGTGTGTGTACATGTGTGTGAGTACATGAGTGTGCACACACGCACACCTACACCAGTCCTGGTGCTTGACCTCAGGGCCTGGGCAGTGTTTCTTAGTTTTTTCTGTCACTCAACAGCTCCACTTCCCAGCTGGATAATTGGAGATAAGAATCTCATGGACTTTCCTGTCTGGACTGGCTTTGAGCCTTGATCTTCAGATCTCAGCCTCCTGAGTAGTTAGAATTACAGGCGTGAGCCGCTGATGCCTGACCCGGGAAAGTTTTCTAGCGCCTTTCTGCTTCCCAGCTACTCCTTTGCTGCACATTCTGAGTATGTTGGTGGAGAGAATAAGACCAGGACTGGGCTTCCTCCCATTTTCTTCTATTCACTGTACTGCCTCCAGTTCTTGGCTCTTTCTGGGCCCATTCACTCAGGTTATCACCCTTTGCTATACACTCTTGTTTCAGACAAAGGTGTCTGAAGTTCTACGGGTGCCCAGATGCAATGAGTCATGCCTGTAACCCCAGCTACTTGTGAGGCAGAGATTGGGGAGCTGAGAGTGTGAGATCAATCCAGGCAAAAAAATGTCATGGATCCAGGTGCTGGTGGCTCACGCCTGTAATCCTAGCTACTCAGGAGGCTGAGATCTGAGGACTGCAGTTCAAAGCCAGCCCAGGCAGAAACGTCTGTGAGACTCATTTTCAATTAACCACCAGAAAACCAGAAGTGGCACTGTGGCTCCAGTCATAGAGTGCTCGCCTTGAACTGAAGAACTGAGGGACAGTACCCAGGCCCAGAATTCAAGCCCCATAACTGACAGAAATGAAGGAAAAAAAAGTTACTCAGACCCCATTTCAACAACAAAGCCAAATGCAGCAGTATGCATTTGTGATCCCAGCTACATAGGCTAAACAGAAGCATCACAATTCAGACTAGCTCGAATTTTTAAAACAAAAGAAAGGAAAGGAAAACCCTATCTGAAAATTACTACCAAGTGGCAGAGAGCCTACCTAGCAAGTGCAAAGCCCTGAATTCAAAACCCGTGTCACACACACCTACACATTAAAAACAAAAAATCCAGCTGGTGCTCAAGACCAGGCCTGGAGAGCAGGCCTGTCTTCTGTCAAGAACACCAAGATGGTATCATCTATAAGGCCTTGCTCTACAGGGGCTAAGAACAACTTGTTTAGAATTCCACCTTTCACCAGTCCCTTGTATCAGTCAGCTACAGCTGGGTAACAAGTCACCACAAAGCTGTTTCCATGGCAATGATGACCATCCCAGATAAAGCCCTAGACAGCCACAATGGACAGCCATAGCTGGACAGACGTGCCGCTGGTTCTCTCCCATGCTCCTGGGCAGTCCCGCTGCACGCTCTTGAGTTGGCAGAATACCAGACCCTGAGGGTCCTGGCACATTCTAGTGTTGCAGGTGCTAAAAGGGACGCAACCCAAGCCAGCTCCCCGCACAGAGGTGAGGTGGTGGTGAGCTGCTAAGGGGAATAGAATCGGTGGCTGCCTGGCATAGGGGAAGGCCTGGACCTAACTGTGCCTGTGTCGCCTGCTGTGATGTCTGGGTCCTCTTGGCCCTGCGCCTCCCTAGGGCTCTGTGAAGTCACCACCTGGCTTCTATTCTGTCTGCAAACCCAGATTCCCCACCCCCACCCCCACCCCCACAGAGACAGGCGTGCCCTCCTCCTGGTAGATCATTTACACCGCTCCATCTGTCCGCTCCTTGGTGCCCTAGCACTGCGTGGGGCTACAGGTAGTTCCTGTCTCTCTGAAGAAGATGTTTGCTTCTGGTTGTTGTAGCTGCTTCTTGGCAGCTGCCCTCCCCCCTCCCCAGACCTTGGCCTCTGCTTTTCTATGTTGAAGACCCTCTATGATGCGTGGACGGAACCACCTAGGGGAGGATCCCCTGCCTCTGAGCTCTGTGCAAGGAAGGCACCTCACACCACCCCCCTTCACCATGGCTGCTGACCAGGGGAGAGATGGCAGGGGGAGGGCAGCGGTGGGGAGGGCAGAGTGGGGGGAATTACTGGACACTGGGAGACCAATGGGCCCACTGGTCAGTGAGTCGGGGCGGGGTCAGCGCAGGGGGCACCAGGTGCCTGACGTGGAAGAAAGTGCATGGAATGGCCAGACTCCCCCATAGCAGGCTCTGGAGGAAGTGGCTACCTGGCAGATGTGCCCTGGCTTCCAGACCATGCCCCATTTGGAGCTCGGCTCAGCTGGCACTGATAGCCGCCACTGTCCAGGAGCGAGGTCCCCGGTGCCAGCAGCATCTTACCACACCCAGTGGCTCTTCCTCTTCCCAAACTCACTGTCCCTGCCTTCCTTTGCAGGTCCCCTCTCTGACTGAGCCCTGCCCCAGCCCTCTACCACTTCAAACAGCAGAAAGGAAGGACTCAGAGATAAGGGGGAGACGCAAGAGCACTGGGAGAGGGGTGCAGAGCCTCATTCTGTGATACCACAGGGGTAGAAGGTCTGACCTACAGCAGCACAGACGAATCAGTGGTCCTATAACAAGTAGCCATTGGTACTGATCAAAAATGGGACCTAGAGGCTGGGAAGGTGGCTCAGTGGTAGAGCGCTCACCTTGCAAGCATGAGGCCCTAGGTTCGACTCCTCAGCACCACATAAGAAAAAAGAAAAAAGCTGGAAGTGGCGCTGTGGCTCAAGCGGTAGAGTGCTAGGCTTGAGCTGAAGAGGTGAGGGACAGCGCCCAGGCCCAGAGTTCAGGCCCCACAGCTGGACCCCCCCCAAAATAAAATAAAATAAAAAAACTGGGACCCAGGCTCTGGGTCTGCCTCTCCATTCAGGTTTTTGTTGTTGTTGTTGTTGTTGTTTTGTCCGTCATGTGGCCTGAACTCGGCCTGGGCGCTGTCCCTCAGCTCTTCAGCTCAAGGCTAGCACTCTACCACTTGAGCCCCAGCGCCACTTCCGGCTTTTTCTGCTTATTTGGTGCTAAGGAATCGAACCCAGGGCCTCATGCATGCAAGGCAAGCACTCTACCACTGAGCCACCTTCCCAGCCCTGCCTCTCCATTCTGAGCATTCAGCTTATACTAGATCAATATGCTTGGGACTTGGCACTCCCAAGATGGCTGAGGCAGCTCTAGACAACTCATCAGTATTCCAGGCAGGGAAAGAGACAGGACAAAGGGCAATGTCGGCTGAGTCCGTGGCTTGCTTGCTTATTTATTTATTTATTTGAGGAAACACAACTTCTCCCCAAAGCCAGCTGGCTTTTTTTCTGTGTGACCTTGCAGCCCTAGGTGCAAAGCCTGCTGGGAAAATAATCCTTTTGTCTGGTGCTAGGTGAACTGCTGCCCGTGGAGCAGAGGGCGGGAGGGCCCCACAAGAACTCTAGGCCTTAAACCCTACTGTCTCCCTTTTCCTCCTTTACCTGTCATGAAAGATGATTTGGAGGATTCAATTAGATAAGACAAGGCTCTAGTCTGATGGTAGAGGCACTGAGTGAGGGGGAAGGCATTGAATGAGGCTGTGGCCAGGTCCCCAGGACCACCAGGTGGAGCCTGGAATCAATCCCAGGTCCACAAATAGCTGGGAGACGCAGGCTGGCTCCTGGGGCACCTAAGCTTTCCAAGCCTCCTGATCGGGGAACGGGTCCTTCCCACTGTCAGGACTTTTTATGTCTGTGTGGTGTGTTTGGTTTGACACCTTTCAAGGCTAGCACTCTACCACTTGAGCCACCGCTCCAGCTCCAGAGATCAACTTGAAGATGAGTCTCATGGATCTTCCTGCTCAAGCTGGCTTTGAACTGAGATCTTCAGATCTCAACCTTTTGGGCAGTTAGGATCCTGGTGGTGGGGTCCTGCCTCAGAACTTGGAGACTGATCAGGCATGGATGGGGGAGGGGGGGTGGCCTGGAGCTCTGGGACGGTGGAACATGGAGCGGGGCTGACAGAGGGCTTCTGGCCATGGGGTGGCTCTAGAATGTCAGCCTGAAGGTGGGGACTCTTGTGTGGCAGGGTCCCACACATCTCTAGCCGGGCCTGGCACAGAGGTGGTGAGCAGCAGATATGTACTGGTGAGAAATGACAAGCTTGGCTAGACAGAGCCACCATCATGAGGAAGGGAGGGCTGATGTCCTGCAAGGGAGGGGACAGAGTAGGGGACAGACTCAAGGCCAGACCCTTGTCACCACCCACAGCAACCCACCGCTGGTCAGAGCCCTGCTTCTGCTGGGGCCAGACTTGTTCCTGTGACCTCCCAATTATAGCTTACTGACACTCAGGTTCTAAAAGCCCTTCCATCCAGAGTGGAAAGCAACTGCTCCGCCCTCCACCACTCCCGCTACAAGGTCTGGCCAATCAGGACACCACGTCCCTCTGCCGAAAAAAAAATGATTGGTTGAAGTTTGTCCAATCAGAGTATACTTTCATTGAATGCATGTGATCCAGGCTTGGCCAATCAAGGCACAGCATCCCTCTTTAAAAAAATGATTGGTTGAAGCATGTCCAATCAGAATAAACTCTCATTTAGTGCATGTGGGCCAGGCATGGCCAATCAGGGCACAGCATCGTTCTGACAAAAACATGATTGGTTGAAGCTCATCCAATCAGAGTCAACCCTCATTAAAACTTGGGGAGGGACACTTGCTCTCTCTCCCTGAGGGTCATCTACTTGAGAAGGATCCATCAGCAGAAGACAGAGCCAAGACGTACAGAAAAACAAACTTCAATGAAAACGTTCAACCTCCCCTGACCCACTCTGGACCAACTTCACCTGAAAGCATGATAGTTCCAAACATGAATCAAGTTTATTTTCCATATAAGCAGGTTGAGTTGGGCTTTCTATTTGCAATAGCAAAAGTCCTGACTGGAAAGTATGAAAGAGTCTCTCAGGAAGACGAAGCTCAGGTCCTGCGTATTCACAGCAAGCCTTGAGAGATGGCAGGGGGGCATGAGCCCAGACCCTTGGCTGGCTGGGCAGATGCCACAGAGATTTACAGAAATTGATTTGTTTTATATTATGCTCTCCAGAAAAAGACCAGAGGATCAAGCTTTTCAGACACTCTTTTTCACTCCGGGGAAGGAGAATGTTCAGAAAAGCTGGTCAGTAGATACTGGAGCAAGAACCAAGTCCCAGGAGGCGTGAGAATGCAGCCGGGAACCATGAGGCTAGAAGCTCTGGGAGGGGTGTCGCACGGGCATTTGCTGCCAGGTGACGTGGGGTGCCTTGCTGGGCCCCAGGGCTCCCCTACAGTCCCTGGGAAGGTAGAAGCATGCGGGGAAAAGATGCAGTGTCTGCAAACCCGCTCTCTCCCACCCCAGGGGGCTGGGCAGTGGGGAGAAGACAATTCACCAAGCTCAGCACCCCACCCCCGACACACACTAAGAGCTACCACAGGGAGGGGGCCGCATGGCCAGTCGCGGGGCCATCTGGCTTTGGGTGGGGGACCAGAGGATAGAACCGTGTGGGTGCCAGGGCCGGGGTGCCCCCTGCAAAGGAGACAGGCAGCCGTGAGTTCGAGGGAAAGGTGGAATCCACAGGGCTCAGCTTTCCTGGCTTATGGCTCGTTCCTACTTCTGGGTCTATGCCCACCCACCAAGACCATTCTTTCTGCTCCTCCCACCACCCCACCCCTCCACCCTCTGTGGCCATGATGGGGACTGGGGCCAGCTCAACTATCCGAGGTCCTTCAGCTGCAGGGGTGGGCCAGGCAACAGCCCCAGGGCCCCTGTACCCCAGCTTAGGTGACTGGGCCTATCCTGACACACTGGAGATTTCCTGTGGGAAGAGGGATCCCCAGGTCACGACGGACCCAGGCCAATGCCAAGGCGGCGGGGAAACTGAGACACCTCAATACCCTCTGTGCATCTGGCCTGGCCTGGATGCCGCTCTCGGGTGCAGGCACTGGCCTGGGTGGGTGGAAGGGGCGGGGCAGCGGGGGCGGGGCAGCGGGGCCGGGGCGGGGCACCTACCCCTAGAGGAGGCTGCAGGGGCGGGGCCGGGGGCGGGGCCGGGGGCGGGGCAGCGGGGCCGGGGCGGGGCACCTACCCCTAGAGGAGGCTGCAGGGGCGCTTGGGCTGCCGCGTGGGCTGCGGGCACAGCACGGCGCGGATGGCCTCGTCGAAGACGGTCTTCAGGCCCCTCTGGGTGAGAGCCGAGCATTCCAGGTACTTCACGGAGTCTGCAGGATGGGGCCCAGGCTGAAGTCTGTGTCCCAAGACACAGCACCAAGCACCAAACGGGGCCCCTGGGAGCTCTGTCACCCTGAGCAGGGGAGTTCTCATGTGGGCAGTGGGGCTGGGAGAGGGGAAGACGGCGGGGCAGACCGGTGCCATTAGACGCTGCCCTCCTGCTCCAAGGATGAGGCTCAGTGGCCCCTGTTCTTCTAGAAAGCAGCCATGGGCATGCGCCAACCTTCCCAGGGTACATGGGCTCCACACCAAGAACCCCAGATTCCATTTGCCTGTCCCCTAGCACCAGCCCCTCACTGCCACATGCTGGACACAGACCCTCCACCCACGGCAGCCCAGGTGAATGGGGGACCCCAAGGACACTCCAGACAGCACCGCCCCTGCCAGGGACAGGCCTGGGGCCAGGAGAAGCCCTGGGAGTCCCTATTTTGCAGACAGGAAACCCGCCCAGAGAGGGACAGCCATGAGCCCAGAGGCTCATGGGAAACAGGGAGCAGGGACCACAGGAAGGGCCACTCCGGTGGGGAGTGGGGACGCTCTAAGGCCAGGCTGAGGCTGGGCTGGGAGACAGGACCAGGGACAAGGAGGAAATGGAGCTTCAGAGTCATTCTTGGCTGACCTGTCCCTGACAGGCCCCAAGGGCCCTTTCTCCTCCAGGAGGAGGTGACCATGAGGCTCACCTCGGCCCCTGGCTGCCTCCTTGGGACTGGCTCCCATCTTGGCCAACACAGACCTGGGGGTTGGCCTCAGGGGAGAGAGCAGCTGCCCCGGCCTCCTGGGCCCCCGGGCCAGGCCGGGCCTGACCAGGTGTGCTCCCACGCGACACGCCAGACTGACGTGGACGGAGCCCTTCCTGGAATCAGGCTGGGACGGGCCTCCTTCCGCGTCAGTCTCGCCGAGACACTCGTCACCACACTTGATGGAGGAGGACACTGAGGCTCCTCAGACTGAGACGCCCACCAGACAGGGAGACATGAGGCCCAGATGGGGGCAGAGCCACTAACCCCAGGTCGCACTGGAGCTCAGACCAGAACCCTCCCGCTGTCCCAGGCCACGGGAGGCGGAAGCGGAGGATCAAGAGTTCAAGGCCATCCTGGGCTACAGTGAGGGATTCGGACCCAAAAAAAAGAAAGCAAGAGAGAAGAGAGATCCTAAAACCTAAAGGGTCCGGAGTGGTCAAGAGCCTAGCCTGAGCTGGGTCAGGGCTCCATCTCCCTGCTGTCTGGAAGCGCCGAGGACTGGGGTGGGAGGAGGGGACCCGCGGGTAAGCAGGGCCCAGGGCAGGTCATGGCACAGGAAGAAGGGCTGCGGTTTCTCTTCCTGCAGAGATGCCAGGCCCCTCCCGCTTCCGTACAGGAAGGGGCGGGGCCTGCAGGACCCCCTGGGGAGGCAGGGGCAGGTGGTCTAGGGACAGGCCCAGAGCCAGCAAGCCTGGGAAAACCACAAGAGAGGAGGACCCAGAGTGGACGCCAACCCAGTGCAGGCCATCAGAGCGGGGGAGGCCCCCATCCGCCCCCAGAAATCCACTTCCTTCCTTCAGATCCTGCTCAGCTGCCCCTCCCACGGCCTTGGGGAATCCTGTCACTGTCCTGCCGTGTCGCATGGCCGCCTGGGGGGGGGGGGGGGGAGGAACATGGCACCTTTCCAATCCACCGCCTCCAGGAGGCCCTCCAGCAAAGCCAGGCTGGACCTGCCCATCCTCCACGCTGCACAGCCCAGGCCATCTGTGACCCTAAACCACTCCTGCCTGTCCAACCTCATCACCCCTCGTCTCTCCAGCCACCTACAGATGTGACCCACACACAGTGCAGCGGCTTCGTTCCCTTCCTTCTTCCAAAGCCAGAGCTATATCCCCAGTTCTTCAAGATGAGGAAACACAGCCCAGAGAGGTTAGGTGACTGGCCCCAGATCACACAGCTAGCCAGAAATTGAACCATGTGGCCTAGTCCTGAGTGGAGGTGGTGTCAGACCCTCCCCCACACACACCCAGCACCCTACCGATCTCCTTGGCCAGCGCCAGGCCCTGTGGGTAGGTGATGGGGGCCAGCTTCTTCTCCTTCAGCTTCTCGATGGTGTCCTTATCATCACGCAGGTCCAGCTTGGTGCCCACCAGGATTATGGGGGTACTGGGGCAGTGGTGGCGTACTTCGGGGTACCACTGGGCAGAGGAAGGAGGGCGCCCCGGGGACAGCAGAGGGGCAGGAGAGGTGAGGAGAGGACCGTTTAGTTGGGCCGGCGGGCCAGAGTCACGGGGGCGTGGGGACAGAGATAGCAGAAGGATGTCCAGAAAGAGGGGACAAGATTTGAGCCTGAGACAAGAGGTGGGCACGAGGCTCCCTGGAGATAAGGGCGTGGGGGGGGAGGGAAGGAAGGGGGGATAGGACACGTGGAGGGGGCCGGAACCTCTGAGTCTCACGCCTCCACCCCTGTCCCTACCAGACATTCTCTACCACAGACTCTGCTGCCCCGGGCCAGGCCTTGGGGCGCCAGTCCCTCCCTCCCTCTCCCTCTCCCTCCCTCTCCCTCCCTCCCTCCCCCTCCCTCTCCCTCCCTCCCCCTCCCTCTCCCTCCCTCTTCCTCCCTCTCCCTCCCTCTCCCTCCCTCCCCCTCCCTCTCCCTCCCCCTCCCTCTCCCTCCCTCTCCCTCCCTCCCTCTCCCTCTCCCTCCCTCTCCCTCCCTCCCTCTCCCTCTCCCTCCCTCCCCCTCCCTCTCAGCTCACCTTGGCTCGGACATTCTCGTAGGAGGCGGGACTGACCAGAGAGAAGCAGATGAGGAAGACATCCTGGGGACACAGCGGACCCGTGAGGGAACCCAGACATGTCCCAAACCTGCCCCTCCCTCCATGCCCGCGCAGCCATGCCGAGGAGCCCGGGGCTCCATGCGGGACCTTGGGGGACTAGGGTGGGGCATCCGGACCCCTTCCCCTCAGTGGTCGAGTCCGGCACCGTTGGCCAGAGCGGCCTGTCGGGCCAGCGAAGGGCAGAGGCTGGCCGTGCTGTACCAGGCTCCAGACGAGGCCTCTGCCCACACAGGGGGACCGGGGCCCCCCCCAGGATGCAGGGCCTGCGGAGCAGGGCAGGGGACAGGCGGGTTGGCCAGGCCCTGCTGGCCTGGACGCATCTGAGGGCACGGAGGCCCGGGGGCCGGGGCTGCGGGGGGCCGGGGCTGCGGGGGGTCGGGGCTGCGGGGGGCCAGGGCTGCCGGGGGTCGGGGCTGCGGGGGGCCGGGGGCTGCGGGGGGCCGGGGCTGCGGGGGGTCGGGGCTGCGGGGGGCCGGGGCTGCGGGGGGTCGGGGCTGCGGGGGGCCGGGGGCCGGGGCTGCGGGGGGCCGGGGCTGCGGGGGCCGGGGCGGCGGGGGGCCGGGGCGGCCGGGGGCCGGGGCTGCGGGGGGCCGGGGCTGCGGGGGGCCGGGGCTGCGGGGGGCCGGGGCTGCGGGGGGCCGGGGCTGCGGGGGGCCGGGGCGGCCGGGGGCCGGGGCTGCGGGGGGCCGGGGCTGCAGGGGGCCGGGGGCCGGGGCTGCGGGGGGCCGGGGCTGCGGGGGCCGGGGCGGCGGGGGGCCGGGGCGGCCGGGGGCCGGGGCTGCGGGGGGCCGGGGCTGCGGGGGGCCGGGGGCCAGGGCTGCGGGGGGCCGGGGGCCGGGGCTGCGGGGGGCCGGGGCTGTGGGGGGCCAGGGCTGCGGGGGGGCCGGGGGCCGGGGGTCGGGGCTGCGGGGGGGCCGGGGCTGCGGGGGGGCCGGGGGCCAGGGCTGCGGGGGGGCCGGGGCTGCGGGGGGGCCGGGGCTGTGGGGGGGCCGGGGCTGCCGGGGGCCGGGGGCCGGGGGTCGGGGCTGCGGGGGGCCGGGGCTGCGGGGGGGCCGGGGGCCAGGGCTGCGGGGGGCCGGGGCTGCGGGGGGGCCGGGGCTGTGGGGGGCCGGGGCTGCCGGGGGCCGGGGGCCGGGGGTCGGGGCTGCGGGGGGCCGGGGCTGCGGGGGGCCGGGGGCTGCGGGGGGGCCGGGGCTGCGGGGGGGCCGGGGCTGCGGGGGGCCGGGGCTGCGGGGGGCCGGGGCTGCGGGGGGCCGGGGCTGCGGGGGGGCCGGGGGCCGGGTCCGCTCACCGTCTGGGGGTAGGAGAGTGGCCTGAGGCGGTCGTAGTCCTCCTGGCCGGCCGTGTCCCACAGCCCCAGGTTCACCGGCTTGCTGTCCACCATCACATTGGCTGAATAGTTGTCAAACCTGCCAGGAGTGGACAAGATGGGAACGGGGCCAGCCAGACTCCAGGGCCCAGGATGTCCGGTTCATGTTGATCTACTCAGAGGCTGAGACTCAGAGAGGGGCTGCAACGGGCCCAACGTCACACAGCACCGTACAGCTGGGCTGCCTTTCATGTTTATTCCTTACTGATTCATTATAATAAAACATTTAAAATATCAATAAGCTAATGGAGGATAGTACTTCTTGATCCATTTTCTGCCATCACCTGTCTCTCAGAAAGGTCGTGTTTGGGGCTGCATAATATTCCTTCTGGGATTTGATGAGCATAAACCCCACCTGTGCCAGAGTTTATTCAATGACTGCTCAGCCCAGAAGCCAAGCCTGAGACAAGGGGATGTGGAGGAGTGTGTGTGTGGAGGGGACCCTAGGAAGCCTTGTGGAAATGCTTGCCCATCGTCATGAACACTGAGACAGACACTGAAGAGCAGTCCGGCAGAGTTCTGGGGCCCAGCAAGGCTCACCCTGCCCGTCTCCCTCCGCTCCATGCTATGCCCTCTGCCCAGACATCCCCCGACCACCAGCCTGTCCAAATAGCCCCACCATCCTGACCGGTGAGCCCTGCACTCTCCAGACCTCAGCCCCTGCCTGTGCCTGGAAGACTCTTCTACCCCTTTCCATTCTGGCCTCCTATTCATGCTTCAAAACCCTGCCTGAGAAATTCTCCTCCATGCAGAACTTCCCTGCTCCCGCTATGAAAGTCCCCTTCCTCAGGCCATGGCTCAGCCTTGACCTTGAGCAGGTATTTAGTGTCTCTGTCCCCACTGAAGGCAGGGCTCCCATGTGCCCCCCCAAAAGAAAACATCAGAGCCAGGGGTGTCACAGGGCACTGGCTTAGCCCCAGACAGGGTCCTTGCCATCTCTGCGCTCCTCCCACAGCCTGGAAAGCTCTGGGAACAGCACCCCAACTTTCCACACACCCCTCCCTCCTGCTAGCTGCCTGACTCTTACTCACCCTTCGGGAGCCTCTCTGACCCACAGCCACCATTGCCACCCCCCACCAGCTCTCCCCGGGGACTCGGTGCCCCAGGGTGGGCCCTGGCCCTGCGTGTTCCGCCAGCCCCTGAGCCAGCCTCCAGTCCCCTGTGCTCGCCTGCTCGCCTTCCCGAGGAAGGAGCCATCCCAGACATCCCCCCGGTCCCCTGGGGACACAGGCACTGCTGCTCAGGAGGCTGAGAGCTGAGGACTGAGCCTCAAAGCCAGCTCGGATGGGAGAGTCCATGAGACTCTTCCAGAATAACCAGCAAAATGCCTGACTAGAGGTGTGGGTCAAGAGATAGAGCACCAGCCACGAGCAAGCAAGCCAGGAGTACACAGTCAATGTGCAAGCCTCAACACTAGCAATTAAAAGAGAAAATGTGTGCTAGTCTCGGGGCTTGAACTCAGGGTCTAGATGCTGTCTTTGAGCTTTTTTTTTTTTTTTTTTAAACTCAAGATTAGCGCTTTGCCACGTAAGCTATAGCTTCTGGCTTTTTGGTGATTAACTGAAGAGTCTCATAGACTTTCCTGCCCAGGCTGGCTTCAAATCAGGATCCTCCGATCTCAGCCTCCCAAGTAGCTAGAATTACAAACATGAGACACTGGTGCCTGGGGCAAAAAAAATTAAAAGACACACAGCTTTGGGACACCTAGAGGGTGTACTGTGTCCTCTAACATCTTGGGCCCAGAGAGTCCAAGAGTCCTGGACTACAGGCATCTGTCTCTGTGCACCACCAGGGTCTCAGAGCCACCGCAACCAGAGAAGGCCTGGGCCCTGTCACAGTGCCCAGGCTGCGGGTGGGCGTTGTACATAGGTCCTGTCTTCCACAGGACGGAAGACAACAAGACTACATGTGACTGCTATCAGACAGATGGGGAAACTGAGGCCCTGGGAGGCTGGGTAGGCTTCCCAAGGCTGGCCAGCTCACAAACCTAGGTGAGCTCCGCCCTGCCTTGCCTCGTGCCAGGCCCCAGAGGATCACTGGGGACTCCTCACTGGGGCCAGCGGTGTGACTCCGGGTGCATGCCCTGGCCTCGCTGAGAACCCAAAAAGAGAAAAGTCCCTCTCTCCTGGGGCTGTCAGGAGGATGGCAGGAGGCAGCAGGCACTAGAACCTTCCACGAAGGAGCTGACCTCAGCAATCTCATTATCTATGACCCCAGAGGCCCGCAGGCCTCTCCCTAGAGAACCAGCTGCCATAAGGATCGTTCCGGATGCTGAATTCCCGGGACCTCTATTGCTTGAGGCTAGACGAGGTCAGCCAGGCCCAGGGCCGCCCTCCCACACCACCAGCCAGCCTTCCCTCCTGTGTCCAGGGAGGAGCGAAGGGTGCTGGGAGGACAGGGACTTGCCCGGGACATCCCGCCAGCCCCGTGAGCAACACGGCTATTTGTGGCTGGCCACAGCAGCACCACGGAGAGCTTTCCATGGAGAGGAGGGCAGGAAGATGGAAGGGGCCCTCCCTGAGCCGGAAGGACAGGGCGGTCAAGGTTCTTGGCCTTTGCAGCACAAGGCTGGCCTGGGCCTTTCTGCATAAGCTGGCTTTGAACCCTGATCCTCAGATCTCAGCCTCCTGAGTAGCTGGGATTCCTGGCGTGAGTCACCTCCTTAAGATCTTCCTTTGGTGCTGTACTTGAGTTTGAACGCCGATGCTTTGCTAGCTAGGTGCGCTATCATGGGAGCCTGTCCCTTTTTAGAGCTCACCTGGGCCTTGTCTTTCATGGAGTTATAAGGAGAAGGTAGAAGGGGTCACCCCCCCAACCCCACCCGTTTCACAGGATGGGGTCCTGCTGCCATCCATTAATATCCAGCACAGGGCCACTTCCAAAGCAGGCTCAGTCTCCTGATCTGAAAACGAGCCAAGCTCTCCTGGGGCCCTCCGGGATGTAGGGCATAAATCAGCAGGCTATAAATGTCAAGGCCGAAGGGAGGGGTGAGGAAGTCCTGTCAGCATCCTTCCAGAAGAAGGCCACTGGTCTCTGAGGTGGAGGGGAGGGGGAGGTAAGAGGGATACTGAGGAGGTGGTGGAGAGAGCCAATCAGGAGCTAGCTCCAAGGGTCCTGATGCCTGATTGGCTGGCCGGCAGTGCAGCCCACCCCTCCCCAGGTATCAATTCCCAAGCTGCAGGTTCAGGTCCCGCCCCTTAGCTGTTCACCCTCCAGGATTGGCCCAGTTCAGCACCTCAATTGGCTCAATTGCCTGCTGCAGGTCCTCCCCCAGCCCCATCGCCCCCCCCCCCCTTCCGAGCTCTCCGGCTACCTGCTTTCCCAAGCCCCCCTTTTCCTCCACCTCCAATGTCAAGTGTGACTTTTTCTCTCTCTCAGTCTCAGGAGCACAGGCCCCTCTCGGGCCTAGTCCAGGACTGCGCAAGGGCTGGGCACTGGCAGACAAGGGAGGAAGGATCTGGGACTGGTTAATACTTCCCGGGACTCCACATTTCATCACCAGGAAGAGTCGCAAGATGGGGCCAGATGCCCAGACCTTCTGTCAGGGGCCCGTCCCGTGGGTGGCTCCCCAACAGAATCAGCCCTGACCCAACCCCTTCGAGGGCCCAGCCAGGTGGAAAGTCAGCAAGACTCTCTCCAATTAACCACCAGAAAACCAGAAGTGGTGCTGTGGCTCCAAGTGGTAGAGCACAAATTTGGAGCCAAAGAGCTCAGGGACAGTGCCCGGGACGGTGCCCAGGCCCTGAGCTCAAGCCCCATGACCAAAAGAAGAAAAAAAAAAAGGATTGAGCAGTGGGGACCCCACCAACCCTCCACTTGGCCCTGGGCTCTGAAGCCAGGCCGGCCAGTGACCTTGGGGGATGGGCCACTTAGCTGCTGCGAGTCTGAGCTTCCGGGGGAACTCTGGTACTGTAACACCGCCTCCAGGAGGCAGGGCTGGCCCCCAGACCGGAGGCCCCGGATGGAAGCCACCGTGCCTGAGTGAGATGCTGAGCTGGGACAGGGAGCTCGGGGAGCCCTGGGTATAGTCACAGGGCATGAGAGACCAGACGGCTTCCTGGAGGAGGGGGCACTGGAGCGGGGCCTGCTGGCTTTCGTCACAAAAGCACTATGGGTAGAAGAGCCTGAGCAGAGGCCCTGAAGTAGGAGTGCTGGGAACTCAGAGCAAGCTGGGCTTCAGACACTCAGAGGCCGAGATCGGAGGACCGTGGCGAAGCCAGGCTCGGCACACAGATCCGAGAGACTCTTATCTCCAGCAGAAGGCTGGAGGTGGAGCAGGGGCTCAAGTGGTAGAGTGCCAGCCTCTAGTAAAAAAGAAAAGCTCGGAGACAGTGCCCAGCCCCTGAGTTCAAGCCCCCGTAGTGGCACAAATAATAATAATAATAATTTTAAGGAACTCCCGGCAAAGCGATGAGCCATGCTGGTGATCTGAGGGGGTGGGGGACTTCTCTGGGAGTGACAGGAGCCACTGAGGCCACAAGCCACCCATCCCCTCTTCCCCTCCCTCTGGGTCACATGACAGCCAGCTGCCACATCGAGGAACAGAGCTGGCCTCTGCCCCCCACCCCCCACCCCCCACCCCCCACCCCCCACCGGCCTCCGCTCAGACCAGGCCCCTGGTCCCTTTTCTGCCCTGGAAACAGGCCTCTGGCTCCCCACAGCCATGCCCGACCCCACCCCCTTCCCGACCTCCCAGCGGGTCCGGCCCCAGGGCCCCACTCACACGGTGGGGATGTATTCTCCGGGGAAGGCGTTGGTGGTGTAGCTGATGAGCAGACACGTCTTGCCTACGGCTCTGCAAGACAGGAAATGAGAGGCTGAGAGACAGCCATGGCTCTTCCCGATGCCTGGGGAGACCTTGGGGCCCTGTCTGGGCCTCCACTCCTGCATCCTCCAGCCTGGGCTTCCAGGAGGTCCCAGCATCCTCTGCTCCAGGCCTCAGGCTCCCCAGCTGAGACATCGGGCCAAAGCCGCCCGAGGCCTTCAGGGAAGTGCAGATTTGGGGGTGCTCACCCCGATTCTGGTCCCTGAGCACAGTGAAGGTGGTGAGTCAGAGGGTTAAGACTCGAGACGGCACCCACCAGAGCCAGATAAGGCTTGGGGGACCCCTGGGGCCTGAACTGGGCTCTGCTCTCTCAGTCTTGGGTTCAAATCTCAGCTCTCCCACCTACAGGTGGCACGGCCTGGGGCAAGCCATCTAGCCTCCCTCTGCCTCCATTTCCTGGCTTTGGCTCCGAGCCTGGGGCCCGTGACAGCCAGCCAGGCCCGCACCCCTCCTTCACCAACTCAGCCAGAGAAGAGAACAGGTTTTGAGATGTGGGTTCAAATCCTCTGAGGTCTTGGAAAATTACTTAACTTCTCAGAGCTTCGATTTCTCACCTACAAAACGGAATCTGTGAGGTTGGGGTTGGTGAGAGGTGAAGGCTAAAACAGAGAGAGAAGCCGGGCTCCGGCGGCTCACGCCTGTCATCCTAGCTACTCAGGAGGCTGAGATCTGAGGGTCACGGTTAGACGCCAGCTCAGGCAGGAGAGACCGTGAGACTCTTATCTGCAATAAGCCACCAGAAAACCAGAAGTGGCACTGTGGTAGAGCGCTCGCCTTGAGCTGAAGAGCTCAGGGACAGTGCCCAGGCCCAGAGTTCAAGGCCCACGAATGGCAAAAACAAAAACAAAAAACAGAGGGAGAGAGCTACACCTGTGCTTGCCTCCCCTCCGGCTGCGCTGCAGTCCAGAGCGCCTGCCAGGCTGGGAGGGGGCAAGAGGAGCTTGGCGGGGGGGGGGGAGGCCATGGGGGTCAGCACTGCCCCTCACCCCCCCCCCCCGCTCTGCTTGGTCTCCTCACTTCGGGTCTGAGTGGCCGCTCTCCTCCTCTCCCCTCCCCCCACACACAGGTGGAATGAGGAGCATAAGCCTTGACTTCTGCCCCCTGCCCAGTTCACACACACACACACACACACACACACACACACACACACACACACACACACACACACACACACACACACACACACACGAGCAAGGTGGGCTTCTCCCTGCCCCGCCCCCAGCAAGTCCATCAAGGTCAAGGCCAAGCCTCAAGGACTCAGCCAGGAAAGGGCCCAGCGGCCTCTGGGAGGCTGCAGGTTCTCCCTCCCAGCGGCCTCGCTGCAGAATGGGGGAGCAGGCTAGAACCCCTGGGAGGAGCAGAAGGGCCCCAGGCTGCACCTGTGGGCTGGGCTCTAATACGCCTGGCGGGCTGGCCTGCGTTGTACTCATTCTGCAGATGAGGAAATAACCTAGACCGCCCCGCCAAGGTCACCCCTCCATGGCCTCCTCCTGCCCCACCCCTACCCTCCCCGCGTCCACCCCTACATCCGCTGCACCCCAGCAGGCTGAGGCGGGGTGACAAGACCACAGCTTCTGGGCTGCGTCAACCCCCGGCCTCCCCTCTCCTCCCCCTCCCCCGCCCCGACCCTGCAGTGACCAGAGCCCAGCTCAAAGGACAAATGGTTGGCCAGCCTCGAACCTGCATCTGCACCTGTACCTTGGAGCTGGGCTTTGTGGGATCACAGCCCCAGCTCTCTTCTATAGCAGGAGCCCTGGGACTGCCACCCACCCACTGTCCTGTGCCCCCCCACCACACCCAGGTGGCTTCTGGGGAGGGGCGCGCCGTCCTCACCCACCCCACTGTGCTCTCTTAAGAAAGGAAGAGACTCCCCAGCCTCCGGGCTCCCCCAGCCTCCCGGCTCCCGGGTGTCTCAGGAGGGAACATGGGGAAGTTCAGCCAGTACCTACCCATCTCCCACGACCACGCATTTGATGGCCTGCATGGTGTCCGCAGCCGCAGGGACAGGGGTGAGCTGAGGGCTGAGAGCGTCTGTGTGGGGGGCCCGGGCGGAGAGGCAGGCGGGTGCCCCAGCTGTGAAGACAGGAGGCAGGAGGAAGCGGAAGGGGAACTTACCCAACCCGGGCTGCTGGCCCCACGGGCTGGCGGGCTTGCACAGGGCGGGGCATGTGGTCTGGGACCAGCCAGGGGCCCTCAGGTGCTGAGCCCAGCCCTGGCCACCCTCTGGTGCCCTCTGGGCTGGGAGACCCCATTTCCTGCCCACAAACAAGCAGAGCCTGAGTCCTCCAAGGACCTGCAGCTTCCAAGAATTCGCTCCACCTCAGGCCTAAGCACAGGCATTAAATGAGCGCCTACTGTGTGCTGGGCATAGTACCAGGGGGCTGGTGACTGGGCCAGGAGATACCTTGGCACATAGGGGGTCCCCCCCTGATAAAAGCCTGGCCCAGACTGGGAGCGCAGGGGTGGCAGTGGGGAAAGAAGGGGAGGGGAGAGAGAAGATAAATGGGGGTCCCTCAGTACCTCGCCTGGCCAGCCTTGAGCAGCCCACGGGGCCCCAAACCCTGGCAACCAGAGGCAGCTGAAATCAATGCTGTGGTCAAGAGGCCCCAGCTGCTCTTTGGGGGTCAAAGCCCGAGGCCCACAGCTCAGTGAGGGGAAGAAGGGGGTGTGCGCCCCGGAACAGGAAACACTACCTCCCCCGGTTGGGTCCAAGGTCACTGTCAGGGTCACGGCCCACCTCAGCAGCCTCAGGCTCCCTGGAGGGAACTGGGGAGCGGGAGGAAGCGAGGGAAGTGCAAAGGGCTGTTCCCCACGGTGGGAAAACCCCCTTCCCACCTTCCCCGAGGGGCACCAGGAGCCCCATCCTTTCCAGAACTTTCCACAGAGATATGCATCTGACTTTCACCAAGGGTCGGCTGAACCACTTGGCAGCCATCTGTGAAAACGACCAGCCACGGATGCCCACTGAGCTCCAAGTAGACAGCTCAAAGCTGCACAGACTCTTTGGGGGGGCCCTAACCTGGATCAGGAAACTGAGGTCCCCCTTGATCACCCTAGAGTCCCTTTCCTTATTTTCCACACTTCCTCCCTATCGACATTCTTTTTCTCTCCTGCTGTTAAGCCATAGGACACCCCAGTGCCAGTTAAAAAACAAAATATAAGCTGGGCACCATGGCTCACGCCCGTAATCCTAGCTACTCAGGAAGCTGAGATCTGAGGATCACAGTTCAAAGCCAGGTCAGGCAGAAAAGTCCCCAAGAGACTTATCTCCAATCAACCACTCAAAAACCAGAAAATGGAGTTGTGGCTCAAGGTGATAGAGCACTAGCCTTGAGCAAAAGGGCTCAAGGACAGAGCCCAGGCCCCGAGTTCAAGCCCCGTCACAACAACCAAAAAGATGCTGAGATACCAGCTTACCCGAGTCAGAATGGCCCACATCCTAAAGTCAGCCAACAACAAATGCTGGAGGGGATGCGGAGAAAGAGGAAGCCAATTACACTGCTGGTGGGAATGTACACTTATACAACCACTTTGGAAAGCAGTCTGGAGGGTCCTCAGAAAGCTAAATATAGATCTCCTCTATGACCCAGCCATACCACTCCTAGGCATCTATTCTGAACAACAGGAACCCATATACAAGGATACATGTACCTCCATGTTTATTGCAGCACTGTTCACAATAGCCAGGATATGGAAACAACCCGGATGAATGGATCCAAAAATTGTGGTATCTGTATACAATGGAATATTATGCAGCCATTAGAAAGGACAAAATAATGACATTTGCAGGGAAATGGATGGAGCTGGAAGAAATCATGTTGAGCAAGGTAAGCCAAAAGCAAAGAGACAAACGGTACATGGTCTCCCTGATAAGTGGATGTTAAATCCAAAATGTTAGGTGATACGACAAAATTAACAGGACTTAAGAAACAAAGGACTTCCACTCATCTGGTCGAATCACTACTGAATAACCCCATGCTGCTGATCACATGTATGGTGTGTATGTGCACACCAGAGGGGAACCAGGAGGACGACACAGAACTAGAGGGAATCAGGGAAAAACATACACCAGCGGGACCCATCAGCTGCACTGGACATTAACCAAAATGAACTAAGCAACTCAATGACAGCGATGGGAGGGAGGGAACAAGTGGGAAAGAGGGAACAGCTGATGCTATGCAAAACAAAAGAAATGTACATATCACCCAGTGTGGAAGAAATAACTGTATCGCAAAGCTCATAGAACTCATCAATGTGATAGACCAGGATAGACCATTTGCCCCATGAAAGTTAGAATGTGTTTGTGACTTTAATCATCACTATCCCACAATGCTGTAAGATTTGGGAAATTATGTAACCACTTAATCACGATAAAGAATTTTTAAAAAATAAATAAAGATGTAGCCAGGCACTGGCAGCTCATACCTATCAGGAGGTATGAGATCCAAGGAGATCTCAGGAGGCTGAGATCCAAGGCCTGCACTTTGAAGACAGCTTGAGCCAACAAATCTGAGCAACACTTATCTCTAACCAGCAAAAAGCTGGACCTGGAAGAGTGGTTCAAGTGGTAGAGTGCCAACCTTGAGCAAAAAGGCCAAGAGACAGCGTGAGACCCTGACTTCAAGGCTCGGTACTGGCCAAGACACAGTAACTACAGTAACTGGAACCCTGGATTGCACCCAGAGCAGAGAAGAGAAAGAGAAAATGCAAATCAGGTCTGAAACCTAGCAGGTGGGGAGGCGCCAGGACTCAGCTGGGACCAGGGTGCGGTGGGCGGCAGGCAAATGAGGCCCACACAGGGGAAGGGGGCTGGCTGCTCGCTGCTTTCATCCCCAAGAAACAAAACCAGCGTGTGGGGTGGGGGCCGGCACCCCTCTAGGAGCACAGAGCCGAGGGGTGAGGGGCACGGCCGCAGGCCCCGGCGAGCAGTCGATGTGCTGGGCTTTATCCTTCCAGTCACCCTGCCAGGGCATGGCTTCCTCAGGCCCAGCCGTACACAGCCGCGGCCGCCCCAGCACTGCACCTGCTCCCATTCCAGAGCGGTGCTTCTCCCCCACAGCACAGGCAGAACCCTCCTCGACTCAGAACCAGCCCCCATCATTCCGCACGAGGAATCCCATGCCACCTGAGGGCACAGCTCTGGGCACAACGGGACGCAGAGCCCCAGGACAGCGGCCATCGCGGCACCTCTCCAGTGTGGGGAACGCGGCTCGAGCACGTGACCCCTGCGAACCCCTACATCCATCGCACCCATTTTACAGATAAGCCAAGTGAGGCACACGAGCTCACCGGGCATGGTGTGAGCCTTCATCTCCTCCTCCAGGAGTCCCGTTTCACAGACAGAAACACCAAGGCCTGCCGGGGACCGGTGGCTCACGCCTGTCATCCTAGATGCTCAGGAGGCTGAGATCTGAGGATCACAATTCAAAGCCAGCCCAGGCAGGAAGCTCCCTGAGACTCTTATCTCCAATAAACCACTAGAAAACCGGAAGTGGCACTGTGGCTCAAGTGGTAGAGCGCTCACCTTGAGCTGAATGAAAAGTGCAGGGACAGTGCCCAGGCCCAGAGTTCAAGCCAGAAAGAAGGAAAGAAAGAAAGAAAGAGAGAAAGAAAGAAAGAAAGAAAGAAAGAAAGAAAGAAAGAAAGAAAGAAAGAAAGAAAGAGAGAGAGAGAAATAAAGAAAGAAAGAGAGAGAGAGAAATAAAGAAAGAAAGAAAGAAAGAAAGAAAGAAAGAAAGAAAGAAAGAAAGAAAGAAAGAAAGAGAGGAAAGAAAGAAAGAAAGAGAGGAAAGAAAGAAAGAAAGAGAGGAAAGAGGAAAGAAGGAAAGAAAGGCAGAAAGACAGAAAGACAGACAGACCAAGGCTCACCACAAAACCCCATGGCCACCCAGGCCGAATGCCTGCACCCATACAATCACATCCACCCGAACCACACAACCCACACGAGAGCTCCGCCCTCCAGCATCCACTTGATCCGTGGGTCTGTCTGACTCCACCCAGGAGCCAGGAGCCCTGCTTCTGTTTGCTCCGCTCCACAGCAGACCTTTCTACCAGCTGGGTCAGCCTGCCGGCCTTGCACTTCTGTTCTGGGGGACCCTCTGTTCTTCCGTATACATTGTGGATGAAGCCTATCAGGTTCCCCGAAAGGCATACCCGTTCACATCTAATGGGAGCTGGGAAGATTGGTTCTGGCATCTGCCTGTCAATCAACTTGCAGCATTTCCCCTCCAGAAAGCTCACGCCCTTCAAGTGATTTCTCTCGGGATACCTCATTACTTTGGGCACTGTGATAACTAATATTTTTATTTTTATTGTATTTTATTTGTCTGGGACCAGGACTTGAACTTAGTATCTGATGCTTTTACTCTTGGCTGTCGCTCTACCACCTGAGCCATAACTCCAACCCCATAACAAATACTTTAACATTGAACTTCTTTGCTCTCAATATGTAGCGTCAAAGTTTATATGTTGAGCTCATACATGTAAAAACCTCAGGTGGAAATTCTCATGATAATTTATCTCCAGATTGTGCTACTTACTAATGTAACACTGTCTTGCTGACAAGTCGTATTGTTTATGAAAAATGATTTCTCCTTCCTGATCTATTTTTTCAGTCATGGGGCTTGAATCCAGGACCTGGGTGCTGTCCCTGAGCTCTTTTGCTCAAGGCAAGCACTCTACCACCTTGAGCCACAGCGCCACTTCTGGTTTTCTGGTGGTTTATTGGAGATCAGAGTGTCACAGACTTTCCTGCCAGGGCTGGCTTTGAACTGTGATCTGAGGATACTCAGATCTCAGCCTCCTGAGTAGCGAGGACGCTGGTGTGAGCCACTGGTGACCAGTTCCTTCCTGATTTTTTTTTCACATGATTTCTTGGCTCCTTTGGATTCTTTTCTGCAGGCTGGAATCAAATCAGAGGAATGGTAGTGACAACAACTTTAAAGAAAACGCTGCAATGCTGTACCATTGAAGCTGGCATTCCCTGCAGGCTTTGAACAGATCCAGGAAAGAATTCCCCATGGTTCTCAGTAACGCGCCAAGTTTTGTTTGTATCATGTTTCTCTGTGCTGGGTGCCGGTGGCCCACGTCTGTAATCCTAGCCATTCAAGAGGCTGAGAACTGAGGATCGAGATTCAAAGCCAGCCAGGGCAGGAAAGTCCTTAAGACTCTTATCTCTAATGAGCCATGAAGACCCCGGAATGGAGCTGTGGCTCAAGTGGGAGAGTGCTAGACTTGAATGGGAAAGCTCAGGAACAGTGTCCAGGCCTGGGTTTGAGCGCGCACACGCGCACGCGCACGCACACACACACACACACACACACACACACACTACAGTTCCTGATGTCCCAGTGCTGGCCATCGTGCATGCCCTAGAGACCACAGCCTCAACTCCATGCAGCGAGACAGGGCGTGTGGTTCAGTCTAGGGCACAGAGTGGAAAGGACAGTGGGGCGGCCACTTCTGAACCCTCTGCCCTGTCCTCCCCTCCGGACCCCTCCCCCAAACCCCACAGGCTCCACCCTGCTGGGACGCAGCCACACTGCCTTCACCAGGCCCAAACCTCAGTACTGTGAGGAGCCAACCTCTGTTCTTTATAAACTACCCAGTCTCTGGCACTCTGTTACAGCTGCGGGACGGAGACACCACCGCCCAGGAGCTAGAGATGCTGGGGTTCTGGGGGCTGTTTGAGAGATACACACACTCACTCCTTGTCTCTGAGACTCAACCTGTCTGAGCATTTCGGCGAGGGCCGCTTCACCTGTGTCCACGCGCGCTGCCAGCCACCGCACTGTTTGTAAGCCGCTGGCTTCTAGCTGCCATCATGCCAGGAATGAGGGGACCGGTGTCTGTCAACCACTGTGGCCGGGACCGTGCCTTCCTTAGCCCTCCTGTCCCTTCTAATTTATTTTTCTACACTACTGGGGCTTGAACTGGACACTGTCCCTTTGCTATTTTGTTCAAAGCTGGCACTCTACCTGGGCCACAGCTCCACTGCTGGCATTTTGGTGGTTAATTGGGAAATAAGAGTCTCATGGACTTTCCTGCCCGGGCTGGCTTCAACTAGCGATCCTAGGATCTCAGCTTCCTCAGTAGCTGGGATTACAGGCGTGAGCTACTGGCACCCAGCCGTGTCCATTTTTATGCATCAAGGTTTTACTAGTTTCATTCTTTTTTTTTTTTTTTTTTTGGGTCCAGTCGTGGGGCCTGAACTCTGGGGCCTGGGCGCTGTCCCTCAGCTCTTCAGCTCAAGGCTAGCACTCTACCACTTGAGCCACAGCGCCACTTCCCGCTTTTTTCTTTTTGCTTATGTGGTGCTGAGGAATCAAACCCAGGGCCTCAGACATGCAAGGCAAGCGCTCTACCACTGAGACACCTTCCCAGCCCCTTACTAGTTTCATTCTATGAATTGACCATACTGTCTCTTTTTCTAATTTTAGAGAAATTTGAATATCATTGAATGACTTCTTCCTGCTATTTTATAAACTTTGCAGAGGAATCTGAGCCTGGTTTTGGAATTATGTGGAAGAAAGATGGGGTAGATTTAAAGCTCTTAACTCGATTTCTTTAACTTATTCAGGACTATTTGGAATTTCTATTAATTCTTGATTCATCCCTTACATATTTTTTTAGAATGTTGTCTCTTCTTGGGTTTCCAAATTCATTGGCCTAAAGCTATTTGTGGCATTGTTTATCTGCTTTTATTTTTCTTAATCATTTACTTATTATTTTTGTGGTGGTTCTGGGGTTTGAACTCAGTACCTAGAGTTTACTAGGCAGGTGCTCTACCACTTGAACCACTCCCTCAGCCCTTTCTCCCTTGGGATAATAGCTAGCAATAAGAAGAAGAAATAACAGCATGAAAACATTTTTAAAGGAAAACTTTGGGGTGTAGATGCCATCAGCCCCCCTATCTCTGGCAGGTCCCCTGGAGTCAAGTCTGGGAATTATGAGTCAAGACCTACTCTGGCCAGGAGCTAGTGGCTCACACCTGTCATCCTAGCTACTCAGGAGGCTGAGATCTGAGGATGGAGGTTCAAAGCCAGCCTGGGCAGGAAAGTCAGTGAGACTCTTATCTCCAATAAACCACCAGAAAACCGGAAGTGGCGCTGTGGCTCAAGTGGTAGAGCGCTCTCCTTGAGCTGAAGAGCTGAGGGACAGCGCCCAAGCTCAGTGGAGACAGGTGACAGAGCGGGTGGCTGGACACCCCTCCCCCCCTCCCCAGCACCTGGCCGCACCCGCAGGATGCAGGGAGGGGACTTTTTCCCAGGAGATCCCCAATGACCACTGTGGCCCCTTCCCACCAGGGGCTTTCCTGGCCACGCCGGCCTCCATCTGTGCCTGGATCAGGTCTGCACCCCAACTCGCCCAGCCGTGGGTCCCCAGGTCCCAGGGCCCCTGGGCCGGCTCTGCTGCCACCTGCCCTCGGCTGTCTCCCCTCCCCCGCCCCCAGGCCTGCCGCTCAGGGTCCCACTGACTCCAAGGTCACCTTCAAGGTCATTCTGGGCAGGAGCTGGCTGGTTTCTGTCCCTGGTGTTCCTAGAAGTTTGGTCCCCACTCTGGATAAAGAGCTTTGTCAGTGCCCCCACGGGCCACTGCGGGCGTGGCGCAGCTCCTGCTCATGAAGGAGGTGTCTGGTCTTTTGTGACTCCAGCCACCAGGCCACGCTCACCGAGCGCCTGGAGTCTGAAGGTGGGGCGCTGGGTGGCAGGGGCGCGGCACCCCCGGGGCTCTCCCAACACCCGCCACAGCGCCTCGCAAGCTCCACAATCTCTGCCACGTGCTGTGTGTGTGCGCGCGTGCGTGTGTGCATGTGTGCGTGCATGTGTGTGTGTGCATGCATGCGTGCATGCGTGCATGTGTGTGTGTGTGAACTCAAGGCCTCACATTGGTTTTTTTTTTCTACACACAGTTGGCATTCTACCACTTGAACCACACCCCCAGTCTGGCTTTCATTTCTTTTGCTGGTTAATGGGAAATAAGAATCTCAAGGTCTTTTCCACCGAGGCTGGCCTCAAACCTCAATCCTCCAGATCCCAGCCTCCCGAGTAGCTGAGATTACAGGCGTGAGTTACGCTTGTCTGGCTGCTCACTGGTTATTTTTTTGATGCTTCAGAGGCAAAGTGCACTGCAGGACAGTTGTAATCTGCCTGTGAGCGAGCGGATTTCCAAAGGGTTAAAGCTGTCCAGCAAGGCTTTCTTTCTCCTAAGCTGCGGTCTCATACATACTGGGTGCCCATTTCCTTATTAGATGTCAATCTTTCCCACTGATTTGCCTATCAGGGAAATGAGCTCTGGTCTGGGAAAACCCAGTTGGCTTCTGGGCTTTCATTCTGGTGGCAGGAGCCACACAGATGTCTCCGTACTGAGTCCCTCCGTTCTCTTTCCTCTGGTGGCTGTGGGGTTTGGGGAAATTAGCTCTCAGGATTGCCCCATTCTGTACTTGTGTCTTATGAACATCTGCCCTTGCTGCTCCTCGTGGCATTGTGCTCCGAGTCGCCCGCTCACCTCCTGACACATCCTGGGGCACCACGTCAGCCGGGACCCACGCTCTGGGGCCCAGGAGGAGACCGAGTGCAGGCCCGGCGCCGGCGGGCACCGCCTTCCCGGGGGGCAAGCTGCCCTTGTCCCTTCAAGCATGAAGCCTGAAGTCAGCTCTGGATGAACCGGCCTGGGTTCTGGGTCCTTCGCCTCCCTGCCCAGCACCCGGGTCCCCTGGAGCCCTCAGACCACCTTCCTTTCCTTGCTGGGATTTGAACCTGACCTTGTGCTGGATAGTCAGGCACTCCACAGCTGAGTCCCCCGCCCCCCCGCCGTCTTTTCTTCATCCTTCCATCTTCCCTCCCTCCCTTCACTTTTTCTCCTTCCTTCCCTCTCTCTTTCTTTTTACTTTCCCTCTCTTCGTGTGTGTATTCCAGTACTAAGACTTGACCTCAGAGACTAGCCATCGTCCCTGAGCTTTTCTCTCAGGGCTGGTGCTCTACCCCTTGAACCACAGCTCCACTTCTGGCTTTTTGTGTTAATTGGGAGCTGACAGATTTTTTTCTGCCGGGGCTGGCTTTGAGCCATACTCCTAGATCTCAGCTTCCTGCGTAGCTAGGATGACAGGTGTGAGCCACTGGGGCCCGGCCTCCCTCCTTCCCTCCCCACCCCCACCTCCTCCTGCCTGTGCCTGCTGAGTGCTGGCATCCCAGGCTTCTAGAACCCTCCTTCTCCTAGTGCCCACCTGGAGGCGGGGTTTGGGAGCCCCTCCTCTTCCTGGGGAGGCGAAGCTGGGGCTCTGGCCTGAACCAGCTCCTGTCTGCCCTGTGCCTCCCAGGGAAGCCCCAGCCCAGGTTCAGTGCCGAGGTGGGGGGAGGCGGCCCTCCAGCCGCCAGCCCCTTCACCCCGTTTTCCTGGACATCAGATGCTGCCCCTGCTTCCTATTTGTCCTCCAGGTCTGAGCCCCACACCCCACTCATGTCCCCAGGCCTAGGGCAGAGGCCCCAGCCCGGCCTGCTGCCCGTGTTAAGGCAGCAGACTGCTGTGTGGGGACGGGAGAGCTTAGGGCTCCTCCAGTCCATCCAGCCGCCCCTTCCCCCAGCCACACCAGTGAAGGATAGGTACTGCGTGCGGTGGCTGGCTACGTGGCCCGTTCTTCATTCTGCACACGTCTCCCAGCCTCTTCCTGCTCTGCTTCCCCTGGGGAATGGCAGTCGTCCCCCGCCCCCCGGGAGACAGCCAGCGAGCAGGCTGGCTATAAATCTAATGATCATGCAGGTGGCTGGACAGGCCAGGGACGTGTGGAGGGAGAGAGTGGGGCCCAGCCTGAGCCTGCCCGGGGGCTCGGAGAGCGCCGTCTGGGGAATGGCCGCGGGCGGGAGGGGGCATGCGCGCCCCCAGGGCGGCCAAGGAGCCCGAGCGCAGACTGCAGAGCGGCCAGACGCCCGCTAATGTCATCTTGGACTTATTACTCTGGGGCGTGATGGGAACCCCGGAGCGCCCCCTGGCGGCCGAGGGGGGGCTAGGCCCGGGGGACCAGGGGGGACAGGTTTGAGGCAGGCACCACCCAACGCGGCCATGTGGAATTCTACTTCAGAGGATCAGGATTCGACGGCACGGTAAAAAAAAAAAAAAAAGGAAAAGTGTGTCAGGTTCCCTCCTAGGAGAGCCCCCCTCCGCGCCCACCCCCCTGAGGTCCTCTATGTGTGGACCCCCATCACAGGGGGCTCCCGGGCACCCCAGCCCAGCCCAGGCCACCCCACGCTCTACCACCTTGAGCCCCAGCGCCACTTCCGGTTTTCTGGTGGTTTGTTAAGAGATCAGAGTCTCATGGACTTTCCTGCCCGGGCTGGCTTTGAACCGCAGTCCTCAGATCTCAGCCTCCTGAGTAGCTAGGATGACAGGCGTGAGCCACCGGCGCCCTACTTCAAGCTGTGTCTGTCTCTCTGTGGTTCACCTGGTCAGGTTCTGCTCCCCAAGATCACACCTCCTCCATCACCCACATCACCCCGAGACAAGCCAGCGACGGCCACTAGCCACGAGAGCCAGGGAGGGAGGCCAGCAATGGAGCTGGACGGGGAAGACAGAGCTGGAGCTGCGTGCCCTCCCGCGCCCAGTCCTGCCTCCCCAGATCCCCCGAGTCCAGGCGGTGGGAGGGAGGGGGGGTCCATTCCCTGCAGGCCATCCCAGAGGCTACCACAGGGGGGCGCCCGCGGGCTGGCTGTGCCATATCAGAGGAACCAGACAGGGGCCAGAGGGAGGCCGGGCTGAGGATGTCCAGGCTGTTTGGCCACTGCGGCCCGCCTTGAACACGCACTCAGGTCCTGAGTTCCAGCCTGCCCCACCCCATGCTGGTACACACACACACACACACACACACACACACACACACACACACACACACACACACACACACTTTACCCAAGGCTGCTGCAGGAAACAGAGCCAGATAACCTCCAGTCCCGAGACCCCTGATCGGTCATCATCTGGTCGCTTCCCAGGACATGGAAGTGTGGGCCTGGGTTTGCTATGTAAGGTGCAGGGAGCCGGGGCTGGTGGCTCACGCCTGTCATCCCAGCTACTCAGGAGGCTGAGATCTGAGGATCCCCGTTCAAAGCCAGCCCGGGCAGGAAAAGTCTGTGAGACTCTTATCTCCAAAGTGGCGCTGTGGCTCAAGTGGTAGAGCACTAGCCTTGAACTGCAGAGCTCAGGGAACATGGAGTTCAAGCCCCATGACTGACAAAAATTAATTAATTTAAAAAAGCTGAGTTTCACATTTGCCTGAGCTTCCTGGCAGCTGGAAGGAAAAGGGAAACAGCAAGTTCCCCAGTCCTCCTTACTGGGAAAGGAGAAGTAAGCCGGGCTTCCAGGTGTGAGCCACCAGCAGCAGCTCCACATTCTCGTCTTGCAGTGACTCAGGAAACTCGTGCGGTGGTCAGGGCGCAGCGTGGCCAGAGCGGCCCGCTTTACCCTGGGGTTAGCTCCAGTATGTTTCCCCCACAACCAAGGGAGTCGCGGGTCCACGTCCCTAGTGTCCTGGCTTCTGCCTGAGCCATCTGCAATGGGGCCAGGCGTGCCTGCACACAGCCTCAGGTGTCTCTCCAGTGACAAGACAGCACAGGCTGTGACATGTATGGGTGAGTTCCTGCTGCATAACAAAACACCCCACGCTTTCCATCTCAGACAGCGAAGCGGAGAGGGCCTGCCACTGGTGCCCAGCACAGACATGATCCTGGATCTGTAGTCACCGGGAAGTGACACTGTCCCTTGCTGGAGCCATTACCCTGGGCTCCGTGCCCAGGCTGGGCACGGGTGCCCAGTTCCTGTGGCAGTTGTGTTGTAGCTAGGTTTTGCATCTCCCCCTCTGCTCTCTCCCTTGTTTCATTCATTCATTCATTCATTCATTCAACACTCAAATGCTTTCTCTCCCCACAGTTTATGGGAATACAAATGAATAAATGGAAGGCGGCCCTGGTCACCCAAAGCACAAGCATCTATTTTCTAGATAATTCTTTTACCATCTCCCCTTCCCCTAAAGGATTTGAATCAGCCTGGCGGGAAAGGCACAAGCGATGAATTTACGAACGTCAACCAAAGAAGAAAAGTAAAGCCAAAAGCAGCTGTGATGGCCCCGCCCATCTCACGAGCGTCCCTGGGGTGAGGATTCTCTCTCTCCTCCCAAAGGCAGGAAAAGCAAAGCTCACTGCGCCTGCGCAGGTAAGAGACGGGCCCAAGTTCACCCAGGTCCATACGTAGATGAACGTCTAATGTGAAGGTGAGTTTCCCAGCAGCCTCAGGGAAAATGGAAAGCAGAAATGCTATCCAATTACTCACTAGACCGGAAGCAGCTAGACATGTCTTTGGGGGAAGCGTTTTGATACTTGTCTTTTTCTTAAGGGGGAGTTGCTGAAAGCTGGGGTGGGGGGTGGCAGGGACGGGGGTGGGGCTGGGCCTAGGGGAGTAAGGAGATGGCTGGGTGTTTGCTGCTGCTCCTGGAGGGGAGAGGGGTCTGTCCTCAGGGCCGGCTCCCCGGGCGGTGCGCGTGCGCCCCCCTTCCCCCGGCCGCCACTCCCCGCTGGCCCCCCAGGCCCGGACCCCCACCGCCGCCTGGATCTCTGCCCACTTGAGGAAGTGATGCTGCGCCCGGGCTGCACAGACGCAGGCGGCCCAGCCAGCCGCTTCCTCCCGCCCTGGGCGGGGCCATGGCGGGGCCGTGGGCTGAGCGCCCCGCCTGCCCACAGCAGCCGCTGGTCAGCCCACCCGCCACCCGGCTGCCTTTCCACGGGACCGCAGGATGGACCTGCGCCCCCCAGGTGAGCCAGCGCCCCTCCTCGCAGCCTCCGCGGGACTGAGGGGGGTAGAGGCCGCCTCCCCCGGCCTTGGGCGCAGGCGTGGGGGTGCCTGTAGCCTCCGGCCAGGCCACCCCAGCTCCACAGCACGGAGGGGGCCCGAGGGGACAGGGCTGGAGCAGAAACCTAAAGGAGGCAGCGTGGCCGGAGGGGCAGCCAGGGTCTGGGAAGGTCACTGGTGAGGACCGGACTTGACATGTCTGGGTGATGCAAAGGCCCTGTGGCCTCTTTTGAGCCTCAGGCACAGGGCTGGCCTTTGAGGAGTTGGGGACCTCGCCTGGCGCTGGGGAAGGGCCAGTGCTGGCCAGGGCAGGGGGGGGGGAGGAAGCCTGACAGGGCCCCTCCAGGTCATCAGGGCCCCAAGTGTGTGGGGACAGAGGAGACGGGGGACAGGCCAGGGTGGCTCGTGTTGGAAAGGGACCAGGCCTGGCGCTTCATCCCAGACTGCTCCCCTGGGGAGAGACCCCAAGGCTGCAGGAGCCGCCAGGCCCCGCCCATGACTTCAACCTGGGCCCCTGGGCAGCTCTTCCGAGGGAGGGAAAGGGAGGCCGGGGCTCCCGCCCTGAGGCTGGGCCGGGCCCCCAGGGCAGGGCGGCCGGAGGAGGCTCGCAGGGCCGGTCACACAGGGCTGAGGTCCTGATGCACACAGGGCACCCGCGGTCACCGGGGGTCAGAGGAGGAAACCAGGCCCAGAAGAGAAGCCCAGAGAGGAGGGGGCCAGCCCGGCCTGGGGGGGGCTGGGGGGAACATCCCCGATGGGGACCCCTTGACCAGTCCATCCTGTGAGCTGTCCTGCGCAGTGCTTGCTCAAGTGGACAGATGGACGGATGGACAGGTGGACAGCAGACAGGCCTGGGCCTGTGTCCCCTGAGCTGTAGTGTGGGGTGCGTGGAATGCCCCAGACGGACGAGGAGGCTGGGGGAGGGAGTCTTTCCAGGCCGGGGTGGTCAGGGAGGACTTCCTGGAGGAGGAGGAGGCGGGAGGTGGTGCTGAGCGCAGTCCTCCGCTGGCCTGAGCCAGGGGCCCGGGGCTGGAGGGGACCTGCCTCAGCCAGGGGGTTCGCCGGGGCGTGGAGCCGGCCTCTTCCTGCTGTGGCCTGTTTCCCCACCTGTCACAGCTCTCCCAGGCTGCCTGCCGGCCGGGCCGGGCAGCAGGCCAGGCCGCCCCAGGGCTGAGCGGGCCAGGGTGAGGAAGCCACCGCGGTGCCCTGCAGGCCACAGGCTGACCCCCCCCCCGCCCACCCCCCTTCCTGGGCCCAGGCGCCCCCTCCCCCGGGGGAGGGGAAGTAAGGCCAGCTGTCCTGGAGGCAGAGCTGTGAGCACCAGAAATACACTGGAAAGGGGAAGTGGGGGTCGGCGGGCAGGGCCGGGCAGGGCCGGGCAGGGCACGGAGTGGGCCCGCCAGGCCGAGGCCCCGGGCTGGGGAGGGGAGGGGCTCGGAGGAGGACAAAGCAGCTGGGCTGTGGTAGCGGTGGTTAGAACCGTGTGATGTTTGTGGTGTGTGTGTGTGCGTGTGTCTGTGTGTCTGTGTCTGTGTGTATGTGTGTACCAGTCCTGGGGCTTGAACTCGACGCCTGGGCACTGTCCCACTCTACCACTGGAACCACAGCGCCACTCCTGGCTTTTTTTCTTTGTGGTTTATTGGAGATACGAGTCTGACAGACTTTCCTGCCCAGGCTGGCTTTGAACCGCCATCCCACCAGCACCTGGTGGATTTTTGTGTTATTACCATTTTAAAAAAATGCATCTCCTATTCAGGCATGGTGACACAGCTACTCGGGAGACTGAGCGCGGTTTGAAGCCAGGGCAGGAAAGCCCATGAGACTCTTATCTCTAAACAATCACCCAAAGAGCAAGAGTGGAGCGGTGGCTCAAATGGTAGAGCGCCAGCCTTGAGTAAAAAAGCTAAGGGACAGTAACCAGGTCCCGAGTTCAAGACCTAGTACACGCGCGTGCGCGCATGCATACACACACAGAGACAGACAGAAAAATTCATCTCCTAGGAGGGAGTTGAGTCCAAAGTCAGCCTGAGCAGAATGTAGCAAGACCTTACTCAAAAACAGAAAGGGGCTGGGAATGTGGCTCAGTGGTAGAGTGCTTGCCTCGCATGCATGAAGCCCTGGGTTCCATTCCTCAGTACCACACACACACAGAAAAGGCCAGAAGTAGTGCTGTGGCTCAAGTGACAGAGTGCTAGCCTTGAGCAAAAGCAGCTCAGGGACAGCGCCCAGGAGTTCAAGTCCCAGGCCTAGCAAAAAAAAAAAAAAAAAAAAAGGAAATAGGAAAACCGTGTGGCGGCTCACTGACGAAGTGCATGCTGAGCAGAGAGGAGAGGGCACCTCCCACACAGCAACCAGAGGGGAGAGTCCTGGGCCCAGGAGAAGAGGGAGGAGCCAGAGCTCCTACCTAGAACTTACCGGTAATTGGGTGTGGTGATGCATGCTTGTAATCCCAGCCAGGCAAGAATTGGAGCTCCAAGGGAACTGAGATCCAAGACCAGATCAAGTAAAAAGTTAGTGAGACCCCATCTCAATCCGTAAGCCAGGTGTGGTGGTTCCTGCCTGTCATCCCAGCTAACATGGCAGGTTGTAGATAGGAGGATTGCAGCCCAGACCAGCCCAGGCAGAAACCTAAGGCCTTCTACAAATCCTAAGGAAAGAAGAGCCCTGGGCGTGGCTCACGTGGTAGCGTAGCTCACATCACAGAGGTAAGGACACCCTGCTAGGGACACCCAGGGTCAGGCATAAAATCTCCTGTCCACCCTGGCCTGGGGACCCAGGCTGTGTGGCCTGGCCACAGAACCCATGTGAGTGACAGCGGCGGACAGAGCCCAAATGATCTGCAGCAGGCAGGAAGGCCGCACCTCTCAGTCCCCACTTATTCCAACCCCCAGAGAAGACAGATCCAAGGGCCCAGCCCAGCTCAGTGGCCGGGCCCCGGGTCATTTTTTGCCCCACTGCCTGGGGACAGGGGATTTTCAAGTGTTCCCGCCTCCCCTCCCAATCCCGTCTCACCTTTGCAAAATAGTAACATGGCGACCATACCACTTCATACTCACTTCCCAGACTCCCTTGCAGCTACGTGTGGTCATGTGACTGCCCTCTGGCCAATCAGGGGCCCCGAATGTTCAGGGAGGCCTCTCAGCGGAGGTGGCCTAAGTCCAAGCAAGCTGGCAGGCATGGATTGGACCCCGGAGGGAAGAGGCCTGTGGGACACGGGTCAGCCCAGCGTCTCCTCCCCCCAGAGCCCGGGGAGCTGAGCCGCGGGGAGGCCGAGGAGCTGCAGCAGATCCAACAGCGCCGGAAGCAGCTGCTAGAGGACATCCAGGTGCGCACGGCCACGCTCGCACACGCAGACCTGGCCCCAGCCTGGTCTCACAGCCCTACCAGCCTGTGGCCTGGGGGCGCCAGGGGAGTGGCACGGGGCTAGGAGCCAGAGAGGGAGCAGCTGCTGAGTGTTGAGCGCACCCCAACCCACTCTGCCCACTTCCCTCCACCAGGCAGACCCTTGGGTCAAGATAACACCATTACATGCCCGGCTGGCAGCTGACCAGTCTCTGAACTACTCAGCAGCCCTGAGACCGAAGGGCTGCAGTCCTTGGGCATGCCGGCCCCTGGGCCTTGGCACATGCCCTTCCTCTGCCTGCCGCTCCTCCAGCTCTCCTCGTGGCCCCTCCTTCTCGCTACTTCATCCTCTAACCACACAGCTAAGCTAGTGTAGGTCCTGCTCTTTCTGTACTGTCCATCCGATAAAGACCCCAAGGCTGTGAGTCCAGCGGTCCTCGGTGAACCCCCATTTTGTCCAGAGGGAGCCATGCAGCCAGGCTTTCACCTGGGGTCCGAGCTGGCCTCCCAGTCCAGTGTTGGCCTGCGTGCTAGGACAAAGCTGGGGAGCCCTCCGCAGAGAGCGGGGTGGGGGGGGCTCCCGGGTGCTGCTGTCCTGTGGTGCGGGGAGGGGGCTGGACCCGCTGCTCTTGCTCCGTCAGCTCCCGGGGAGGAGGGGGTGCGGCAGGTGGGGCAGGTGTGTGGGGGAATGGGGGTGGTCTGGACCCCTCCTGCCCTGCCTGGCCCTGACCGGCCCGGCCCGCCCCATCTCCCCGTCCCCGCAGAAGCTGAAGGAGGAGATCGCAGATGTGTTCGCCCAGATCGACTGCTTCGAGAGCACTGAGGAGAGGTAAGGCCGCCCAGAGGGGCCCCGCACGGGGACCAGCTCCCGGCCCGGTGGGGCTGGACGGCCCTCCTCACACCCCCCTCCCACCCCCTCCTCCATGCAGTCCCCCCCCCAGCCCTGGCCAGGAGTGGCTGGCATGGCGAGGAGGGGGGAGGAGGAGCGCCAGGCCCAGGACAAAGGGGAGGACCAGGCGGCCGCGCGGCCCGCACCCACCCCTGCCTCTGTGGCCCGGGGCAGCCCTTGCACTCCCTGGGCCTCAGTGTCCCCACGGCTGGCCCCAGTGCAAGGCTTAGGACTCAGCGGCCCCCCCCTGCTGCCCACTGCTCCCCCGACCCAGAGCACTGTCTGGCTTGAGCTTGTCCTGCCCCCCAGCTGTGCCCCCCCAGGGCATGTCCTCTCCCTAGGAGGGTGTTGGGGGCTGGAGGCAGGGGGCCGGGGGCCGGGGGCTGGGGGCTGGAGGCAGGGGGCCAGGGGCCAGGGGCTGGGGGCTGGAGGCCGGGGGCCAGGAGCTGGGGGCTGGAGGCCGGGGGCCAGGGGCCGGGGGCTGGGGGCTGGAGGCCGGGGGCCAGGAGCCGGGGGCTGGGGGCTGGAGGCCGGGGGCCAGGGGCCGGGGGTTGGGGGCTGGAGGCCGGGGGGCCAGGGGCCGGGGGCTGGGGGCTGGAGGCCGGGGGCCAGGGGCTGGGGGCTGGGGGCTGGAGGCCGGGGGCCAGGAGCTGGGGGCTGGAGGCTGGGGTTGGGGGTCCAGGCCCGGAGCTGGGGCCCCGGGGGCCAGGGACCCAGGCAGCCCAGGCAGGCATGTGTCTGCCCACAGCCGGACGGCCCAGAAGGAGAAGGAGCTGTGCGTTGGGCGCAAGAAGTTCAACATGGACCCCACAAAGGTGAGGGGTGCGGGCTTGCACGGGGCCCCCTCCACTGGCACGGGGGGTGAGGGCTGAGCTGGAGCCTGGGGGACCGTAAACCGGCCGGGGGCTCCCCCACCCGCCCCTGTTAGATCTGGGGCTTGGTCCCCAGAAATGTCCAGTGCTGGGCGCAGACTCCCCCCCAGGCTCTTGGGGGGACATTGCCAGCCCCCTCCTGCAGGGACAGGGCCTAGAGGAAGCCAGGCCAAGGTGTGAGCACGTGTGTAACGCAGATGTGAGCTGAATGGGAGGCACTGTGTGAATGGAATATGCACGTGTGAGTGTGAGCTGCATGTATGTGCGCATGTGCACTGTGTGCGAGTTCCACGTGGGAGAGCACAGGGTGCCTGTGTGTGTGCACATGAGCTGCGTGCAAACACACGTGTGCGGATACACTTGCACACGTGCATGCAAGGACACAAGCGCACTCACGTGTGCACACGCCCGGGCTCTGAGGGTGCACAGCCAGGTGGGGCCACGGCACTGCTGTTCCCCTTAGACATGGCGATCACGGGCCTGACGCCCCCCAAACCAAGTGTGATTTTAAACACCAGGAGCTTCAGGGCTCAGCCACTGCACTTAGAATCATGCGTGTTTGCCGGTGGCCAGACTCGGAGCAGGACCGGCTGCTGGGGAGTTGGGAGCACCCGGCCAAACCTGGCTTGTTGCCAGCGCGCTGGTGCTTTGCTCTCCTCCAGCCACAGGCAGCCGCTGCTCCGCCGGCTGTGCCAGGGCCTGTGCCGAGGCCCCGCCCCTCCCGCCCCTCCCACCCGGCCCCGGCTATGCAGGGACAGCTCACCCCCCACCCGCACCCCCAGCTCACCCCCACCCGCACCCCCAGCTCACCCCCACCCGCACCCCCAGCTCACCCCCACCCGCACCCCCAGCTCACCCCCACCCGCACCCCCAGCTCACCCCCACCCGCACCCCCAGCTCACCCCCACCCGCACCCCAGCTCACCCCCACCCGCACCCCCACCTCACCCCCCACCCGCACCCCCAGCTCACCCCCCACCCGCACCCCCAGCTCACCCCCACCCGCACCCCCAGCTCACCCCCACCCGCACCCCCAGCTCACCCCCACCCGCACCCCAGCTCACCCCCACCCGCACCCCCAGCTCACCCCCCACCCGCACCCCCAGCTCACCCCCACCCGCACCCCCAGCTCACCCCCACCCGCACCCCCAGCTCACCCCCACCCGCACCCCCAGCTCACCCCCACCCGCACCCCCAGCTCACCCCCACCCGCACCCCAGCTCACCCCCACCCGCACCCCCACCTCACCCCCCACCCGCACCCCCAGCTCACCCCCCACCCGCACCCCCAGCTCACCCCCACCCGCACCCCCAGCTCACCCCCACCCGCACCCCCAGCTCACCCCCACCCGCACCCCCAGCTCACCCCCCACCCGCACCCCCAGCTCACCCCCACCCGCACCCCCAGCTCACCCCCCACCCGCACCCCCAGCTCACCCCCACCCGCACCCCCAGCTCACCCCCCACCCGCACCCCCAGCTCACCCCCACCCGCACCCCCAGCTCACCCCCACCCGCACCCCCAGCTCACCCCCCACCCGCACCCCCAGCTCACCCCCACCCGCACCCCCAGCTCACCCCCACCCGCACCCCCAGCTCACCCCCCACCCGCACCCCCAGTTCACCCCCACCCGCACCCCAGCTTACCCCCACCCGCACCCCACCTCACCCCCACCCGCACCCCCAGCTCACCCCCACCTGCACCTTCACCCCGTGTCTCCAGGGCATCCAGTATCTCATCGAGCACCAGCTGCTGACTCCCGACGCCCAGGACATTGCCCAGTTCCTGTACAAGGGTGAAGGCCTCAACAAGACCGCCATTGGCACCTACCTGGGGGAGAGGTGAGGGGCGCCGGGCCTGGGGGAGAGGTGAGGCAGGCCGGGCCTGGGGGGGAGGTGAGGTGGGCCGGGCCTGGGGGGGAGGTGAGGTGGGCCGGGCCTGGGGGGGAGGTGAGGCAGGCTGGGCCTGGGGGGAAGGTGAGGCAGGCTGGGCCTGGAGGGGACGTGAGGGGCGCCGGGCCTGGGGGGGAGGTGAGGCGGGCCGGGCCTGGGGGGGAGGTGAGGCAGGCCGGGCCTGGGGGGCCTCTGTGCAGGTGCACATGGACAGTGGGGGGCCAGCACACCCGACCTGGGAGCTTGCATTCACTCCTTCAGCAGCAACGCGGTGAGGCCCGCTGCGCAGAGCCAATGCACATCAAACCTGTCTGACAACGGCAGGTCCCCAGGAGCCGAGGAGAAGAGCCCGGCTGAGGACTCTGGGCTGGCTGGCAGCTGTGGCTCCAGCTAGTGTGGACAGGAAATGGGGAGGGGGAGGAAGCACTCAGAAGTGAGAACAGCAAGGGCAAAGGCCGGGGGTAGAGGCAGGCTCAAGAAAGAGCAAGTGATAAGACTGAGGAGCACAGGGGGGAGGAAGGGCGAGGGAGGGGGAGGGGCAGAGGAGAGGACCGAGAAACGGGAGTGTGGGTAGAGCTGGGCCAGGGAGCCCCAGCCCTTCTCCTCCAAGGCCACGTGCCCCTGGACAAGGGAGTGTGCTTGGATGGGGGGAGGGGCCTGCAGCGCCCCCCTCCCCTCCCACCCCAGCGCCCCCCGCCCCCCTCCGCAGGGACCCTGTGAACCTGCAGGTGCTGCAGGCCTTCGTGGACCACCATGAGTTCGCCAACCTCAACCTGGTCCAGGCCCTCAGGTGAGCAGAGGAGGCCAGGCCAGGGGGGGGGGGGTTGGAAGGGAGGGGGGAGGAGGGAAGGGGGAAGAGAGGGGAGGGGGAAGAGAGGGGAGGGGGCACTTGCTTTAGTTCCATTTTCCTGTCTGACCTGGGCACTTGGATTGAGAGTGTGTGATAAAGAGCACAAACTGAAGCCACCTTGCCCAGTTCTAATCCCAGCTCTGCCGCTCTCTCCCTCTGTGACCCAAGCCCACACAACAAGCCTCTCTGTGCCCCCCATCCCTCACCTGTGAAATGGGAATAGGGTGGTTCCTGTGGCACGGCCCACAGTGAGCCTGCTGCTGTGAGCCAGCTCCAAACTGCACTGCGGCCTAGCAAGTCTTGCTGCTACTGCCTAGGCCTGGAAAATCAGCCCCCAAGAAGGGGCATTTGATCTAGGCTTTCAAGGGTGAATAGGAGTTTGCAAGGCAGAGAAGAAAGAGCCCACCCCCATCTGGGCATGAGAACTTCTCTCAAACGCCCATGCTCTTTAAAGGAGCTTAGAAGCAGATGCTGTGGCTCACGCCTGGAATCCTAGCTACTCAGGTGGCTGAGATCTGAGGATCAAGGTTCAAATCCAGCATGTTTCAGCCCAGGTAGAAAAGTCCTTGAGACACTTACCTCTAATTATCCACCAAAAAGCTTTAAGTGGGGCTGTGGCTCAAGTGGTCGAGTGTCAGCCTTGAGTGAAAAAGCTAAGCAAGAGCTCAAGGCCCTGAGTTCAGGCCTTTGGACAGGGACCAAAAATGAAAGAAGAAAGAGAGAAAGGAAGAGAGACAGAAAGGCAAGGAAGGAAGGGAGGAAGGGAGGGAGGGAGGGAGGGAGGGAGGAAGGAAGGAAGGAAAGAAGGAAGGAAGGAAAGAAGGAAGGAAGGAAGGAAGGCAGGAAGGGAGGTTGGTTGGTTCATGAGACTCTGTGTCCCAGGGGCAGGGCTGGGGGGGGTGTGGCTCGTGTTTTCCCCTGACAGGGAAGCGGGGAGCAGCGGTCAGGTCTCACTGCGCCCCCCCTGCCCCCAGGCAGTTCCTGTGGAGCTTCCGGCTGCCGGGAGAGGCCCAGAAGATCGACCGCATGATGGAGGCCTTCGCGGCTCGCTACTGCCTGTGCAACCCGGGCGTCTTCCGGTCCACAGGTGAGGAAGGGCTGGGACGAGGTTCGGGGACCCCTGCCAGTGCCCAGCACAGATGTGCCCCAAGGCACCCCGGCCACCCCGCCTTGGGAGACGAGGCCCTTCCCACCCCTCAGGGCGCCAGCTCCTGCCCACCTGTGCCTGCGGCGCCTGCGCAGGGCTGCCGTGGTCACGGGCCCGGGGACACAGCAGGGATGGCGGGGCGAGGGGTAAGGCGGCAGCAGCCAGGTCTGGGTGCGAGGAGAGGGCCGGCCATACGTGCAGGATGGCAAGGTCTGAATGGGACTTTGAAGGCTGAGTAGGAGTTCTCCAGAGGTTATGAGGAAAGGGGGGCTTTGCTTAAACAAGGGGCAGCCTGGGCAGGGAGTCGGGGGCAGAGGGCAGAGAAGATCAACAAGGCTCAATCCCCACGCCCCCAGCGCAACCGAGCGCGCAGGTGGGCACCCCCAGGGTACCTGCCGCAGCCAGCCTCACGCATCTGTAAAACGGGGGTGTGGCAGCGCGGGCCCCGAGAGGTCAGGCTGGGGAGACCCCCGCGTGGGGCTCCAGGGGGGGAGAACAGGGGGGAGGGGGGAGGGGGCGGGGCCCGGGCAGCCGCTGACGCTCCTCCCCCCCCCCCCCCCCCGCCCGCAGACACCTGCTACGTGCTGAGCTTCTCAGTCATCATGCTCAACACCAGCCTGCACAACCCCAACGTCCGGGACAGGCCGCCCTTCGAGCGCTTCGTGTCCATGAACCGCGGCATCAACGAGGGCAGCGACCTGCCCGAGGAGCAGCTGCGGGTGAGAGGGCGGGGCCGCCCAGGGCACGGGGCGGGGCCACCAGGAGAGGGGCGGGGCCACCCAGGGTGGGAGGGGTGTGGCCACACAGCGTGAGAGGGCGTGGCCATCCAGATCGAGGGAGCAAGGACACCTGGAGAGGGGCGGAGCCACCAGGAGAGGGGCGGGGCCACCCAGGGTGGGAGGGGTGTGGCCACACAGCGTTTGAGAGGGCGTGGCCATCCAGATCGAGGGAGCAAGGACACCTGGAGAGGGGCGGGGCCACCAGGAGAGGGGCGGGGCCGCCAAGGGTGGGAGGGGTGTGGCCACACAGCGTGAGAGGGCGTGGCCATCCAGGGTGAGGGAGCAAGGACACCTGGAGAGGGGCGTGGCCGCCCAGGGTGGAAGGGGTGTGGCCACACAGTGTGATGGGGCCAGACCATCCAGGTCCAGGGGAGGGGCCGCCCAGGGTGGGAGGGGTGTGGCCACTCTGTGAGAGGGCGGGGCCACCTGGGGGCGGAGCCACCTGGGGAGAGGGGCGTGGCCTCTCATGGTGGGCGGGGTCTGGCCACCCAGTGTGGCTGATTCCCAACTCCTGTCACCCAAAAATTCCTGGCTCAGTTTCCCTTCAGAAAGTTGGCTTCGGGCTTGGCTGGATCCAGGTGCTCAGTGACACCAGTACCCCATCTCTTAGCAGCCCTCTTTCCTACATGTCAGCTTTCCTCTTAGGCAGGCCCAGGCCGTCTCCGGGTGCAGAGCTAGGTTTAAACAGAGGAAGAACAAGGGCAGGGCAGAGGGTGCAGAGTCCAGCAGTCCAGGCACTGGGGGGGGGCGCCTGGTCCCCAGGAGATAGTGTGTGGGCATCACAGGTCACTGGCCTCTTCTGGGGGTGGGGGCAGATGGGGGCTCTGTCCTGCCAGGCTCTGCTGCACAGTTTTGATTCTTTTGTCATCCAGATGCCGTCACTCGGTCCGGTCCTTCCTTAGCCCAAGGGGATTAAGGGACAGGCAGGCAGGCAGGCAGGCAGGCAGGCAGACAGACAGACAGAGACAGACAGACTCAGAGAAAAGGCAGGTGTAACCTGGCTGCAGGGGCGTCGAGCTTTTCTCCTGCCTTGGTGGGGCCGGCGCAGACTCCGAGACGCCATGGGAGGGCGCTGTGTCTGCGCGCAGGCCCGTGCGCCGGCGCCGGCGACGCCGGGTGCTTAGAGCCGCAGGAAGCGTGGGCGGCTGAGGCCTGAGCTGGCTTCTGCGTGGGAGCCGAGCGCACAGGCTGATGGGTGACCGCAGAAGCTTCTGGGTCTCCAGTGGCTTCTGTGCAGGCCAAGGCCCCATCCACACCCACGCCGCCTCGTTGGGCCCCCGATGACTTGGCCCTGCTGATTGCTCTTCCCGGGCTCTTTTTTCCACTTCCAGGCCACTGGGAATTCCCAGGGCGAGGGGTGGGGGAGGGGTGGGATGGGGGTGGGGACTCCCCGAGAAGCACCCAGCTCCCACTCTTCTTCTTCAGCATTGGGACAGGGAGCCTGAAGTGGGGGCCCTGGGGGCTCTCAGACAGAGAGGACCACCAGCAGCCTGCAAGCCTTGCTTCTAAAACTGGGAGAACTCAACAAAAATGGGGAACTCACCTGGTTAAAAAATCTCCAGAAAAAACCACTGGGTGCCAATGGCTCACGCCTGTAATCCTAGCTACTCAAGAGGCTGAGATCTGAGGATCCTGGTTCAAAACCAGCCTGGGAAGAAAGTCCATGAGACTGTTATCTCCAATCACACAATCTCACACACACAGAAAGTGGAGCTGTGGCTCAAGTGGTAGAATGCTCGCCTTAAGCACAAAAGCTCAGGGATAGCGCCCAGGCCTCAGTACTGGCCCAAGAAAGAAAATCCAGAAAACCCTCAGCAACACCAGTCAACCAAAAAGAAATGTCTTAGGTGCCTTCCGCGTCCTGTCTGGCGCTCATGAGCAGGGCAGCAGGAGGAGAGGCTCTGCCTCACCCCAGCGGCGCCTGGGACCATGAGACCCTCAGGCCCTATGGGCTTCTCCCTTGCGTCTTCAGCCACTTGCGTGTGCACGCACACACAGACAACTCGGGAGAGCCAATTCCCACCACCTCTGCCCTGTGCTACACAGGGAGGGCAGGACTGGGGGTGTGGATGAGCCCAGGCCAGGGGGGCACGGGCTGTGACACATCTGAGGGGACCAGGGAACGTTTTACCAAGAAGGACCAGAGACCAGGACAGGCGAACAGGAGAGGCGGGCTTGTGGGAAGATGACCTGCCTGAGGCCAGCAAGGCCGGAGGCCCAGGCCCAGCCAGGCCCTTCCCTCCTGTCCCCAGAACCTCTTCGACAGCATCAAGAGAGAGCCCTTCTCCATCCCTGAGGACGACGGGAGCGACCTCACCCACACCTTCTTCAACCCTGACCGCGAGGGCTGGCTGCTCAAGCTGGGTAAGGGGCTGACGCATGCACGCTCGTATGTGGATGGTCTTATGCACACACACACACACACACACACACACACACACCACACCCCACAGGCACAGGAATGTGGCCTCGAGCGTTGAGATGTTATGGCTTCCAGCACAGAAGCCAGCCTGTCCCATCCTCCCACCCATCCATCCTCCATCTTCTCATTCTCCACCCACCCACCCACCCATCCATCCATCTTTCATCCACCCATTCAGCCATCCACCCATCTATCTACCCACTAACCATCCATCCACCCATCTATCCATCCACTAACCACCCACCCACCCACCCATCCATCTTTCATCTACCCATCCGTCCACCCACCCATCTATCCTCCATCCACTAACCATCCACCCACCTCCTCCATCCTCTCATACATCCATCCATCCACTCATCCATCCTTCATCCTCTCATGCATATACCCACCCACCCATCTATCCTCCATCCACTAACCATCCATCCACCCACTCTTCCATCTCCTCACCTCTCTACCCATCTACTTGTCCATTCACCCATCCATCCATCCATCTCAAACCTGCTGCTTATGGGGGAGATGCTCTAGCCTTTATGAGCGTCAGTTTCCTCCTGTGGGAAGGGAGGTTAGTTACCAACGGTGCCCTCCTCATCAGCGGCTATGGTGATGAATACGGAAACATGTTTGAAGCCTGTAGAAGCAGTTACGGCAAATGAAAGCTGCAAAGCTTTCCACAACGCTGGGCAGGGAGCAGGTGAAGGACAGAGCCAGGGTAGCAGAGCCAGGAAGAGCAGGGAATGGTGGGTACTCTGCCCAAGACCGGATCATCAGGAGGCTGAAACTGGGTCAGATAGCTCAGTTCAGGGCCCACTGAGTTTGGGGACATAGATGTGGGTAGCAAGGGTCCAGGAGAGTCCCACGGAGGCCGCTGGACCAGGAGGCTGACCAGCTGTGCTGCTGGCCTCTTGCAGGAGGCCGAGTGAAGACGTGGAAACGACGCTGGTTCATTCTGACTGACAACTGCCTCTACTACTTCGAGTTCACCACAGTGAGCAGAGCTCCAGCACCCCTGCCAGCCCCGCCCCCGCCCTGCCAGCCCCGCCCCCGCCCTGCCAGCCCCGCCCCCGCCCTGCCAGCCCCGCCTCTACCCTGCCAGCCCCGCCTCTACCCTGCCAGCCCCGCCCCCGCCCCGCCAGCCCCGCCCCCACCCCGCCAGCCCCGCCTCCACCCCGCCAGCCCCGCCCCCACCCTGCCAGCCCCGCCCCCACCCTGCCAGCCCCGCCCCTAACCTGCCAGCCCCGCCCCCGCCCTGCCAGCCCCGCCCCCGCCCTGCCAGCCCCGCCTCTACCCTGCCAGCCCCGCCCCCACCCTGCCAGCCCCGCCCTGCCAGCCCCGCCCCCACCCCGCCAGCCCCACCCCCCGCCCCGCCAGCCCCGCCCCACGCCCCGCCTCCACCCTGCCAGCCCCGCCCCTGCCCTGCCTGCCCCGCCCCTGCCCCGCCAGCCCCGCCCCTGCCCTGCCTGCCCCGCCCCCGCCCCGCCAGCCCCGCCCACCTCCCCTGAGGCAGTCCCAGAAACAGGGCCAGTCCTCCATACCCACTTCACAGAGGGGGGAAACCGAGGCACCAGGAGGCCGAGAGGCTGGGACCCAGCCTCAGCTCTGCCCCCGCTCACCCCCTCCGGCTGGCAGAGGTGTCCCTCGGTCTGGGGTCTGGCGGAGCCCCGGGCTCACCCGGGCTCGGCCTCCAGCTTCCACTCGGTGACTCAGCTCCCTTCCTGTCCCCGCAGGACAAGGAGCCGCGGGGCATCATCCCACTGGAGAACCTCTCTGTGCAGAAAGTGGAGGACCCCAAGAAGCCAGTGCGTGGGGGCGGGGCCACCGGAGGGAGGGGGCAGGCCCCTAGGGGCTCCCCAAGAGGGGAGACACCCGCTGCATGGTCCCCCCCCCCCCCGGGACAGGTGAAATGTCACCTAAAAGGGCAGATAGCCCAGTTGTCTCTGCTGTTTTCTGTGCCTCAGTTTCCCCCTGTGTCAGGTGGGGGAGCTGGGTCCACACAAGGGCAGTGTCCCCTCCCTCCGGCGGCAGCACAGGAATCAGGACTGGTGGGGACGGGGCACCCTGTGGGGGGTCACCAGCGGCATGTGGGGGTGCTGCTCCCCGACCTCTGACCCCCCGGGGAAGTGGGTGCAGCCTGTGGCCCTTCCCGCAGTTCTGCCTGGAGCTCTACAACCCTGGCTGCCGCGGCCAGAAAATCAAGGCCTGTAAGACGGACGGGGACGGCAAGGTGGTGGAGGGCAAGCACCAGTCCTACCGCATCTCCGCCTCCAGCGCCCTCGAGCGGGACCAGTGGATCGAGGCCATTCGGTAAGGGCGGTGGGCTGGGGCACCTTCCAGATGCTTCTTTGAGGTCTCCTCTGGGGCCCCCTGCTGCACACCAGTCCCTCCTGTGCACTCCGGGGAGGGGGGCACTTCCTGGGAGCCTGGCCTCGAGCCAGGCCTGGGGACATGGAAGATGCCCTTGGAAGGCCCGTGGAGGCCGAGCAGGAGACGAGGCTGCAGAGGATGGCCAGGCCGCGATGGCCGCAGTGGGCAGCTTTGGGAGAACCGGGAGTCACAGAAGGACAGATAGGGGGTGCCCTGCGTGGGTCAGTGCTGAAGCACCAGGGTGGGCAGTGGGGGTGATGGGCATTGTTCCTACATGTCACTGACTGAAGAGGAAGGCAGAGGTGGGGACTGGGCACCTGTGTGTGGGGGGGAGGACAAACACACTCTGGGCCTGGCTCAGAGTTCAAGTGGGAAATGCAGATGAGGAGGGGCCTGGTGACCAGAGGACTGAGTGCCCGCTGCCCGGGCTATGCTCTGGCAAGGTGCAGGCTCTTCCCCGCCCCCCTCCCCCACAAGCTCCAGCCTAGTTCTCATCAGAGGGGGAGACAGGCCCAGAGAGGGCCGGGCCTCGCCTAGGAACACACAGCACAGGGGTGAGCAGAGCTCGCTCAGGGAGCCCGTCACCTGGCTCCACCCCAAGCACCCGCTGGGAGCTCAAAAGGGGCTCAGAGACCTTGAGGTGCAGAATTCGCAAGCCTGGGTCCCCGCGCTCTCCAATTCAGGCCATGCATACAGAACAGGATGAGTCTGAGGTGGTACTCTCCCCTCCCCGGGCCCCCACCCCCACCCCGGGGTGGCCGAGCAGCCATGAACGCTGTCTCCTGCCTCCCCCAGCGCCAGCATCACCCGCGTCCCCTTCTACCACCTGCTCTCTGCCCGCAAGAAGAAGATCGCCAGCCAGCAGTGACCTCCCTGGACCACCCTGAGCCTCGGGGGGCGGGCCCTCAGGACCGGAAGCTCCCGGAGCCCCTCCTCCTCTCCCCCTGCACTGTCCCCTGGCCACAGACCCGGGAGCGGAGTGGACTCTGGGGGAGGTAGAGTCCAGGAGGAAGGACGGGAGCCGGGGGAGCTCTGGGCACGCACCTGTGGCTGCCAGCAGGAGTCAGAGGCCCTGTGCCTGGGCCAGGGCGGTGATGAGCCAGGAGGCCCGGAGGCCCTCCTCACCCCGGCTTCCCAGGGCAGGAAGGCAGAGGGGTTGCCAGGGCTCCACCCCACCTCTGGCCTGGCGCCTCCTGCTGCCCCCATGTCTGTGCCAGTCCCCCATCTTCTCAGCTAGGCTGCGCCCTGGACAGTACTCACTTAGCTCGGACCGACAGGCCCGTCCTGACCTGCTGTGGGCCCGCCGCGCCCCGTCCCTGCCAACCGCAGCATTTGGGTGGGAAGCGCCTGGGCCCCACCAGCCCTGCGACCCTGCTTGCAGCCCACTGAGTGGCCCTGGAGTCCGCTGTGCTCCCGAGGCGGGCTGGCTTGGGGCGGGGGCGGGGCTTACGGGCCGTGACAGCCGCCCCACAGGCAGGAAACCAAATAAGAGAGCTTTGCAGCTGTGGTCACCAGGAGGGCTGCTTGGAGGCAGCCGCCGAAGCCAGCCAGTGGCATAGGGCTCGTACCCTGTGGGGTCTCTCCCATGGCCCCTCTGCTAGATGGCCACTCACGGTGGGGAGAGGCACCCCCCTGCCGCGGAGGGCTGGATTAGGTGACCTTCCTGCAGGAAGTTACTGTGCCAGACACCAGCAGAACCAGACAGAGCCCCAGTCTCCTTGGGGCTCACAGTCTAGTGCTCCTGAGTGGCAGGATTCTAAGCTGCTTCCTTACAGTGTCTAGGGCACCAAGGCCACCCCCACACCTCCCTCACCCAGCCCTGGCCTGGGATCACACCCCTGGGCCCCTCCTGGAAGGCCTTGAGGGCTGGGTTCAAGGTCACGGATCACTCATCTTTTCCCAAAGTGTGTTGGGCCATGAGAATCTGCTGTGAGCCAGCCTCCTGCACGGAGCCAGCCAGGCAGAGATGCCCAGGGGCCAAGTCGAGAGGGAGAGCGGGTGTGAACAGCCAGTCCTGGCCCAGGTGGGGGGAGGGGAGGGGGTAATAGAGGGCTGGGCTAGACAGACAGGCAATCCGGGGAGACCTCTTGGAGGAGGAGGCTGCCTGAAGGGGGGAGGGGGGAAGGGGGAGAGGGGGGTTGGGGAGGAGCTGGGGGAGAACGTGCACCGGTCACACAATGCATACCTCACGTCGGCCTCCCTCGGGTCTGTGAGCGAGCAGATGCGTGTGCTGCTCAGTGCTGGGCACTCGGCATATGCACGGCAACTGCTAGTTTGAAGTCAACTGGTAAAGGGCTAGGGCCTTTTAATCAGGCTGAGAGAACATTCCAGGCCCTGCTAGGGAGCAGGGAGCAGACAGAGTGGCCGCTGGCCATCTGATCCATGGGCCCAGACACTAGGACCCCCCCCCCCCCCCCCCCGCACCGCCCACCCAACCCCGCCCCAGCCACCTCGGCTGCCTTCCCACCATCCTGCACTCCTTGCTCTGGGCAGCAGGGGGCGCCAGGCACGCATGGTTGAACACTTGTGAGGATGCAGGCAGACAGGGATGGAGGCTCTGTCCAGCATAGAGCCTCAGCCTGGGCCTCCTGTCAGCCTCAACAGAGGCCCTGGGGCTCCACCTGACCCCAGTCTCCTCTGCCCTGGCCTCAGTCCCTGCCTGGCCTGGAGCTGGGTGCTGCTCCCCAGCATCCCCACAGCTCCACATGTGGTTCTCACCCCGGGTTGGACCTCGACTTCCATGACAGACCTTCCTTGGGGACTTCCATGGGTCCACTCCCCAAGGAGGGAGTGGTCTGGGGCAGGGACACCACTCCCTGTGAGAGGCCTGCGTTCAGGCCTAACTATCAGTGTCTTAAGCAAGTTTTCCGAGGCTTCTGTCTGTAAATAGGAATAATTAAATATATGCAAAATACTTGGGACCGTGTTGGGCTTCTAATGGGGTCATTGAGGCCACCACCACCACCACCACCATCATCATCATCATCATCATCATCATCATCATCGTGCCAGAGCAGACTGTGGAAACATTCTGGCAGCCAGCCAAAGCCCAAGGGGGCTGCTGGAGCTGGAGGGGGCGTAGGGGGAGGAAGATGCATGGCGAGTTGGAGGGGGGTGGGGAGGGAGGAGAAATCTGGGGGGGCTTCTTGGAAGAGGTGCCGTGGAAGACTAGCCATGTACAGGCCTGGGTTGCCCACAGGGCCAGGAGGAGACAGGATAGGGCTGTGGGAAATGTCTGGGCCCCCAGTAAGCTCTGGGTTGAGGGAGTCTAGGTCTGGAGGCACTAAGCTGCACTGTCACCCGACAGTTGCTAAGCCCAGCTGTAATGGCTCCAGGAAGCAGGTTCTGCATGGAGGCTAGCCTGGCAGGGGGAGGGGGAGGGGGAGGATCCACTGGCCTGCATGTCCTGAGGGTGTGGGGGAAGGTGGACCAAGCCAAGACCTGGGGGCCTGTCCATATGGAGGCCTGGCATCAGCAGAGGGGCCCTGGGCCCGGATGCCAGGAGTCGGGCCAGGCAGCCCGGGGGCAGAAGCAGGTGTGAGAGGCCTGGGCAAATTGATTTTTGAAGGCCGAGGAAAGAAGCTAAATATGTTTGCTGGCGCAGAGATGACTCAGGCGTTGGTTCCCCAGGGGTTCACAAGTATGAGCATCAAAGACACGGCGACAGGCCTCCCCCTCTGGGGCGCCGCCAGCCACGGGCCCTCCGCCGGGGCCGTGGAGCGGCGTCTGCCCGTGCCCAGCCCAGCAGACCGCACCTGGCACGGCTGAAGGATGATGGGTGGGGGGTGGGAGGATTGAAGAGGTAAAGGGAAGACTGGGTGTGTAACACTAATGGCAGTTACACTCAGGGTAACCAAAGGGCCCCTTTTGCTTGGGACAGAGGGAGCACATTTCCCTGGGGAAAGTCCTGGACAAAGGGGAGATGGTCACTCTGGTACCACGTAACGTGCTCTTCACAAACTCACCTCCCAAATGCCTGTAATCCCAGCTGCACAGGAGGCTGCGATCTGAGGATCCTGGTTCGAACCCATCCCCAGTAGGAAAGTCTGTGAGACTCTTCTCTCCAATTAACCACCCCAAAAGCTAGAAGTGGAGCTGCTGTTCAAGTGGTAGAGCACCAGCCTTGAGCACAAAAGCTCGGAGACAGCGCCCAGGCCTTGAGTTCAGCCTCCGGGCAGGCCCCGCAGCCCGCGTCTAGTACAGCAGTCAGGTGTTTCTCCCCAGGCCCCCGACACTGGACAGCTAAATTGCTCAGGCTTCCCATGGCTGCCCCTTTTTTTTCAGAAGTTCCTGGAGATGTCTGCCTCTTGTGGGGATAGGATGACTTTCTAGCAGATTCCCGGGTCAGGCTGGTCCTGGGGACCCCACCGCTGCTTTGAGAAGATTGGTAGTGGGGGGAGCCCCCCCCCAGCCCCCAGCCTCTCCTGGGCCTCAGTTTCTTAACTGGGAAGGAGCTGCAGGGAGGAGGGCAGCATGCTTTCACGCCTCAGCTTGCAAAGGGCTACCAGGCGCATGGGAAGTGCTTAAAGATAGTGATCGTTATTCAGCGGTAGATTAAATAACTTCGTGTTTTAAAATATTTGTTCATTTGAATGGAATTGCATTTATTAAAATTCCCTTTTAGAGCCGAGCAGGATTGAATTATTGCCGTGCGAGGGTTTCCTGTTGGCTGTGCTCTGTCCTGCAGATCAGGACTTGGGCGCTTCGCCTCCCTGACCTGCCCGCCTGCCTTTCCTAGCCCCCTCCTCCCCGGTGCTGCACCCCCCACCCTTAGGTCCACCCCTCCCCAAGCCCCTCCAGAGAGGCCCAGGGGCCAGAGCAGGATGGGGGTGCTGGGGGGGCCAGTCACCCCTCCCTAGGCGGACACAGGAGTGCAGTAGGTGGGAGGAACTGACCACACACGCCCCCCCCCCCCCCCGCCTTTGGGCCGTCCCAGGTGAGCACTGAATCTCCTGGGCTGCAGGAGGCTGTACCTGTCCCAGAGCTGCCAGGGCAGGCTGACAGAGTGGGGCGCCATGCCCCTGCACAGCCTGAGGCCCATCCACGGCCCCACCTCTCCCCAGAGGGCCAGAGCCGACTGGGAAGCCAAGGGTGGGCTGGGCCTGGCCTCGCCCACAGCTCTGCAAAGGGCCTTTTCAAATTTCCTTTTTTCTTTTCTTGTGCTCGTACTGGGGCTTGAACTCAGGGACTCTGATTCTCATTTGGCTTTTTCCACTCAAGGCTGGCACTCTACCATGTGAGCTCCACTTCCAACTTTTTTGGTGGTTAGTTTTGGTGGAGATAAAGAATCTCATGGGCGGGGCGCCGGTGGTTCACACCTGTAATTGTAGCTACTCCAGAGGCTGAGATCTAAGGATCGCGGTTCAAAGCCAACCCCAGCAGGAAAGTCTGTGAGACTCTTCAATTAATCACCAGAAAACCAGAAGTGGTGCTGTGGCTCAAGTGGTAGAGAGCTCGCCTTGAGCTGAAGCAAGCTCAGAGTTCAAGCCCCATGACCAAAAAAAAAAAAAAAAGTCTCATGGACCTTCCTACCCAGGCTGGCTTTGAACTGTGATTCTTAGGACCTAGCTTCATGAGTAGCAGGGATTACAGGCCTTGCTAGTTTTCATTAGTTTGTTTTGGTTTTTTGTCAGTCGTGGGGCTTGAACTGTGGTCCTGGGCACTGTCCCTGAGGTCTTCAGCTCAAGACAAGTGTTCTACCACTTGAGCCACAGTGCCACTTCCAGTTTTCTGATGGTTCATTGGAGATAAAAGTCTCACAGACTTTTCTGCCTGCACTGGCCTTGAACCATGATCCTTAGATCTCAGCCTCCTGAGTAGCTAGGGTGACAGGTGTGAGCCACTGGCGCCCGGCTTGTGGTTGGTTGATTTGTGGCACTGATGGGACCAAACCCAGTGCCTCGAGCATGGTGATCCACTGCTCCACCTCCAAGCTTCCTCTCCAGCAGGCCCAGTCCATTTTACCCAGACACAGCCATGCCCATTTCTCTCTAGGAAACTGTCTAGGACTTCCTCACTACCCCGCCAAGCTGGTATGGCTTGCAAAACTACAAATGTCTACTGCCTGGCCCTTTCCAGAACCCAGCTGCCCCCAACCACGCTATGGGACAAGTGCACAAGGCCTCAGTTTCCCCATCTGGAAGTGCCGGGCAGTGAAGGGTGAGAGGCTATAAGTGCCAGGTAAGCAGGCCGGCGGGCAGGTAGATAGACAGGCAGGCAGGTAGGCAGGCAGGTAGGCAGGCAGGCAGGTAGGCAGGTAGGTAGGCAGGTAGGTAGGCAAGCAGGCAGGCAGGTAGGCAGGTAGGTAGGCAGGTAGGTAGGTAGGTAGGTAGGTAGGTAGGTAGGTAGGTAGGTAGACGGGCAGGCAGGCAGGCAGGCAGGTAGGTAGGTAGGTAGGTAGGTAGGCGGGCAGGCAGGCAGGTAGATAGGTAGGCAGGCAGGTAGGTAGGTAGGTAGGTAGGCAGGCAGGCAGGTAGGCAGGCAGGCAGGCAGGCAGGCAGGCAGGTAGGTAGGTAGGTAGGTAGGTAGGTAGGCAGGTAGGCAGACAGTAGATAGGTAGGTAGGTAGGTAGGTAGGTAGGCAGGCAGGCAGGTAGGCAGGCAGGCAGGCAGGTAGATAGGTAGGTAGGCAGGTAGGCAGGTAGGCAGGTAGGCAGGCAGGCAGGTAGGCAGGTAAGCGGGCAGGTGGATGGGCAGGCAGGTGGGTGGGCAGGCAGGCAGGTGGGTGGGCAGGCAGGTAGACAGGCAGGCAGGTGGGCAGGAAGGCAGGTGGGCGGGCAGGCAGGTGGGTGGGCAGGCAGGTAGACGGGCAGGCAGGTGGGCAGGCAGGCAGGTGGGCAGGCAGGCTGGTGGGTGGGCAGGCAGGCAGGTGGGTGGGCAGGCAGGCAGGTGGGTGGGCAGGCAGGTAGACAGGCAGGTAGACAGGCAGGCAGGTGGGCAGGCAGGCAGGTGGGTGGGCAGGCAGGCAGGTGGGTGGGCAGGCAGGCAGGTGGGTGGGCAGGCAGGTAGACAGGCAGGCAGGTGGGCAGGAAGGCAGGTGGGCGGGCAGGTAGGCGGGCGGGCAGGCAGGTAGACAGGCAGGCAGGTGGGTGGGCAGGCAGGTAGACAGGCAGGTAGACAGGCAGGCAGGTGGGCAGGAAGGCAGGTGGGCGGGCAGGCAGGTGGGTGGGCAGGCAGGTAGACAGGCAGGCAGGTGGGTGGGCAGGCAGGTGGGTGGGCAGGCAGGTAGGCAGGTAGGCAGGCAGGCAAGTAGGCAGGCAGGCAGGTAGGCAGGTAAGCGGGCAGGCAGGTGGGTGGGCAGGCAGGTGGGTGGGCAGGCAGGTAGACAGGCAGGCAGGTGGGTGGGCAGGCAGGTAGACAGGCAGGCAGGTGGGCGGGCAGGCAGGTGGGTGGGCAGGCAGGTAGACAGGCAGGCAGGTGGGTGGGCAGGCAGGTAGACAGGCAGGCAGGTGGGTGGGAAGGCAGGTAGACAGGCAGGCAGGTGGGTGGGCAGGCAGGTAGACAGGCAGGCAGGTGGGCGGGCAGGCAGGTGGGTGGGCAGGCAGGTAGACAGGCAGGCAGGTGGGTGGGCAGGCAGGTGGGTGGGCAGGCAGGTAGGCAGGTAGGCAGGCAGGCAGGTAGGCAGGCAGGCAGGTAGGCAGGTAAGCGGGCAGGCAGGTGGGTGGGCAGGCAGGCAGGTAGATAGGTAGGTAGGTAGGTAGGTAGATAGGTAGGTAGGTAGACGGGCAGGCAGGCAGGCAGGCAGGTAGGTAGGTAGGTAGGTAGGTAGGTAGGTAGGCGGGCAGGCAGGCAGGTAGATAGGTAGGCAGGCAGGTAGGCAGACAGTAGATAGGTAGGTAGGTAGGTAGGTAGGCAGGTAGGCAGGTAGGTAGGTAGGTAGGCAGGCAGGCAGGTAGGCAGGCAGGCAGGCAGGTAGGTAGGTAGGCAGGTAGGCAGGTAGGTAGGCAGGTAGGCAGGCAGGTAGGCAGGCAGGTAGGTAGGCAGGCAGGTAGGCAGGCAGGGAGACAGGCAGGTAGACAGGCAGGTAGGTGGGCGGGCATGCAGGTGGGTGGGCAGGCAGGTAGACAGGCAGGCAGGTGGGCGGGCAGGCTGGTGGGTGGGCAGGCAGGCAGGTGGGTGGGCAGGCAGGCAGGTGGGCGGGCAGGCAGGTGGGCAGGCAGGCAGGTGGGCGGGCAGGCTGGTGGGTGGGCAGGCAGGTAGACAGGCAGGCAGGTGGGCGGGCAGGCTGGTGGGTGGGCAGGCAGGCAGGTGGGTGGGCAGGCAGGTGGGCGGGCAGGCAGGTGGGTGGGCAGGCAGGCAGGTGGGTGGGCAGGCAGGCAGGTGGGTGGGCAGGCAGGCAGGTGGGTGGGCAGGCAGGCAGGTGGGTGGGCAGGCAGGCAGGTGGGTGGGCAGGCAGGCAGGTGGGTGGGCAGGCAGGTGGGTGGGCAGGCAGGCAGGTGGGTGGGCAGGCAGGTGGGCGGGCAGGCAGGTGGGTGGGCAGGCAGGCAGGTGGGTGGGCAGGCAGGCAGGTGGGTGGGCAGGCAGGCAGGTGGGTGGGCAGGCAGGTGGGTGGGCAGGCAGGCAGGTGGGTGGGCAGGCAGGTAGACAGGCAGGTAGACAGGCAGGCAGGTGGGCAGGAAGGCAGGTGGGCGGGCAGGCAGGTGGGTGGGCAGGCAGGTAGGCGGGCGGGCAGGCAGGTAGACAGGCAGGCAGGTGGGTGGGCAGGCAGGTAGACAGGCAGGCAGGTAGGCAGGAAGGCAGGTGGGCGGGCAGGCAGGTAGACAGGCAGGCAGGTGGGTGGGCAGGCAGGTGGGTGGGCAGGCAGGTAGGCAGGTAGGCAGGCAGGCAGGTAGGCAGGCAGGCAGGTAGGCAGGTAAGCGGGCAGGCAGGTGGGTGGGCAGGCAGGTGGGTGGGCAGGCAGGTAGACAGGCAGGCAGGTGGGTGGGCAGGCAGGTGGGTGGGCAGGCAGGTAGGTAGGCAGGTAGGCAGGCAGGCAGGTAGGCAGGCAGGCAGGTAGGCAGGTAAGCGGGCAGGCAGGTGGGTGGGCAGGCAGGTGGGTGGGCAGGCAGGTGGGTGGGCAGGCAGGCAGGCGTGTGGGCAGGCCAGCCAGCAGGCCTTTCTGTACCCATTTTGGAAACCCTTTTTTTCTGAGCCAAACTCCTGGAGATCAACACCCACCAAACTGGACGCCTTTTCCTTTCCACTCTCTCTGCTCCCCCCACTACTTTTGCCCCCCACCCCAGCCAGGTGACTGCTTCCTCCCAGGGTCTCCCTGACGCCCCTGCCCAACTAGCCCAGCCCAGCTCAGCATGGACCCCTCAACCACCTTCCTCCACCTGACCACAGCTCCCAAGCACCCTGCGTGACTGAGAGGACCCCCACGTGACTGAGGGAATCCCCCCTTGCAGGTGGCCACCCACCACAGCTCCCTCTGCCTGGAATCTGCTTCCAGAAGAATCCGTCCATCCTCTGGGTCCTGTCACCCTCACACTGGGCCCTGGCTCTAGGAACTTTCCAGATTACCACCCTCTCCCACATGTGCCAACTCCCAGGACAACCCCCCCCCATGAGTCGCTGTGAGAGCCCCTGAGCTCTCTGAGCGGCCTCTGTGGGTCCCGTGGGGGTGGAGACACGCGTGGTCTCTAGTTTGCAACCCCTGCAGTGCTCATCCCTGCCTTGCAGCCTGCACCCTCGGGGAGCAGCCCCAGACCCGCAGCCCAACCTTGCTGTCTCTCCTTCACCCCGACCAACTGTGCCTGCAGCCAGCATGCGACTGAGATTGCTGTGGGCAGAATAACAATGAGGCCAGGACCCAAAGAGCCCAGCTGGGGAACGGAGGCTGGGAGGGGAGGCTGAGGTGGAGGCTGGGATGGAGGTGGGTGGGCAGAGGCCAAGGCTGCAAAGGCAGAGGGCTGGGCTGGGCAGGGGCGGGGGAGGGGAGGGGGAAGGAGGGGGAGGGCTGGCCTCCTGGCGAGGAGGTAGGGCCGAGGCTGGGCAGAGCAGGGGCAAGGGGCGTGGAGCATGAATCAAGACAAAACCCGTGCGAGGGGAGCCCCACACCAGGGGAGAGGAGGGAAGAGAGCTTAGGTGTTGGGGGAACAGAAGGAACCCAAGAGCCCCGCTGGGGGAGGGGAGAATGGGGGATGCCCCTTTCTGGGAACCCCACCCCACCCCACCCCTGCTAGGCTGTCCTGGGGGGAGGGGGCGCAGAGACTCCCCGGGCCCAGGCAGCGCTAGCTCTGGAAGCCGCAGGTTCAGACCTCAACAGGAGGCAGGAGGGGTGGGGGTGAGGATGGAGGGGACGGGGGAGTGAAGAGCAGATTGGGGGTCTACCCAGCCTGGGAGACTGAGGACACCAGCCTCCATCACAGCCCGGGGGCCTGCTCCTCCCACCGTGAGTGCATCCTCCTCCCCCCCCCCATATCCCACCATCCAAGCCAGACTGTCCCACCCCACCCCCACCCCAGGCAGCCTCCCCCTCGCCTGGCCTGGCCCCACCCTAGCCTCCCTCCCTCCCAGGTGGGGGTCCAGCCCGGCCCCCTGGAGCCTCCCGGACACCAGAGGCACTCCCCGCAGGCTTGGGACCTGGCTGGAGGGGGCGCAAGTCCCTGGGCTCTGCTCTTCATACAGGAGGCGCTGCGTCAATGCTAGACCCCCCCCCACGCTGCTCGGTTGGTGGCTTGGTACACAGCAGGTGTCCAACGGCCCCTCCTGGGCTAAGCCAAGGTGCCTCCCCATCCCCCAGGCACAGGTGTCCCCGCTGCTTGGCCTCCCACCCCGGGCAGAGCTGCGAGCTTGGGAGAAAAGCCCATTGCTCATTCCCCTTGAGTCTGCAGCTCGGGCAATCAATCGGTCACCATGGAAACCAGCTTCCAATCAGAGGCAGGCACTTGTTGGCTGAGCTAGCACCACCTATCCACCCACTCAGGCCTGGCTGTGCAGGTCCCTTACCTAGGACTGCTGGGGGCGGGGGGGGGGGGTGGGGTGGGGGGGGAAATGGGGGAGAGAGAAGGAAGGGAGAGAGGCTGGAGTAGCCTGGGGCATCAGCCTGAGCTCTCCAACCCTTGGGGTCCCCCCAAAACTAGTGTTCATCTTGTGATAACTGACCACACCAGTTGCCCTTTGTGTGTGTGTGCGGGGGGGTCGGGGCCTGGGGCTTGAACTGCGGGCCTGGGCACTGTCTTTTAGCTTTTTCTGCTCAAGGCTGGTGCTCTACCACTTGAACCACAGTTCCACTTCTAGCTTTTTGGTAGTTATTTGGAGATAAAGAGTCTCATGGACTTTTCTACCCAAGCTGTCTTCAAACTTCAGTCCTCAGATCTCAGCCTTCTGAGTAGTTAGGATGACAGGTGTGAGCCACCAGCACATTCATTTTTGTAGTGTTTACCCCTGACATTATTACAGCCCTCAGAACAACGATCCCATTAGGCAGATGGGAAAGTCCAGGCCCAGGTCTAGAGTCGGTAGCCCCCTCCCTATGGCCCCCAGTCCTTGGCCTGAGGGGTAGTGGCAGGGACGAGCCAGGGGGCCAGGGAGTTCTGGCTCCATCACGGCCAGCACCTCTCTTCCCATCAAATTGGTGCCTGGCACTGCCTGTGCCCCTTCCTGCCGGGCCCACCAAGGGCCATGAGCAAGATCTGTGGGCCTGCTTCCCCGCCCTGCCCCACCCCGCCCACCTGCCCACACCAGCTGCAGCCTCTGTCCCAGGCTCCTACCGGCCTGCAGAGCTGCCAGAACCCTGGCTCCCCATCAGCCCCAGGCCTCCCTGGAGAGGAAGCCGGGGAACCTCGCCAAGCCTGTTTCTCTGTCTGGAGAATGGGATCAGTTGTCCCAGCCTTATGGAGCAGTAACCAGCAATGAGACAGGGCAGACAGAAATGGCTTACCCGGGCCAGTAAGCCCTGCCCCTTCTCTGTCCTGTCTCAGTACCCAGGCTGTCCCCCGGAGCTGATCAGCGCTGGTAACCAGAGGGGACGGGAGAAGTGAGCCTGAGGCCGGGAGCCAATCCAGCCCTCCCCAGCCAAGCCTGGCCCAGGGGGCCTCCCTGCCCCCTCCACCAGCACCTTCTAGGTGCCATTTACAAACACAGCCCAGCTTCCTGTTAAGAGATCAGAAAGCTGAGGTCCAGAGAGTTGAGTGAATTTCCCAAGGCTGCAGGGCTTGGAATGGAAATGGCAGCGCCAGGATTTGAACCCAGATGTGGGAGGCTCCAAAGGGAACCCCTAAGGACACCGCTGGGTCACCCTCCCTCCCTGGCTGCCCCCTCCTAGGCCTCTCCATGGCTCCCCAGGACAGAGTGGGGTGACAGTCATTATCCTATGTTCTGCTTCCCTTCCATACGTCAAGTTGCACTTTAATGTGTGTGGAGGAAGAGAAGGGCAGGGGAGGGGGGGCCTAGCAGGAAGCAGGGCCCCTAATCAGCCCCAGGCAGACGCCCTCCCCAGCCAGGGTACAGTTCCCTGTGTTGAATTCTCCCAAGATTAAACACTAATTGCCACCACGCTCTCAAATTGAGGACTTTCATTTCCTGAAATGAAGAGTACATTTCAATCAGTTCCTCTGGAAATCTATTCCTCCTTGGAGGCTGGTACCAGAACACAGGCCCCTCAAGACCTAGGCCCCCCAGCGCTGGGGATGGTGGGGATGGTGACACACCCCTGTAGTCCCAGCGCTTGGGAGGCTCAGGTGGGAGGATGGAGCACTCAAGGCCAGCCTGGGCTCCCGAGCAAGGAAGGCTGTGTCTCAGCACAGTGAGGTGGGCTCCAGGGACGGGGGCCGCAACCCCCAGCCCTCTCCCCCCTCACCTCCCCCAGGCATCTGACCCAGCCAGAGCGCGGACTGCAGGGCCAGGTACTGGATTTAGTTCTGCTCTGAAAATCTCTCCCCTTTGGGGGAGGTGGGGGTAGGGGCAGGACCAACGTGGGAGGGGAGGATGCTAGCCCCAGCCCCCACCCCAGGCGCCCCTCTTCGCAGACTAAGGTCTTTTCCCTTCAGACTTCGTTAGTGACCTTTGATTCCTATACATTCCCACAGATGCACATATATGTGTATGTACACGCGTGCGCACGCACAAACACACTCACACGCGCGCGCAGGAGCCTTGGCGACAGGACGCACCTGGTCCCTTCCCTGCGCTGCGGGTGGCCAGCAGCGCCTCGGGAGCTGCAGATGCCTCCAGTCCCCGCCTGTCCCTGTCTGTGCGTCTGTCACTCATTCACCTTTTAAATATTGAAATGCACAAACGCATCGGGAATCCCAGCGCATACCTAAAACACAAACATTTACAAAACAAACCTTAACAATCATCCTCCTGCCTGGACCACCAGGCTGTGCATTCCTGCAGGGTGGCTGTGGAGAGACCAGCGAGGAAGTTTCCAGAAACTTCCCAGGAGCTCTGTTGCTCCCTCGGCTCTGTCCCACATCCTGGCACCTCCCTGTTCCCTGTGCCAGGGCGGGCACTGTGCAGCAGCACCACCACCTCCCACCTCCCCCTGCCAGCTCCCCCATTCCCCCACCACCTCCCCTACCTCCCCCTGCCAGCTCCCCCATTCCCCCACCACCTCCCCCCACCTCCCCCTGCCAGCTCCCCCATTCCCCCACCACCACCTCCCCTACCTCCCCCTGCCAGCTCCCCCATTCCCCCACCGCCTCCCCCATTCCCCCACCACCTCCCCCCACCTCCCCCTGCCAGCTCCCCCATTCCCCCACCACCTCCCCCACCTCCCCCTGCCAGCTCCCCCATTCCCCCACCACCTCCCCCCACCTCCCCCTGCCAGCTCCCCCATTCCTCCCCACCACCTCCCCCCACCTCCCCCTGCCAGCTCCCCCATTCCTCCCTACCAGCTCCCCCATTCCTCCCCACCACCTCCCCCCACCTCCCCCTGCCAGCTCCCCCATTCCCCCACCGCCTCCCCCATTCCCCCACCACCTCCCCTACCTCCCCCTGCCAGCTCCCCCATTCCCCCACCACCACCTCCCCCACCTCCCCCTGCCAGCTCCCCCATTCCTCCCCACCACCTCCCCCCACCTCCCCCTGCCAGCTCCCCCATTCCCCCACCACCTCCCCTACCTCCCCCTGCCAGCTCCCCCATTCCTCCCTACCAGCTCCCCCATTCCTCCCCACCACCTCCCCCCACCTCCCCCTGCCAGCTCCCCCATTCCCCCACCACCTCCCCACCTCCCCCTGCCAGCTCCCCCATTCCCCCACCGCCTCCCCCATTCCTCCCCACCACCTCCCCCCACCTCCCCCTGCCAGCTCCCCCATTCCCCCACCACCACCTCCCCCCACCTCCCCCTGCCAGCTCCCCCATTCCCCCACCACCACCTCCCCCCACCTCCCCCTGCCAGCTCCCCCATTCCCCCACCACCACCTCCCCCCACCTCCCCCTGCCAGCTCCCCCATTCCCCCACCACCACCTCCCCCCACCTCCCCCTGCCAGCTCCCCCATTCCCACCACCACCTCCCCCCACCTCTCCCTGCCAGCTCCCCCATTTCTCCCTACCAGCTCCCCCATTCCCACCACCACCTCCCCCACATCCCCCTGCCAGCTCCCCCATTCCTCCCCACCAGCTCTCCCCATTCCTGCCACCTCCTCCTACTAGCTAGGTTGGCAGCCACCAGGAGGAGAGAGAGGCTGCCCCTCCTCCCCCCTTCTCCTCTTCCCCTGACTCTGTGGGTCCAGTCCCCCCCCCCCAGGCCTTGCTCTCCCTGATGGCTGCCACTGGCCTGGGCTGACTCTGGGTGGCCAGGCCCAGCCCCCACCTCTCCCGAGCTCCCCCTGGGCTGCTCTTCTGGTCTTCTGGATTACTCAGTCACTCAACACTTTTGTGCCTCTGAGCCACCTCTGCACTGTTCCCGCTGCCTGGAAGGCGGGCAGGGGGCAGGGGCAGGGCTGTACTCTGCCCTCAGTGGGTACTTACTAATGCAGCATGCAGGCCGGTGGTGGGATCTGCAGAGGTGTCCCAGGCCAGATGCAGGCGGGCTGGAGTCTCCAAGCTCACACCACCTACAGCGCGATGTGGTTGATATGAGGTCTGCGCCGCAGGCCTGTAGAGGCGGGGACACCAGCGGGCAGGGTCACCTGCAGGCCAGGGCCGTATCAGGCTCTTCTTTGCCAGAGGCAGCCTCTAGGGCAGTGTTGCTGGCCTCCCGCCCGTCACCTCCCTTCACCGCGGGGACAGGGAGGGGGGAGGCCAGCCCAGCCTGAGGCGGCCTGCCTGGCCTGGTCCCAGGCCAGCCTTTGGGAGAGGCCTGGCTGCACTGGCATGCTCCTCGGGGAGCCCTGGTCCCCTCCCCCCTCAATGCATGAGCCCCGGATTTAGGGTCTCAGCCCAGGAGTTGGGAGCCTCCAATTTTCTTCTCCAGAGAGATGGGGACAGGCGGAGGGGGGTGGGGGGGGGGACAGACAAACTTGGATCTGTCAGGCTGAAGGGAAGAGAGGAGGAGCCTCAGTTTACCCATCTGTGCAAAGAGACCATCTATCACACTAAGTGACAAGCCAAGGTCCTACTTACATATAGGGGCAAATTAGGAGAGTGCTTGCACAGTTTTGAACAGGTCTGCGGTCCTCTCCAGCACCCAGGGCAGGGCAGGGCCTGAGGCTGGGGCTGGCACCCCTGCCTTTCTGCTCAGGCTGGGATGGAGAGCGGGACTCGACGTGCAGCCCCAGCGCCCCCCCTCCCCGTCCCATCCACACAGCCACTACAGCGAGCAAAGCCCCTCCCCGTCCTCAGGAGGCCTCGGACCCCCCCAGCCCCCAGCACCCCGGGAAGTCTGGAAACCGCCTGGCACTGCCTATCCCTAAGTGGGCTTAGTTGGCAGTCGCCTCTCACCACGGTGTCTCTCCATCCTCAAGAGCACCCCACAGTGAAGACAGGCAGAGCTGACTCCCCCAAGAGCCAGACACCCTGGTAAGACTCTGCCGTTACCTTCTGGGGAGCCAGGGAGCTGCCCAGCCTCCCAGGCGCGCGCTGAGGACGGGAGGCGGCGACAGGTGGCCAGTGGGCAGAGCGGCGGCTCCCATCCAAACAGCTCCCCGGCTTGTGTCGTCTGGCAGCTCCTGCCCGGGCCGGCCACACCTGGGAGGGCAGGGCTGCGGGGCCCGAGCCCCAGGGACCCAGAATGGACACGGGCACGCTCAACGCAGCCGGCAGGTGCCTGGGTGGACACTGGAAAGCAATCTGTGTGAGGGACGGAGAGGAGGCGGGATGGGCAGAAAGCAGGCAGGACTACGGCGGTAAGGAGAGAGACCCACACTCCGTACCAGTCACCCGGAACAGGCCACAGAGGGCATCCCTGTGGCTCTGGAGAGAGGAGTCTGGCCCAGCCTGGGGGCTCCACCTCCCCACCCCACCCCCGCCCCCGTTGGCACCCGCTTGCCAGCACCGCTGCTGCCAGCGCTGCAGGGAGCCCCCTCCCTGCCCTTCTTGGTCCATCTTCGTCCCCCTCCTGCTGCTGTGAAGCCAGGACACCTTCAGCACCCCTCCTTCCTACCCAGCTCTGACTCAGAGGAGAAGGGCATAGATTCAGGTCTTGGTCTCTGGTCTGCCCTTGATCGGCTCTATGGCCAGGAGCAAGTCACTTGCCCTCTCTGGACCAGCACTCAAGGTGGATGAGTCTGTGTGGGTTTGGTTTTTTTTTTTTTTTTTTTTCACATTGTTGAGGGAAAGCTGTTTGGAGAGTGTGGATTCTGGGGTCTCCAAATCTGACTCCCTGGCTCTTTCCATTAAGCGCTTCCTGCGTACCCATCAGGAACTGGCCGAAAGCTGTTAACTCCAGTTGTCTATGTGCGTGCATGCGTGCATGCACGTGCACTTGCTGCTACTTTGGCTTGAGCTCAGGGCCTGGGTGCTGTCCCTTATAGCTTGTTTCCACTCAAGGCTGGTGCTCTACCCCTTGAGCTAAAGCTCCAAGTCCAGCTTTTTGGTGGTTAAGAGTCTCATGACTGTAATCCTAGCTACTCAGGAGGCTGAGATCTGAGGAGCACAGTTGGAAGCCAGCCTAGGCAGGACAGTATGAGACTCTTATCACCAATTAAGCAGCAAAAGCTGAAGTGGAGCTGTGGCTCAAGTGGTAGAACACTAGCCTTGAGCACTAAAGCTTGGGGACAGCACCCAGGCTCTGAATTCAAGCCCTCCAACTCCAATTCTTAACCAATTTTTTTTTTGGGGGGTGGGGGTTTTGAGGCTTGAACTCAGGGCCTGGGATTGCGCTACCGCTTGAACCACAGCGCTCCTTCTGGTTGTATGTGGTGCTGAGGAATGGACCCCAGGGCCTCATGTATGCAAGGCAAGCGCTCTACCACTGAGCCGTGTTCCCAGCCCCCAGCCCAATTCTTGGACTATGGTTTCCTCATCTACACAGTGAGGAAGAAGCCAGAGCCCCTGCCCCTGGTGAAGACCAGAGGGGTCCTCTTCCAGCCCCACCTGCTCTGGGCTCCAGACCTGGGCTGGGGTCAGGGTCAGCCTCCACTTGTGTAGCCCTCCTTCTGAGTCTTGTTTCTAGTTACTTCTGTTCACTAGGCCCACCCAGCAGCCAGACTGGGGGTGGGGGCAGGGCAGGGGGCCCCAGGCAGGAGGTGGCCAGGGCAAAGGGAAGGGCCAGGCCCCTCCCACGACAGTCCCGTCCCTCCCTGGGGTTTTTCCACCCTTCTCCTCGGAAATCCACTCTGATTCCGCCAGGCCCTGGAGCCCGCCGGCCTTCAGGGTTGATTTGTCACAAGTGATTATTGGCAGTGGAATTTGTCACCTGCACAATGAGAGGAAAATGAGACTTTCAGCAGAACCGCCTGCGCCCGGGAGCTGGGGAGGGAGGTGCAGCCGCCGGCTCCCTTCCCAGAGCCAGGCCTGGCAGCCCCCTTCCCAGAGCCAGGGCCTGGAAGGATGGGAAACTGAGACACCGAGCGGTGAGAGCCGCCCCCTGGCCCCAGCAGCCGAGGGGCCGCTGTCTGTGCCCCTCAGTCCCCGGGAGCACCGGCAGGGCAAGTCCCTTGGGGTTCAGGCTCCAGCAGCAGGCATGAATGGATGGATGGATGGACGGATGGGCCTCAGGCCTCCCCGCTTTCATAGACAGGGAAACTGAGGCCCGGAGGGCAGACTCTCCAGACCGCACAGCCCAGTGCTTCCTCTATCCCAGGGCTCCCCGGGGAGGCCGCTGAGGGTCCCCGGGGCCCTAGGAACTGGGTCATACCCCCACCATCATCCCGTTCCTCCTTACTCCCCCCAATGCTGTCTGTGCTCTGACTAGTCCTACCCTCCCAGGCCTCAGTTTCCCTCTGCTAGGTGGCATCTATCTTGGAGCCCTGTGGGGGTAGGGGAACAGGGAAGAGGTGCCAGCCACGCCACCTGTCCCCCTCCCGCGTGGGGCCGCCTCCAGTCTGAGATTTCTGTCTCTCATACCCCCCTCCAACTCCTGAGGCTGTTTCTGCCTCCTCCGCCCCCAACCTTGGCCAGCTTCCCTCCTGGTCCGCCCACCCCCACACCCGCCCTTCTCTCTCCCCAGCTCCCCCCTACCCCCCACCCCCCGCAGCCGGTGTGCCACGATCAAAAAAACCCCACGGCTGCCAACAGGCTGAGGCAGAGCCAGCGGCCCAGCCTCCCCCACGGTGCCCACCACGCCCACCCGCGCCAGCCCCCAGCGGCTCCCCGCCCCCTCCCTCCCCACCCCACCCTCTGTTTGCTTCTCCAGACTGTCTAGTACGGGCCGAGCAGGGGTGGGTAAGGAAGGGGCTTACAACACAACTCAGCCACCTGCCCTCCTGTCCTCCTTCTTATCTGCCCACCTGCCTTCCTGCCTACCCGCCTTCCTATCCCTTCTTACCTGCCCCATGCTCACTGGCTCTCACGCCAGTCTATACTCAGGTGGCTCATCTCTGCACACACACATGTGCGCATGCGTGCACACACACACATTACTCCAGGCCCTGGCCTTCCACTTCCCTGCTCCTGGCTGGGATAACAGGGTGAGATGGTGAAGTGGATGCTAGGAGGTCCTGGCAGACCACGGCTGCTAGTCCTGTCCTGGGACCCCCAGCCCCCAGCCCTGCTGTGGCCACCCAGTCTCTCCACCCTTTTCAGCAGGGGGGCAGGGGGGGAGGCTCCAAAGGAATCCAGAGCCCCTCAGCTTGGCCTCTTTCCTCTCTCCTACACCAAGGCCTGTCCACCCAGGGGGCCTGGTCCCCAGCATCCTGCTGCCCTGGCCCCAGGTGTACAACAGGCCGAAGGACAAGCCATGGGGGGGGCAGTCCCCACATCTCCCACGTCTGCACGCTGTCCTTGGGCAAGGCCCAACCAGGTGGGACCTCATCTCGTCACCTAAAATCTGAGCTGGTGCCAGGCACCCCTGGCTCACGCCTGTCATCCTAGCTACTCAGGAGGCTGAGATCTGAGGATCAAGGTTCAAAGCCAGCTGGGGCAGGAAACTCTGTGAGATTCTTATCTCCAATAAACCACCAGTAAACCGGAAGTGGTGCTATGGCTCAAGTGGTAGAGCGCTCGCCTTGAGCTGAAGAGCCCAGGGACAGCGCCCAGAGGTCAAGCCCCATGACCAACGCCCTCCCCCAAGTGTGAGCTATCTTGGCACTCCCCCCACCATGGAACTGCCAGGTCAGTGCAGTGACACTAGGAACAGTGTCCTGCACCCACGGGTGCCGGTCAGTGTGAGATGTCACCACATACCACGTGTTCCCCCGCCCTCCCCCCCACCCCCCGCCATGCAGCCTTCTGTCCCTTCTGCCTAAACACCAGTCCTGAATCAGCCCACATGCTTCCCTGCGGGCCCAGCAGGGCGGCTGTCTCTCCCTGCGCCCCCCAAGCGCCAGCACTGTTCATGCCAGGCCCAAGCTGACCTGCTCCCTGTCTGACCCCTCCGTCCCCCCCCAAGCTGCAGCGCTGGCCTCCTCCTTGTCCCCCCCCTCTGCCTGTCAACCGTGCTCCACGCCCTTCAGAAAGCCCTCCCTTAACCCCCAGCTGTGGCTCCCCTCTTCCCGAGGCTGGATGTGAGGAGAGCCCCCTCAGGGCCCGGTGGCCGCTGGCCCAGCGCCCACTCCCCACCCCACCCCACCCCCCGCCTCCCTCTTCCTATTTCTCTTTGGAATCGCTGCGCCAAAAGTTCATTTCGAAAGAAATCGATTTCCAAGCTGCTTGGAGATGCAATTTGGTTTTTCATTTTGAAGAAATGATGGTTAAGGAAAAGTTTGGAGACTTAATCACCGTGGAAGGCCACGGGAATCAAGAACCCCTCTGTCCTTGGCCAGAGCACGGAGGCACGGCAGGGCCGGGAGCAAGGCCCCACGCACATGCTACACAACACACATGTGTGACCGTCTCCACCCCTCCCGCTCCCTCCCCTCGGGGGTCCAGGGAGGGCCCCGGGCTCCACCGCCCCCTCCCCCAGTGCCTCCTCTTCCATCTTCTTAGGGGAGGGATGGCCATCCTTTCCAGATCCACTCAGGTATTCAAGACTGGACATCGTAGCCAGGGGCCTTCGGCTCCCGCCTGTCATCCTAGCTACTCAGGAGGCTGAGATTTGAGGATCGCAGTTCAAAGCCAATCCTGAGCAGGAAAGTCCGTGAGACTCTAATCTCCTTTAAACCACCAGAAAACCGGAAGTGGCGCTGGGGCTCAAGTGGTAGAGCATGCCCCTTGAGCTGAAGAGCTGAGGCACAGCGCCCAGGTCCAGAGTTCAAGTCCCACAACTGACAACATGTGCGGGGAGCCTTCCTGGAGGAGGTGGCCATGGAAGGAGCCGGAGGGCTGGCTCCTGGGGCCGTTCCCGTGGCCTCTCCCCGCCGGCTGGCAGCATCCATCTGTGGAGAGGGAGTGTGCGTGGGGCCGGCCGGCTGGTCCCCAGGTGGAGGAGTGCTGGCCGCTGTGGCCAAAGCCATCAAGGACACGGCCGTGGGTCGGCCGGCCAGCTCCAGACTCGTCTGGCAGGGCGGTCCGTGGGACGCAGGAGCACACCGCACAGCCTAGCGACTGGCCAGGCCCTCGGCCCAGATTCCTGCTTCTGGCCCAGTTTGGGGTTGCTGTTTCTGTGGCTGTTTCTGTGGCTGTGCAGCCCGGCCTACTTCTGTCGTCTCTGAGTCCTGAGAGGCCTCGGGTGGCCCCTCCTCCCCCAGCCTGCATGACCCCCAGCTTGGCCCAGCACAGAAACCTTGCTCTAGCATCTGGGGGGTGCCAGAGCACACGGAGTCTGTCAGGCAGCAGGCTGTCTGTCTTCACCAACATCCACCCCTGCCCCTACTGCAAAGAATATTCCAGAATTAATGCCTTTGGGCGATGGCTGTAGCCAGGGATTTGGAGAGTCTACATGTGTGTGCATGTGTATGTACGTGCGTGTGTGTGTGTGTGTGTACGTGCGTGTGTGTGTGTGCGCACGCGCGTGTGTGTTGGCATCTGGGCTTGAACTCTCACTTGGCTTGCTCACTGGAGCTCTAACACTTGAGTCATGCCTCCAGTCTGCCTTTTTTTTTTTTTGTCTAAGACCAGGACTTAAGTCGGTATCTGATGCCTTCACCTATTGGCTGGCACTCTACCACCTGAGTCATATCCCCAACCTCCCATCTGGCTTTTTGGCTAGTTGATTGGAGATGGAGTCTTGTGGACTTTTCTGTCCCAAGTTGGCTTTGAACTTCAATCCACTGGGTCTTAGCCTCCTAAGAAGACAGATTACAGGCCTGAATTATAGTACCATGCTCCACTGTTGAGTTTTAAAGCAAACTTGTCAGTTGAGTCAGAGAGAAAGAAGATTGGGGCCCATGTGTGGGCTCAGGGAGCAAGGAACACACTCCCCGCCCCCTCCAACTGGCAAGGCAGGTCTAACGGAGGGGCACCCAGAGACCGGGAGAGAAGTGGGACTCCACACGGGCAGGAAGAGCCGGGCTGCATGGCTGGCTAAAAAGCAGGAGCTACAGGGTCATGACCCCTGCCCCCCCCCAAGATTAAGTTGTGCTCCTGAAAGTCAGTGACATCTGCTCAGGTCCCCACCTGGGGATGACAGCCCCTCCTTGTTACAGCCTGTAGCTCAGGGAGTGGCCGTGGGGGACAGGGTGGTCTCAGAGAGCTCCAGCCATCTGGGGAGGGGGAGGGTAACAAGTCCCCTCCCTCTCCACAGCCCGGGCCACCTGCCAGCCCCTCCCACCCCAGACACTGCCCCCTGCAGCCCAGGAGTGCGCCACTGGCCCTGGCTCCACCGCCCCTCCCCACCTGCCCAAGGCCGGCAGGTGGGGTGGAGCCCATCTCCTGCCCCACGGTCCTCCAATTGCTTCCTCCCCACCCATCCCTTCTCCCTTTCCCCTTCTCTCCTGTCTCCTCTCCCTTCTCCTCTCTCCCCTCCCCTCCTCTCCCCTCTCCTGCCCCATCCCCAGCAGGCTGTGCTGTCAATTAGAGGGCTCTGACAGGAGGCTCAGACGCCAGCCAGGGCACCCAGCTGGAAAATTGGGTGTTGGAGCAGCCTGGCATGCTAATGCCCCTATCCTGAGACTGTGCCTGCGCTGGGACTCCACTCTCCCAGGCCCCCGCAGGGCTCTGCCCCCTTCTCCAAGCTCCACCCACCCAGTGGCTCCACCCACTCCTGAGCTCTGGCATCTGCCCTGGGTCACTCACTACACACCTGCCCTGGTGGCCAGACCCCGCTTGGACTGGCTGAGAGCCGGGCCAGGCCAGGCTCCACCTCCTCCCAGGGTCCCTCCCTCCCCCTCCTTCTCCTCCCCTCCGACTGATGCAGAGGCCACCGCCCTGGCCAGAGCACATCCGGCTCCATCTTGTTCTTGGGGCCCTGGCTGCATCTCTGTGTGGATGGCTCCGGTGGGTGGTGGGCCTTGGGCAGCCCAGCCCTCCTGGCCTCCCACAGAAGGGGAAGGTTGCTCTCTGGTGACTGCTGGGCCTCAGCCTCCTGCCCTCTAACTCTGTCTCCAGGGCCTCCAGCCACAAGAGGCACCCAAGGACACAGCGAATGCTCCAGCCAGCTCACGGGCCACCTACCCAATGCACACTTTCTTTTCAGTTGTCCTCCCTTCTGCCCCATGCGACAGCGGACACCCCCTCCCCCCTCCCCTCTGCCCCCCCCCCGCCCGCAGGAAGACTTTCAGTGCTAGCACACATTCCACAGCTGGTGGAGCCCCGGGGGGCCCCAGAGGCCACTCCAGCCACATCTGGGGACCCCTGGACATGGGGAACCCACAGGCGCCGGCCTCTTCTCTTACACACTACAAGCCAATGGCTGCAGAGCAACCAGCCTGAAGAGGGGATCTGGCTGTGTGTGTGAGCAAGGGTGGGTGTGTGCATGCCTGCACCTGAGCAGACACTTGTGTGAGCTGATACACTGTGTGTATGGCCACGCATACCTGTGTGTGCATGCAGAGGGGGTGTGTGCAAGGTGAGTTATGGGTGTGCATTTGTGGATGTATGCATGTGTGTGTATGCAAGCACTCGTAGGTGTGTGCACCTGTGTGTGTGTGTGAGCGTGCGTGCACGTGTGTGTGTGTGGGCGTGCGTGCACCCGTGCCTCCCCAGTGCCCGTGGAGGGCGTCCCACCACTTCACTCCAGTGGAGACAGCGCCCAAGTCCACAGCCTCGAAGGAAGTAATCAGCTGTGGCCTATGTCATGTGCAGAGAATGGAGCGGCTCAGCGTGCGTGAGCAGCAGCCACGGCAGAGGGGAAGACGCCAGGGCAAGCTGAGGCACACGCGGCACGTTTATACAAAGTTCAAAGCAGCCGGGGCACCGGTGGCTCACGCCTGGCATCCTAGCTACTCAGGAGGCTGAGATCCGAGGATCACGGTTCAAAGCCAGCCCAGGCAGGAAAGTCCATGAGACTTATCTCCAATGAACCACCAGAAAACTGGAAGTGGCGCTGTGGCTCAAGTCGAGTGCTCGCCTTGAGCCGAAGAGCTGAGGGACAGCGCCCAGGCACAGAGTTCAAGACCCACGACCAACCCTCCCCGTCCCCCCCCCCAAAAAAAAGTTAAAAGCAGGAGGCAGGCGAAAGTGCAGGCACCCTTCAGCATTTGAGGCAGAGACGGCGGCCCCGGTCACTGGCCCCATCTGGAGGCTGCGGAGCTGGCATGGTCACTGTGAACACCTATCAACAAGGGCCACACGCTTTCTGTGTGTTTGTGTATGCATGTACACAATGTACACATACATTAACTTTTATTAACCTTAAAAACTGGGTTAACTTCCCAAAACCTCTCAGAAGTACACGCCTGCATGCACACACTTATTTGCAGGTTCCTTCCCGGGTTAGCTTCGAACCGTGATCCTCAGCTCTCGGCCTCAGGAGTCGCTGGGGTTAGAGGTGTGGGGTTAGAGCCACTGGCACCTGCTGTGAATTTTATTTTTCAGTTCATCTTGTGGGTGTAGCTATGTAGCCCAGGCTGCCCTCCACCTCTCCATCTTCCTGCCCCAGACTCCCAAATGCTGGGATTGCAAGTGGGAGCTACCACACCTGGTCCCGTTTTAAGCATCTTAAACCCAATGGAGTTCCGCCACATCTCTTGGCTGTTGGTGTCTCTCTGGCGTGAACAGAATTGGCATTTGAGGCTGGCTTTGCGTGCCATGTACACTTTCCACCTTTGGTGACAACCTACGCTGTCACCGTCCTGGCCCAGTGTAATACACTACCCAAAATAAGCTCATCTTTGAAACACCGATTCCTTGTCATTTGAACTCCTGTGCCCCCAGGCACCCTGCCTGCTCCCGTGGGAAGCGTCCATGCTGCCTGTGCCCCTGCTGACCACAGTTCGGCAGGCCAGTGGCCTGGGGGTCCCGCCTTCCGGATGGATACCACCTCACCTTCACAACCACGAGGACTACCAGGGAGGACGTGCAGGGGAGCGGGCAGGAGGCAGCTCAGCCTTCTCTCCCTCCTCCACCTGGGACAGCAACCCAGGAGGGTTGGCATCCAGGCATGGGCATCCCAAGTCTGGTAAAGTACAAGGACACCCACCGCACCTCTCCCTGGTCATTTGTTGGCAAGCTCTGGCCAATCACTGGCTGAGGGTGTGGCCTCCTTAGACCAATTGGGCCAATCAGGAGCGGCTTTCGTTATCTGCTGCCCTCCATGGTGAGAGGTGGCCTTGGACTCTGCAAGCAGAGGAGGAGAGGGGGCAGCTGGTCCCAGCTTTGTCTCTGAGGCTATGAGGGGCACATCACACTGGGGCGACAGCCCGGGCCGGGGGGCTCCTTCCCTCACCCAAGCTGGGAACTCCTAATTCATGAGGTCTGTCCCTGCCCGTCACAGGCCGGCCCTGGAGCTGCTCCCTCGGGGCTTCCCGGCCTCCCAGCCTCCTGCCCTGCCTCCTGCCTGCCTCGCAGTTCTCATCACCTCTCTCCCAGCGTCCTGGGATCCTGTCCACTGTGAGGTCTCTCCGCAGGCATCCTGTCCACAGATGCGGCTCCCGGCGGCCCCCCCCCCCCCCGTCCCGCCGGCCAGGGCGGCCTGAGCTCCCCTACCTGGCCATCTCTTTCCCGGGTGTCACTTGGTTTCTAGACCTGTGTGTGCACACTGGTCCTCGGGCTGGAGCTTGTGTGGCACCTTCTTGAGAGCAGGGGCCTCCGGGTCCTGGTCACTGCCAGGTCCTCGGGCCTGGTGCCAGCAATGGCCTTGAGAAACTCCCCGCTCATTGGCAGAGCTGAGCGGGACAGGCGCACAGGCCGGTCCTGTCCATGGCTGGGAACTAGCCCCTCCCCCGGCCCCACTGGCCAAGCCTGGCCACATAGTTGTGGGATGTTCTGAGTCTGTAGGACTGTGCGTCACAGGGCTGTCCTGGGCGGGGCTCTTGCAGCCAGAGCCAGCCAAGGGCTCTGTGGACACAGTGGGACAGGCAGGGATAATCATCCAAGGCATTTGGAGGTGGCCACAGAGGGCCAAGGTGGGGAGGGGGCGGTCCCGGAAGGTGTCTGGGTGCCTTCCCTTCCCCTCCTGCTCCCGAGCTCTGCAGGTGGCCACCAGGGAGGTCTCCCACCCCAGGACTTGGCTGAAAGCAGAGGGAAGGGAGCTGGGTACCCAGGGTCTGCTGCCTGAGCCACCCTGACCCCGTGAACACCCCAGAACCAGGCACATGCACTCCCACGCGTACACGCCCACAAGGCCCCCAGTCACGACTACTGGGTTGGGGCAGGGCAGGGGGAGGCCCAAGCACAAACTTCGCTTTCGACAGAGTGATTCCTGTCACCCTCTGCACGAAAATGTGCGTCTGCCTCTCCACCAAGCCGGGAGCCGCGGGAGGGCGGGCGCTTCGGGTGCACGCGGGCCTCCCCGGAGCCCAGTATGGGTTTGTACAATGACGGCGTGAGTGAGGGGCACCTCTTTGTAGGTGGGGAAACTGAGGCCTAGAGGCCACAAAGCATTGCCCCGGTTCCCACAGTGCCACGATGATTCCAAGGATCTAATTGTCTTTTTCATCGTGGTTCTTTTCCACTCTCATGAGCTACAAGTGGAAACTGAGGTGTAGGAAGGTCAAAGTTCATTGCCTCACATGTTCCTTTTGTCTAATAATAGGGCTAGGCATGAGTGAGTACCCAGGGATAGAAATGTACTAAGTCAGAGGACGGCCAAGGCTAGAGCCTTCCTTGCACAACAGCAGTCATTCTGGCTCCTTCTTTTGTTTGCTGGGTGAGAGGGTCCAGCGTGGCTACTCCAGCCCCACCCATCACATCTTATCTTCCTGTCACAGAAGAAAGAAGGAATACAGAAAAAGGAGAGCACTTAGCCACTCTTTTAAGCAAAATTCTGGAAACGGACTAGACGACCTCATTGACGAGAACTTGGGCCTATGGTCCCACCTGGGTGGGGTGTTAGATCCTTGTTCTAGATGACTACTCTAGATGACTACTACTAGAAAACAACAAAATCATCATCTCCTTCTGGAGACGTTGTGCTCTCTGGCATAATTCCTGGTCTCCTCCCCTGGGACTCCTGGTCACATGACATGGGGGGGAGCTTTCCTTGCTGAGTTTCCGGTGTGCATCTTGATTGACAGCTCATTGCATCTCACAACCACGTGTAACCTCGGCTCCTGGCTCCAAGGATTTGGATCACAATCAAGGGTGAGGCCAGTGGCGGGCCCTGCCCCGGCTGTGCGGCTGTGCCGGGGGGCCCCAGGGTGCCAGCCTCCTTCCCAAGTCAGAGGCTGCGCTGCCTCTGTGGTACCACGGCCCAGGCTCAGGGGCCACGGCCTTGGCCTCTGTGTCTTGTGCTCAGCCAGCTCCTGGCCCATCTTCACCCCGCGCTGCTCAGCTGGCTGTCGGCGCCCTCCCCCCAGCCCCCGCTCCTGGCTGTACACACAGCTCCCCTCCCCGTTCCCCCAAACACTCAGCACCCCCACCTGCACCCCAATGCCTGAGCCCTCTCTGCAGCCTCAGCTTTGCAGGAGGCAGGGTTCAGCTGAGTTTTTATCCTCAGGCCAAGTCCCTTCATATGGACCCCCCCTCCCCCGCGAGGACTCCGGACCTCCCCTCCCCCAGCCTCCATCCACGTGTCCACCCATCTGACCAGGAAACCACCCCAGCGCTCTTGACCCCCACATGAGCCCAAATCTACTCCATCTCCAGGAGTGGTATGAGCAGTGGTAGGAGGGGGAGGAGGCCCTAGCACCCCCACCCAGTGTTTGCCCACCCACAAGGACACCTCAGTCACATACAGCGTCACATGCAGCGGCCAGGGCTCCAGCACCCTCCCCACTTCCCCACTCCGGGGGCCCAGCACTGCCCCCCCCCACTTCTCTCCTCTCCTCTCCTCCATGGGCCTGTGGCCATTTCTAAACCAATCACTAGCAAAGGGGATGGGGGCCACCATGCGTGCTCGGCGTGGGCTGGCTGGAGGCTGGTGGGGGGAGGATTAGAGGCCCTGCAGCACGCAGAGCTAGGAGGACAGCCGCTGGGCTTCTCAGCCGGCGGGGAGGCTGGCCATGGCAGGAAGGGTGGGCGCCTGCCCCGGCCCCCGGTCCCCAGCCCCCAGGCACGCAGCGTACACCTCCTGGGTAGCATGGAAGCACAGCTCTGCAGGGTGAACTCTGTCCTCATCTGGAGCCCCTGGGGGACTTGGGGGGGGGATGGGAGTTTCCAACCGTCAACCTGCAGTGGCTTTTGATGCCTGGGGACGTGGGAACTAGCAGCACATGAAGAATGCAGGCCATGAGGCACCCTGAGCTGGGAAGGGGGGGCAGAGGGAGTAGACAGCCAGAGACGTGGTGGTGGCGTCACAGACAGACAGAGGGACTCCCTGAAGAGCCGGGAGGACTCACAAACAACTGCATGGGCTGAGGGCCCCACGATCTCTCCAGTTCCATGCTGAGCGCCGTCCAGCAAGGTAGCCCCAGCCTCTGTGAGCTGCTCCCAGAGAGGGCCAGCCCCCCCCCCCAGCACACACCCGGGCAGCAGGCCTCCCGGCTTTCACCCGCGGCTCCCAGGGGCTCCCCTGGGCCCGGGGCAGTGAGTCCCACACTGGCAAGGCACCCTTCTCCTTTCCAGCTCACCGCGGGGGGCGGCTCAGTTCTTGGCTCATAGTCTGGGACGTGGCATCGGAGACTCAGTGGTGGGAGGGGCAAGCCAGGCACTGGGGTGGGCTTGGTGTGTGTGGGGGGGTGTCCACCTGTGCTAATTGCCATTTGTTGGGCCTGGGTTCCCAGGCTCTCAAGGTAAGGACCCAATGCATCTGAGCCTCCCCCGGCCACTGGGATGGTCTCCATAGCCACCCCACTGCAAACAACCCAGCCTAAGTCCCAGGTCTTTGTCCTGAGTGCTCCTGGTGGAGAGCCCAGGATGCCCAGGGATAAAACCCATCAGGTCTTTAGACAGGAGGGGGCTGGGACAGGGGACCCCAGGACCAACATGGGGGTGCAGGGGCTTGCAGAACAGAGTGGCTGAGGCAAAGGGGCTCCTGGGCCCAAAGGGTGTCCGCTTTGGCCCCTGCCCGGGGCAGCTGGTGGGTGCCCCCCTCCTGCCCAGCATGGCTGGACTGCATCGAGTGGCCAGAGAGGGCATTGCTGCTGCCCCTCCCAAGGAGAGTGGACGGACACGGTGGCACAAAGCCCAGAGGTGGCTATGCCCAGGGAGCTCCAGAGACAGAGGCTCCATCTCCACGGTGGAGGCCCAGGGCAGCGCCCCGGCGGCACCTGGCACGAGGGTGTGGGCAAGAGAGAATGGGCCGTGTTGTGTGGTGAGGAGTGAGGGAATCACGTTTTTTCCTGGCCTTGGAGATGCCTTCTCCCGGACCTGGCCTCTCCCTCCCTCAGCAGTTCCGCCCATCACCCACCCCAGACATGTGCCAGGGCCTTCTCGGCTCCCGAGCCCAAGCTGGGCCAGCTCTGCCCTCACAGCCCTCCCCCCTCTGCTACGTGCCACTCTTGGTGACATGTCTTGCATGGCATCCTGTTCCTTCTGCCCAGACACAAATAAGCAAAAGGTGGCTCCCGGGCTGGGGGCTGCTCACCAGCCTCTTCCCCCATTGCCTCTCCTCCAGCAGGTGGCTGCTCACTCAGCCCCACCCAACCACCACGGGTTCCTCCACCCCCGTCCCCCCGCCGGCCCCCCCCAGGGCCCAGGTCCAGGCCTGGACCACAGTGCCAAGGGAAACTCACAGGGTGTGGCTCCCAATACGGAAACTCAAATGTCAAGGTTTGCCCAGGCCCGTCCTCGAGAGGACAGCCTGGAGTCCCCATGTGTTTAGATAATTGTTTGAAAGCAGGCAGGCTCTGTCCACACGCGCGCTGGCCCTGACCACTGTGGAGATCACCCATGGTCATCTGTGGAGATCAGAGATCAGGGTGGCTTCCATCAACTCGTGGAGCCCCGCCCTCTCCCGTGCAGAGCCAGCAGGGTCCCTCCTGACCCCAGAGCCGCCCGCCTCCACCCCTTCCCAGCCCAGGGTCTCAGCACCGTCTCCGGGGCTGATCTTACCTAGACTCCATCGCCCTGCCCTTACTGCCGCCACCTATTCTTAATGCAAGAAGGCTCTGTCCTATCCTGTTTTCTTGAGTTCATTCTTATTCTGAATGAACACTTTGGTTCTGACACTACTAGAATTTTAGCAGCAAGAATCAGGTTGCAGGGTCTCACAGAGCCTGAATCATCGAAATGCAAGTACCAGACCCAGGCTTCTGACAGGCCCTGGCCTAAAGACTGGTACTCTGGACCACTGCTGGCCTCTAGTTTGAAATCATCTGCAGGACATCCCAAGGACTTGGGTGTCTGACCCTGGCCTAATTGGGAACGGTCCCTACTCTTCAACGAAGCTATCCAGAATGAGCAAAGTAGGGCAGCAAGAGGGCTGAGGGTCCCTCCCAGGCGTGGCTCTGCGCTGCTGAGGTCGCATCAGGCATGGGAAGTCAGCGCCGGGCATGGGACCTGCCAGGCCTAACACCTCTGGCGAGGCAGGGGCATCTGGCCTGCTCTCTGGGATTGCTGTGGTGATGGTAACGTTTCTTAGGCAACGCACGGTGGGTGCTGGCCGGCCCTCCTGCAGGGGCCTCGGCCCCTGTGGAGACCCCCATCCCATTAAAGGGCCCTGCCCAGGCCCCGCTGAGAGCCAGAGCCAAAGACTCCAACACCCTCTGAGGCCACAGTGTGGTGGCCAGGCCTCTGGGTGAGGCCAGCAGCTTAGCTGGTTTAGGTTCTTTGTGAGGAAGTGGATTCAGGACTGTGATTTTCCTTGAAGGGGCTGGCGTGAAAAAGCTGCTCAGATGTGACCAGAACGCATCGGGGGCTCCACTCTGGGATTCCAAATAACTGAAGCATTGAAAAGGAAAGCAGATTGGCATCCCATACATAAAGTTTGAAGAGGAATTAAGGATATTTCCTAAACTGTCTCAAACAGAATCTGGAGGCCCCAGTAGCCGCCTTGAGCAAGGGTCTCAGGTTGTGGGAGTCATGGATACAAATTTTGGGTCAACTTTGAAATTGGCGTCATCCAGCTTGGCTTCTCCCCAGGAGCCACATGGCCACCCCCCCCCAGGGAGGTCAGGCTGAGGAATCCAACCGCACCCAGGGGAACCCCCAGACCTGGGCTTAGACCGCCAGGTTCAACTCTTTGTTTCCTTTAGGGGCAACTCTGCTCTTCACTAGAATGGCCTAAGTTGGTCAGAAGAAGCTGGGGCCAAATACCACAGGCAGACAGCAGGGCCCAGTGCGCCCGGGAGCCTGAGTTGGGGGCTCTGGGGACTCTGGGAAGGCCCTGGCTTTCAGTAGCTGCCCTGAACCCTCCCCCTCCCTCACAGTGTGCCCCCCCACCTTTTCCTCTGGTCCAAGTCCATCACAAATCCCCCTAGAAGAAGAATGGTAGCTATGTGGAATAAGTGCTAGGAGATAAATGAACTACCAGAGAGGGAACCACCTGTGGTGGCCATAGGCTGTGAGGCCGGGGACGGGAAGCCGTGGGGGTCAGTCAGCCAAAAGGTGAGCCCCTCCCCAGCCCTGAGCTGTTCCCAACAGTGCCCACGGCCCTCCCAGCCACGAGGCAGAAAGGGGACCGGACGGCACACGCCAGTGCACCCCTGCATCCCAGCTGCTGGGGGCCGGGGCTGCCGCGGCTGAGACCCACCTGTCCCCCACTGGGGACCAGCAGCTCCATCCGGGGACTCCACTGGCCTATGTAACGGTTTCCATGAGCCAGGCCAAGTCCAGGGCCTTCCTGGAGGAGGATTCTGTGACAGTTGAGGAGTTCTAGCTGTGGGGCGGGGGCGGGACAAGCTGTGTTCCTGGTTCTTGAAGGAGCCAGAGTGAGGGGTCCCACAGAGGCAGGAGGGCCGGCCCAGGACCACTGGGGGTTGAGAGTTCCTAACCACAAGAGCTGGCTCCTTGAAGCTTGCGGAGACCCGTCGTCTGCATACAGGGGCTCAGGATAAAATGGCCCAGGTCCCCAGCGCACCAGGCCTGCGGGACGTGGGGTGTGGGAGGTACAGCTTCCTGTAAAGCCCCCCAGGTTCCTGTTGCCTGCCCAAAGGCTTCTTTCTCTCTTTGCTTTGGTCAGTAGACTCCGCCCCCACCCCCACCCCCCAATTTAGTCTCCATGAAGCAGCAGCGATGGGAAAGCTGAACAACATTCATTCACGCCGACCTTAGCTCTGTTGTTTAAATAAGAAATTTATTGCAAATATAGAAATTGATTCTCTCCATACAGGGATCTCAAGTTGAGGAAAACAATTTCGTGCCATTCAGTTTAAAACAGGAAGTTGTGGGGAAGGAGAGGCGGATGGAGGGAGGAGAAAATAAATGAAGTTACCCTCATAAAAGAAGAAAAGGAAGGAGGGGTTCAAGCCCCCCCACCCCCAGAGGGAAGGAAAGGTTCGTACACACAGCCCGTGTTCACAGGTTCAGAGTTCAGGGCCCTGCGCCCAGCCCTGCAGGGCTCAAACCAGGTGCCAGGCCACAGCTCCCAGCTTGGGTGCTGATGGCTCCCGAGGAAGATGAGAAGGGGTGGGGAAGAGGTGGCCGCCACTCCTGAACCCAGAGCCCAGGGCCCAGCCCTGTGCTTGTCCTGGCCACAGAGGGACAGGAGAAGGAAGAGGAGGCCCAGTTCCCCCTGCCCACCCTGGTGCCGCCCCCCCATCTCTCCCTACTGCCTGGCAGGGGTGGCTGCCCGGGGGGGTGGGGGGGGAGGAGGGGTCAGGACGCTGAGCCTGTCTGAGAGATGGGAAGATGCAGGTCAGGTCAGGGAAGGTGTCAGGTGGGCTGCGGGTGAGGGGTGAGAGAAGGTCCCCCTCTTCCTGGGGCCAAGGGGGCTGGCTGTGGGGCATGGATGTGCCAGAGAGAAATAGTACCGGGTGCGGTGAGACCGCCCCAACCTTTGTACTAGGGTCGGTGGGCAAAGTTTCTCCCCTGTGGGAGCCCCCCCCCCATCCCTTTGCCCAAATCCTGTGGCATGAGCCACTCTCCCGGCCCACGGGCACCCCGGGGGGAGCCTGTCACCTCCCCGCAGGGACAAGCCCTTCCTAACCCACCACCCTGTTTTCATTCTCCGCACAGCACCCATGGATGCCAAGTGCTCCACCTGTCTCAGGAGCGGGGCTTGGACTCTGATGTCCCCGTCCGGTCTGTCCCCCTCCTGGCCTCCGCCTTGTTGTGAGCTGGCTTCTCCATACTGGACTTTCCTTCCCTGTCCTGGGTTTTTCCCCCACTGCACTGCATTTCCCACAGCGGGGGCGGGAGGGACTTCTATTTGGAAAATGAGGGGCCCTAGGCCAGCCTGCTTCTCAGCTTCACTACCCTGTCCGATCCCTGCTGTCCAGCCTTTGCCTCCCCAGCCCCTCGCTGCTCTAGGGTTCCCTACCTGCACGGGCAGCCCCCTAACCCCATTCTCCCTTCCCCCACCCCACCCCGGGCCCCACCCAGGGCCCAGGGCCCTTGAGAAGGCATCTACAAAGACTATATCCCTTCCCACCATACTCCTGCTTTTCCCTTCTGGGAGGCTATTAGCTGTTTCTGGAAGGCTCCAACCAAGAGGTGGCCATGCTTGCCTGTGCCTGCCAGGAGACAGTAGGCCCTGGGTGCCACACTTCGGGAATAGCCTTCCCCAGTGGCTCTCTAACAGGGACCAGCAAGGCGCAGGGGCCAAAACAGGGTGTCTCCCCATCCCCCTCTCCAGCGCGCAGCATCCATATTTTTCCAGCTCCCCCTCCCGCCTGACCCTCTCCTGTCCCTGTCTGTGCCCCTTTCTTTCCTTTCCGGATGCCCCAAGTCCAAGCTGGCCCAGGCCTCAGTCCTGAACCTGCTGCCATTACAAACACAGGGCTCAACGCCAAGTCAGGTCATCTCAGACCTGCCCCTTCCCCAGCAAGTCTGGCCCTGGCTGTTGGGGTGTGGCCGGGGGCTCCAAGCCCCCTCCCCCTCCGGCAGCTCTTTAATGTGGAGTGCTACTGGTGAGATGGTCTCTCTCTGAAGGTTTTATAGGTCATCTTCAACCAGGAATGATGGCAGAATAGCGAAGACAGAGCTGATGTGCTGGGACATTTCCTGGAAACAGCCCCCCCCCCCGCAAAGCCAGGCCCCCAGGTACACTGCCTTACTCTCAGGGATCCCCAAAACCTCTCCATGAAGCCCCAGGCTCTTGGCCTTCTGTGCTCTCCCAACCCACTGGCCAAGCTCATCACAAGATGCCTCTTTGAGGGACATCAACTTCTTTGCAAAATGGAGAAACGTGCCAACAAGGGGACCCTCGCTGGCCCTGCATCTTGGAGATGGGATCTCAAGGGGACTTCCCGGGGGCAGCCCTCCCCGGGCTGGAAGGAGAGGCCAGGAAGGGTGAGATGTGAGGGGAAGGGGGAAGGCCATGGAGAGATGGACTGCAGGCCCCAGGGCCAGAGAGAAAGGAAGGAGGCAGGCCAGGGGCGGCCATGTGTGATGGCACCTGTTTGGGTCAACTGCAGAGCTGGCCCTCCCTGGGTTTCAAGAGCTGCTCAGATCCAAATGGAGGGGATGGGGGGGGGGGAAGGAGAGGAAGGGGGGGAATCTGGACAAACCGGCACAAACACGACAGATGTTTGCTCAGAAAAATACAGTAAAATCATCATGCAGCTATAACGAGAAATGTGCCCTCTCCCATCACCGGCTTCTCTGCCTGCCGGTTGCAGCCTTCTGGGTTTTGCCAGCCAGGTGTGGGTAGGGGTTGAGGGCAGGTTTGGGGGCTAGGGGGAGGTCTGCTCTGTACAGCCAGGCTAGCCAACCCCCCTTTCTCCCCTAAGAACAGTCTTCTCTGCAAATGTCACCCCCCCAAAGTGAGGCCTGGGTTCAGCTCACCCCCAAAGTGGACATGACAGAGGTGTGTGGTCAGGCCGGCGTGGCCCTCCGCCAGACCCCGCCCCCAGCCAGCAGGTCGGCAGTGTCCCGTGGGGGACAGTGCCAGCTTTCTCAGTCACCCCCACAGTCAAACTGCTCCCTCTCAAGAAGCCCAAATGAGGGGCAGGCCAGATCTGGGCATCTCTGGAAGGGCTGTGTGGAGAGCCACAGGGCACAGAGGCTGGGCACAGTTGTCCCTTAGCTGTCCCCACCACCCACGAGGCCACTGTCCACTAGAGGGCCAAGGGACCAAGTTCAGCGTCCTCCGAGCGCTAGACCCGGGCTCAGGACTGCAGCTTTTCCCCCTCGCCCCGGAGGGCCCGTCCCCGCAAGTCCCCCAGCTCCTGCCAACAGCAGCCCCTGCCTGGTTCGGCTTCCTCACCACCCTCTGCCGCCGCCCACACTGACAGAACCCTAGAGCCCAACGGTTGGACGCTCTGGGCACCAACTGCCAGGCACCGGGTTGCCATAGTGATGGGCTAGCTAGGGAGGGGGAGGGGCCAGGAACCCAGCCTGCCCCCCCTACCCTGCCGGCTTGGGCGGGGGGGGTGGGGGGGGGAATCTCACTGTTTGTGCTTTGTTCGATGTTGGATGGGGGCAGAAAGAGGGGGTGGCCATTTCCATGGAAACATGAGAGCCCTTTGGGCCAAGGGGGTGGCAGGGATGGGGGTGACTCTCCTCTGGGCAGGCTGAGATACTGCTCCATGACACCCTGCGGTGGGGGTCAGACCGATGGAGATGCGGGGTGCAGAGCGCAGGCAGGAAGCCCCCCATTCCACGCCCTCTCCAGGTTGCCCTCCAAGGGCAGGCAGGTAGGGGTCCTGGAGGCCCAGAGACGCTGGGGCCGGTGTGGGGGGGCTGCACCTGAGATGCTGGGGAGCTGGCCGGCCCACCCCCCACTCCCAGGCAGCTCCTGGGCTACTTGGAAGACACTTAAAAGGGGGTCGGGGTCTTGCGCCCTGGCCTCGGGACCCTTGCCTGCTAACAGGACCCCTCTCTTTCCCAGACACCCCCAGTCCCTTCCCCTGAGGGCACCCCAGGGGCCTTTCTAGAAAGGAAAAGCACCTGTCCAGTTCTCTATTCCCCCAGCCCCAGGAGACCACAGCTTTGGAAGGGGTGGTGGGTAAATGATGTGGGAACCCTGGGGGGAGCAGGGGGTGCAGCGGGGGTCACAGGCAGCAAGGAGACCCCGTCGAGTCTGCTGTGTGACCTGCGGCCGGCACTGCTGTTCTCTGGGCCACCACCCATGAGGTGGGAGGGCAGGAACCCCAAGGCCCCACCCCTGTGGCATTTCCAAGTGGCCTGTGCCCTAGCCCGGGAAGCGCCCTCGCGGTGGCTTTGGTCCAACCCTAGCTCCGCCTCCTGACCCCTGAACCTGTCCCTGGCCCCAGCCCCCACACCTTGTCTTGGCTTCCTTGCCTGGCCCCTGCCCGCACACCCCAGCAGAGCCCCTAGGCAGCACAGTAAAGACGACTGTTTGCGGTACCAGTTTGTAAACTTTAAGGAAAGAAATGTGTCTTTGTTTTCCTGTCCGTTATTGTCGGGTGTTGGTTTGTTCACAGTCAGGTGGTGGTCAGGTGTGTGCATGGGTGCGTGCGTGCGGGTGTGCGTGTGCGTCTGCTTCTCGGCCTGGGCCCCTCGCTCCGCTCCCCAGGCCCCCGGCCACTGCCCTGGGGTGGGGGGGGGCCCATCCTCCCCCTCCCCGCCCAATGCCCCAGCCCTCCCCCTCCAGCCTCACCAGGGAGGAGAGAGAGGCTCACAGCTTCTGCTGGGCCGAGACCCCCTTCCAGTAATCCAGGATGTCGTGCAGGTCCTCATCCTTGGCGAACTGGACCTTCTTGCGCAGGGCGTGGCCAGCAGCCATGTACACCTCCTCCCGGTGGTGTTTCTTGTAGGGCCGGAAGCGCTCCCAGATCTTGTGCGTGCTCTCGGACGAGTACTCAGGGCTGGAGGAGTACCCTGAGTAGTAGTGTCTGGGGGAGAGCTGCGAGTAGGCCGAGTCCCGCTTGGAGCGGGTGAGCGGCTTGAGGAAGGAGACGCGCTGGCTCAGGCTGTCGGCCCCCTCCTCGTAGTAGAGGGCTGGGAAGCTGTGCCGGTGCTCGCTGCAGTGGTAAGCCGGCTTCACCTCCAGGTGGTGGACGCCCCCGCCCCCGCTGCTGCCCCCGCTGCTGCCCGTGGGCACCAGCGGGAGCCGGTCCAGCGGGCTGTTGAGGGGGCTGCCCTTCTCGATGTACTTGGAGTCGGCCTTGGCCAGCCCCGAGGCCGCCGGGTGGTCGGGCACGTCCAGGCTGAAGACCTTGGCGCTCTTGATGGAGCCGCTGGAGGACACGCTGCAGGTCTTGCGGGACACGGCGGCGTCGGCGCTGAGCTGGCGCTGGAGTGGGTGGTGGGCACTCTCCTTGTAGGGAGGCGACAGGAAGCTGGGCCGCTCCAGGGCTCCCGGGGTGGCCGTCACCGAGGAGGCCGCGGCCGCCACAGCCGCAGCCGCTGCGGGGAGGGACTGGCACTCGAAGGCCAGCTCAGGGTCCCCACCGCTGCCGCCACCCCCCAGGAAGGAGGCCGTGTCCAGCTTGAGGGCGTCGATGCAGTTGTTAATGATCTGATTGACCTTGTCCACCTCCTTGGCGATGGTGGAGATCTCGGCGGCAGAGCCCTGGCCGTTCTCAAGGTCTGGGAGGTCATCCTCGGGCCGGGCCAGGCTGTCCCCGGCGGTGCCTGTGCGGACCTCGATATAGTTGCCTTTGGTGGCCACCTTGGGGGTGTCCAGGCCGGCCTCCAGCCCCTTGGAGGAGGGCAGCTTCTCCCCGATCATGGAGGGGATGGAGGACATGCGGGCCACGGGCAGCACTGGGGGCTCGCCCAGCTTCTGGGCAGCGTGCACAATGGAGCCGGCGTCCACGTCGGTCCCATAGCGCATCTCCAGGATGGTCTTCTTGACGTTGATGGACTTCTGCTTCTCCTCCTGCATGCGCCGCTTACGCAGGCAGTAGTACACGGCGCCTAGCACGAGCACCATGCCGAAGAGGCAGCCCAGGATGGTCATGATGTAGTGCGTGGTGGTGGAGGTGCTGGGCGCCAGGTCGCCGGGGACGGGGTCCCGCGTGGTGAAGGTCAGACACGTGTGGTTGAAGCGGCGGCTGTTGCGGAGCGAGGTCACGCAGAACGTGTACTCTGTGTGCGCCCGCAGCTTGTCCAAGGTCACGATCTCCTTCTTGTTCTTGAGCGTCATGACGTCGGAGAAGTAGCTGTTGTTGTACTGGACCAGGACGTACATCTTGCTGTACGGGTGGGGGATGGTGACCACCAGCGTGGCCGAGGTGAAGGTGACGTGGTGGAGCTTGATGGCCGGGCCAGCCGTGGCATCGGTGGTGGACGAGGCTGGCGGCTCCACCGAGAGGATCTCGTCCGGGTTGAAGCCCGAGTTCTCGTCCGGCTCCCTCTGGGCGTCGGTGGAGTAGGGCGTGGGGTGGCTCACGGGCCGGGCGGGCAGCGAGCCGTTGCGACACTTGGCCTGCAGGACGGTGATGGCGTTGAGGCTGTGGTAGGGCCGGGGCACGAGCAGCGGGTAGCCGGCGAACTCGCGCGGGGACTCGCACTGCAGCCGGTCGTAGTTCTTGGTGACGTTGTTGAAGACCACGAGCCAGGCCAGGAAGCCGAAGAGGTCGCACTCGCAGTTGAAGGGGTTGCCGGCCAGCTCGCACACCATGAGGCTGGCCAGGCTGGCGAAGGTGGCGCCGTCCAGGCGGCTGAGGCGGTTGGAGGAGAGGTCGATGCTGATGAGGCTCGGGCACTCGGAGAAGGCGGCCGGCGTCACCACCTCGATGAGGTTGTGCTGGACGAAGAGGAACTGCAGGCGGCTCATGCCGCGCAGCATGCCCTCCGTCAGGTTGCTGAGCCGGTTGTAGCCCAGCTGCAGGACCTGCAGGCTCGACTGGCCCAGGAAGGCGCCGTCCTCGATGTAGGAGATCTCGTTCTTGGTGAGGTTGAGGTCGGTGAGGTTCCCGAAGCGGTTGAGCGAGGAGTAGAGCACGGCCTTGAGCTTGTTCTCGTTCAGCCGCAGGTCGTGCACCGTGCTGTTGATGTGCTGTGGGATGGTCTCGTAGGGCGGCTGGTTCTGGCTGCAGATGGCCAGCCACACGTAGCCCTTGTCCCCCTCGATGAGCCAGCAGTCGGCGCGCACCGCGCCGGGCCGGCACACGCACAGCAAGGCTGCTGCGCACAGCCCCAGGCGCAGCATGGCGCCGGCCTTGGCCCGGGCAGGCGCAAGCGTGGCAGGGCCTACTGGCGGGGGCCTGGGACAGGTAGCACAGTCCTCCCGGGGGCCGCCACCATCTTGGGGGCAACCCCCAGCACAGGGGCCCCAGGTGAGCTGGGCACGGCCGGTGCCCACGGTTGGGAGCCTGGTGGGGCGGGGGGTTGGGGTGGTGGCGGTGGTGGTGGAGGGAGGGTCACAAGTGGGCTACGAGCACCCGGCCAGGGTGTTCCTGGCTCCTGTGAAGGAAACACACGGGTTGCCAGGCCTCGACTTTCTCTCCCTCTCCCTCCTCGGCTTCCTCTTCGGGTTCTTGGCTCAGAGCGTCAGACGACTTCCACAGGCGACGCAAGTGTGGCGCTGGGGGGGAGCGAGAGAGGCGGGGGCAGGAAGGAAGAGACCCATCTGTCACCTGGTTCCTGAAAGGCAACATGGAGAGGGAGGGGGGGTGATGGATCAGTGGGGGGCTCAGCCCCTCAGGCTCTAGCATGGGCCCCCCCAGTCCCTCCTCCACTTTCTCCTCACCCCCCCTTTGTGGGGTCCTCCATGCAGAGAGCACCCTAGGGTCCCTGCTAGACCAAGGGTGGGCTGAGAGGTGGCAAGATGGGGGGCTGGGAAGCCTGGACCAGCTGGGGTGGGCGAGGGGCAGGCTGGGGACCGAGGCAGAGAAAGGAGACACAGTGGGTGCAGGTACACACGCACCCCGGGGCATGCCCGGTGTACTGGTGTCTGGACTCACCTGCTGGCCAGCATGGAGCCCATGGTCCCACCTGAGCCACACACACACACACACACACACACACACACACACACACACACACACACGCACGCACACACGTACAAACGAGCGCACCTACCATCTGTACACATGACAGACAGGCGTGCGCACAGGTCCACACACCCAAGTGGGCACCCCTGAATCCGGATAAAGAATTAAGAACCCAGCGAAATGCCTCCGTTCTCCAGGCCCAGAGATAAATAATTCATTTGTTGTGTAACTGCTCTTGTTCCAAAAATAATTCCCTTGTCTCAGCCTCCATGGGGGTGGGGAACACAGCGTGTGAGCTCTGGGCCCCCCGCCCCCCACGCAGGGGGACACCGAGGGGGGGCTCCACAGCAGGAGGGCTGGGGTGGCTAGCCCTGGAGTGCAGCTGAGGGGCGGGAGGGGGGAATGAGAGTCAGGACATCCAGAAAGATCCCCCAAAGTACTTTCCACAGAAGGCCCCCCACAATCCAGTCCGCAAGCCTCAGGCTTCCAGAATCACATGGCCAAAGTCCCACATTCTCTTCTGTCACTGGAGAACCAGAGGCTCCGAGAGGGACAGGGCCTGGCCCCAAGTAACCCAGCACAGCCTGGGCCAGGATCAAAGCTTCGGAGACACTGAGGCACTGCCAACGGAAGCCAGGAGTCCTAGGGCTCCATCCACACGTCCTGACTAGACAGGCCAATCTCACCGTCTTGTTCCCACATACACGAAGGGGGCCAGGTTCCCCCCCTGCCCGCCCTGCCCCTGCCCCACCTCCCACCATCTGGACGAGAAAACCAGGAAGATTGGGGGGGGGGGGTGTCAGAGCCTGCAGAGCCTCTGGATCCACCTTCCAAGCGAGGAAACCAAGCCCAGGCCCAGGGGAGGCTTGGCCTGGTCACCCCTGCAAGTCGCACAGGACTGGGGAGCCAGGGCTGGCTCCAGCTGCCACCCTGGGCCCTGGCCACAGGAACAGCCCCAGCCCCTCCTTCTGCCTGGAGGTCAGAGAAACACACATCTGGGCAAAGAATCCCACCTCCCGGCAGGAAACTCCAGGAGAGAAGGGCTTTGGGGAAAAACAAACAAACAACAACAAAAAAAACCCGTTAAACCTCTGTGAAAGGAAACCAATTGGCAGCTTGAAGGCCCAGAGGCAGAACCGGAACAAGGGAAGGGGTGCAGTGGGGGAGAGAAAGCCAGAGAGGTCCCGGGCGGGCCGGCAGTGGCAAGGAGCAGGTCCACATGCCGGTTTGGCAGCGGGAGGGCGGGCGGGGAGGACGGCAGAGGAGGCTGCCGCACACTTCCGGCCTCCCACAGGGCCAGCGTGGGGGGAGGGGGGTCACCGGGCTGGCTGGAGGGCAGGTGCTCCAGCAGCATTGCTTTCCTTGACTGAAGGGACACGTGGCTCCCCAGGGGAGCCTGGGACCCTTCCTGGGCCTCCATGTTCCCTCCCACAGGTGACTGGGTTGTAGCAGAGGGGGCCAGTCCCCAGCCGCGGGGACGTGGGGAGAGAGGCATGTAGTCCATCTGCAGTCACCGGTAGCCGCACTGGAACGCAGGTGCAAGCACAGGCGGGCCCAGCGTGCGGCGCGAGGTGTGCTATGCGCGCAAGCAGGCTCATGAGCACAGGTGTGCACAGGACGCGTGCACTCACGGTAAGCGGCAGGAGTTTGTGCTGGCAGGGGGTGGGGGGCTCGGGAGGCCCGCGGGCAAGCACCTGCCTGGGAGATGTGCTGTGACAAGGCCCCGGGGGCACCCGCCAAGCTGTTAAAAGGGATAGCCCAGGCTGGGGGACAGCAAGAGGCCCAGAGTGACACACACAGCAGCCAGGCTTGGGAAGGACAGAGATCCTGCTCCGGCTTCCCTCCCCAAACACACCAGGGGCTGTGAGCCAGTGGCTCCCACCTGTAATCCCAGCTACTCACAGGAGGATGTGAGGATCACAATTCAAAGCCAAGCCCATGCAGGAAAGCCCCTAAGACTCTCATCTCCATCGAACCACCAAAAAGTCGGAAGTGGAGCTGTGGCTCAAGTGGTAGAGCGCTAGTCTTGAGCAAAAAAAAGCTAAGGGACAGAGCTCAGTCTGAGTTCAGGCTCCAGGACTGGCGCGCACACACACACACACAAAATCCAAACAGACAAGCGTGGCCAGAGGCGCCCGCACCTCAGCTCAGGCCTGGGCTCTGCCCGGCCCTCAAGGTGACCTGCAGGCCCTCTGCTGCTGCTCCTGGTCCCCAGGACAGCTTGGCTCTTGCCTTCTCTGTGACTCACCCTGTCCCATGTACGTCAGCTGCCTTGTCCCATCCTGGGCTGCCTGCCCACCACCCATCGCGCCTGACGCAGCCGGGGAGGGGGACAAGGAGGCCAAAAAGGCGCTGACAGCAGCACTTGGCCCCCAGCCCAGCATCGCTCCAATCACCGCACAGGTGTGCAGCAGGGGAGGGGCCGAGCCACGGGCCTGCCACGATGGTGGTGGTGGTGGGGGGCGGTCCCAGGGGTTGGACAGACAAGGTCATTTTCTTCTCCTGTAACACACACACACAGCTGGGGGAGGGGAGGGGCAGGTCTTACCCAGAACCCACCTGGGGGCGAGGACTGAGGAGGATGGAAAGCAAAAATATCAGGAAAGCCAAGCAGGAAGGCAGAGGAAGAGACAAATGTGGTGTCTGAGGCAGAAAAGCTGGTCACAGCCAGCTCCAGGACAGACCTGGGGGTGGGGGAGGGTTTTCATGCACCTGCTGCCCCTCCCCTCTCCCCCCCCAGCCACCCAGGGAGACAGGCCACATTGGGCCTGGCCGAGTCCCCTAAAATGCAGCCTAGGATGAGCCAGAGAGAGAGGGGGTGGCGGGGGGAAGCAGCCTCTGGGAGCAGGGTCTTGATGGTGCCCAGCCCCCGGGGCTGCCATGTGGGCAGGCGGCACTGGCCAGACCAGCGCAGCATGGGCACAGAGCGGAGCTCCTGGCTGCCAGTCTGGCTGGCCAACGGGCTGTGTGATACCCTCTCCACGGAGGACATCTCTGGGCAGAGAGAAGCCACAGCAACTCAGCCGGACACGGGCTGCTCTGAGGGGCAGCGCTGGGCAGGGCCAGGCGCCTCCGAACCTCCTGGACAAATGTCCTCGACCTCCAGGTGACCCAGCTGCAGCTATGCCCCAGGACTGAGAACCTCCCCCTGGGAAAGAGGAAGAACCCTCGTTCAGCCCACTCCCAGCTCCTCACAGGGAAACTGAGTCCAGGAGAGGAGGGAGACCCGATCTTCCACCCACCCACCTGTGCGGCAGCGGGGGCAGCAGGGAGCCCTGTGTGTGACCCTCACTACCCACACAACCCTGGGGTGCCCCTGGGCTCCGGCTCCAGGGCAGGGCCAGCCTGAGGGCTGGGGGTGTGCTGACCTCCAGCAAGCCACAGGCCCCTCCGAGCCAGGCGGCCGCCTGTGATTCCCAGGACGCCCAGGCATGGCGGGGGGACCGGGGACACATGCCTGTGCAGGGCTGCTCCTGGTGGGGGGGAGGGAGGCGGGAGCAGGAGCGGGAGGTCAGTCTGTGTCCTCAGCTCTGTCCAGCCTGGACTCCTCCCCAGGATCAGCCCAACTCTGCCAGCCAGCCAGCCAGCCACTGTCCCCACTCTGCTCACTGACACTACCCAGAATCAGGAAGTTGGAGGACTCCTGGGGCCCAGCCACGGCGCTCAGCCCAGCTTGGGGGCACACGGGGTCCTGCCACTGCCTCTACCTCCTGGGTCCCAAGAGTCCCAGACCCTCTCATCCGTGAAGTGGCACCTGGTTACTAAACTACTGTTTGCTAAGTTAACTGGATTTCAGGTGTAGTACGTTCCAGCCGCAGGGGAGAGAGACAAGACACAGATACTGGAGGTGAGAAATCCTGGCATGGACGGCTGAGCTGCGTGATGTAGGCACAATGATTAACCACTCTGGGCTCAAGTCACAGAGGTGACTGAAACAGTCACAGTGTCCTTTATATGATGTCTGACATTTTTATCTCCAACCCTTGACTCTGACACCAACCCTGCTCGGCTGGAGCCTCATTCTACAGATAAGGAAATTGAAGTTTTCACCTTGTATAGCCTCCCCAGAGGACAGGGCTTAGGGCAAGGACTGGTCACCCATCGGGATCCTGCCCCTCAGGACTTGTTTGCCCGAGTGTCCCCCCCGGTGTCCCCACAACCTTTTGCCTTGCTGCATTCGGGTCTCTGCTCCATGACCGCCCAGCTCCGAGTCTGAGATGGCACCCTCCTCACTCAGCTCTGGACTTGGGCCTCACAAACCACGAGACTCCATGGGGCCCTGGGTCGCCTGTTGCTTTCCCTTTATCCACCAGCACACACGGACTGGCCCAGCCCCTGCTCCCTTCCCAGGCCTGCCACAGGCTCAGACAGAGAGCAGGGCCTGGGAACATGGGGCCGAGATACTGACCCCCACTCACGGCTGCTCCCTGTGCTTCAAGAAATGCACCCAGCTGGGAACCAGTGGATCGTGCCTGTATTCCTAGCTACGCAGGAGCCTGAGATCTGAGGATTGTGGTCCAAAGCCAGCTTGGGCAAGAAAGTCCATGAAACTTTTATCTCTAATTAGCGACCCAAAAGCTGGAAGTGGAGGTGTGGTTCAAGGGGTAGAGGGTCATCTTTGAGCTGAAAAGCTCAGGGACAATATCTAGGCCCTGAGTTCAAGCTCCAGAACTACCACAAAAAGAAAGGAAGGGCGGGCAGGAGGTGGTGGGAGAGAAAGTGGGGGTGAGGGAGAAAGGAAAGGAAAGGAAGAGGGAGGGGAGGGAGGGATCTAGCTCTCCTTTGCGGGCTTACAATGCCCCTTTTTCCTTTTAAAGATGAGGAAACTGAGGCTCAGAGAGATGTAGTGATCTGCCCAAGATCACCCAGCCAGGACCCGGGCGAGCCCAAGCTGAACACTTATTACTACAGGTTTCCCAGATTCCCACTACTCACACAGTTCTCTACACCCACCTGCTTGTTAGAAGCTTCTTGTTCTATTACAAAACCAGCACCTTGTACCTCTTCAGCAATCCCAGGCTGATGCCCAGAGCTGCGGGAGCAGGCCTTCGTGATACCCACATGGCCCAAGCTAAAAGCCCTTGGCCTTCCCCTGCTCTCCCTGGCCCTTGCTGTCAGGTCCCTCCCACCCTGGGTCCAGTTGCCCCAGGTACTTCCTGCTGGGTGCCTCCCGGCCCCGCCCCCGTGTGTGCTCAGCTGGGGTCTGGAAAATGACAGGCCCCGCCCCTCACTGTAGCTGCCTTCGTCAGCCAGCGCCCTTGGACCATCCTGGCCGCGCCAGGCCCGGCAGTGTGAGGCTCAGCCGGCCCATCACGTCTCATTAGTCTCAGCCTGCATGCCGCCTGCTCCGTGTCCCCGGGGAGCTGGCCTCTGCCCTCTGCGCACCCAGCTCCAGCTCTACGTCGGCCTGCATGATAAGCTGGCCGAGGGAAACAGACTGCAGCAGCTCCGGGCCGGGAAGCCAGCCGGGGCTTCACCCTGGGCACCGGGCCCTGCACATCACACCCCACACCACGTGTTCTGGGCCCTACACTACCACTGCAGGCTGGCCTGGCCTCTGCCTGGAGAGCCCGAGGAAAACCACACTCCTCTCCAGCCCCAAGGCTGGGTGCCGGGCCTCACCTTCCACACTGAAAGCCGAGGCTCAGGCCCGCCACTCCAGAGAAGCCAGTCCCGGTCACCCCGACCCAGCCCAGGCCCCCCTCCCCCCCAGCCACAGACAGGGCTTCCTGAGAGGACTCTACCGTAGTGTCACCCCAGGGTCCCCTCCAGGCTCCTCGGGGGTCTGCCTCCCTTCCTCCCCCTCCCACCGGGGCCTGGCATCACCTCCCTCCCCGGACCCCACCACTCCCGCTGGCCCTGCCTCCCCCAGCTGGCCTCGTCCTCCCCCGCTGGCTGGGCCACAGCCCCTGGGCGCTACTCACCGACTCCACGGGACCCGCTCTCTGCCACAGTGCCTGCGCATGCCCGGCTGCCTCTGCCTGCACGGCCTCCATTCATTCAATAAACATTTATGGAACACCTACTATGTACCAGGCGCTGGCTAGGCCCACCCTCCCAGCCCTGCCTCCACGGCCTGCTCCTCCTCCAGGGTCCCAAGGGTGGATCGCCGTCCCCCCCCTCGTGGCTGTCCCAAGGGACGGGGCACGGGGAGAGTGTGCCCCTTCCCCAGGCTGGAGGGCATGGCCGCTCCATTCTGGGCAGCCTCAGCCTGGGACGGGGGACAGGCAAGTGCAAAGGCTGTCAGCTGGGCCCCTGTTTGTCCAATGCCCACACCAGTGCTGTGGTGACTCCAAACACCCAGGGGAGGAAATGGGGCCCCCTCTGAGCCCAGCGCTGGGATTGGAAGGGATGCTGGGAATTTGGCTCACCTATGCAGATTTTACCCAGCAATCCTGGAAACCTGGAATCTACTGACACCCCTGGACAATGGCGTGGCCCTGGGTCTGTACCCCACAGAGCTCTGCCCAGCTTGGGCTGCCCTGGCCGCTAGCCACTGCCATTTTTTTTGAAGCCAGCAAGTGAGGGACCCCCAGAGTGGGGACAGTCCGAATCTCTGTGTGTGAGGGCATCCCCTGAGCGCCCTGCTGGGGCCACAGGGTGCCAGTCAGCCTAGCACGCACACTGTCTGCCTCCCCAGCCTCCCGTCCTGTTCCGGGGCAGGACTAATGGCCTCTAGGGGGCTCCCAGTGTTCCTGGAGTTCAAGCTGCCCTGTGCCACTCAGTGTCCCCCTGACTTCCAACATGCCACCTGGGGTGAGGACCTCAGCCAAGACAACAACCATGGGCCCTTCCTGTCCCTCTCAGAGGCCTCTGCTTCTCCTCTGCCCCCAATGCTGCCAGGGTGGCTGGGTCGTGTAGGGCCCCTGTGGGGTTTCCAACATGAACATGAAGCCCTGCCAGCTGCCGGGGTGTGGTGGGCACCAGGGGGCCTGAGCCAGGCTCCTGAGCAGAGCCTGGGCTTCGGGACTTGGGCTCTGGAGTGTCCCCGGGCTCCCCTGGGGCCTCTGCCTCCTGTCGGCCTCTTCCAGACCCCACCTGCCTGCACAGCCTCTGGACTGGGCTGCCAAGAGCTTCGGGCAGAGCCCAAGATCTAGAACTTTCTGTCTACTCACCACCTCCCACCAAGTGGTTGCAAGGGGTGGGCATGTCTACCCTTGTGGATGGCCAAACTCCCTCCCCTGGCCCTGACGAGCTACTCTGAACGGGTGGGGACCAGCTCCAAGGCTGTGGGGCGCCCACAGCTGCAGCCTAGAAAACAAGGAGGCTCTGTCTGTGCCCAGGGCTGACACAGGGGGCCCCGGAAACACTGGGGAGGGGGGCTGCTGGTGATTGGGGTGAGTGCTGGCCAGCAGAACCCATGGCCTTGAATCAGGACAGCTTCCGAGTCAACTGGGTGGGGGTGGCCAATCCCTGCAGATCAGCCCTCCTGCCACATTAGCCCAAAGGCAGGCCCAACTCCTCGGTGGTCCTGGCTCGCTATTTTCTGGGTCTCAGTTTCCTCCTCTGTAAGAATCAAGAAGGGCACTGGCTAGAGGGGGCACAGGGTAGGGCTTGGCCCTCAGGAACTGCACAATAAACCTAACTGCTACACATAAGGTCTGTAATGCAGCCCCAGGAGCAAGGTGCAGACCTCACACACAGTAGGGCCTCATGGCCCAGTGGCGAAACCTTGACAGCGTGTGGCTTCTGGCCTTGTCTTCCCTTTAGTTCTGAGAGCTCTGCACCCCTCTTTGCCTCAGTCCCTGCTCTTTCTAAGGTCCAGGCCCCTCAAAACCTTGCTCCCACCCCCGCCCCTCCCGCCTTCAGCCTGTTCCGGGCCTCGGTTTCTCTCCCCTTGCCAAAGCACAATGGTTGTTATAATTAACGGATTATCTCAGTGCGACAGCTGTGGTCCTTTGAAAATTAGGTTGAATAACAAGATCCTGATGTATGGTAATTTCCTTTCATCTCTCTCCCTCACTCTAGCCTTCTTATGCATGCAAATGTTTTCTTCCTTCCCCAACGCCTTGCTCCTCCCTGGCCTCCTCTTCTAGTGATGGACTAAGGTTAAACTCTTGGGGGCAGGGGGCGCAGACTCCCAGGGCCGCTCAAGCCGCCAGTGATCAATGAAATCTAAATCTGATGCTATCGCAGGCTGGGGATACCGAGTTCTACGTGCGGGGCTCAGCTCTCTGCCCTTCTAAACCTGTGCACCCCCCTCCCTCACCCCTGCCCAAGGCATCTGGGCATCTCCCATGGCTCCTGCTGACCACACCCAAGCCATCCTAGCCCAGCCGCCCCTGGGGCCCCTCCTGGTCCCTGCCTCCCATCCTACACACACACACAACTTCCACCTCCAGTTCTAGCTGATCTGGGGGAAATTCTAGCCAACGTGCTCTTCTGCCTTCACCTGTTCAAGGTCCCCTGCTCCCTCACCACAGAGCCCTGCCTGCCCTCCCCTCGCCTGAGGTCTCCAAGGAAGGCCTGATTGTGATTCTGGGAGCCAAGCAGCAGGCCCTCAGTAGGTGCTCAATAAACATGTGTTAGTGGGTAATGGAGAGGTCTTGTTCCCCCGCCCCCCCCACACCCTCTTTAAAAGATAAAGAAACCACAGCTCAGAGTGATTAATGACTTGTTCACAATCACACAGCTCATGCAAGACAAAACCAGGACTTGAACCCAGGTCCGTGGCTCTATGTCCAACCTCTGCACTCTAGGGAGGGCTGTGAGGCCCAGCTTCTGCACAGGTCTTGGGGACTTGACTCTCCCTCCAACCTCCACTGGGTGCTAAGGAGACAAGCTCCCAGCCTCCCTGTTGCTCCCTCCAGTCTGGCCTTAGACAGGCCACATGACAACTGGGGCTTCGTTCTGCTCATCTGTGAAATGGGCCAAGGATGGCTGCTGGGTGTGCAGATGCTGCTCAGGTTTGGGGTTCTTCGTACCCTCACCCCACTGCACGCCCCTCTGGCAGGCAGGTCAGCGGGGTGGGGCTGGGGAAAGAGGACACTGGAATGGAGTGAAGAGTGGGGGGGCAGGGGGTAGGTCACCACCTGGGGCAGTAAGCGCTGAGCCTCGGCGGCCTACCCTTCCACGGCCACTTCCCAAGGCCAAGGTGCCCAGCATGGAGCAGGCACTAGCCTAGCCAGAGGCTGCAGGTCCTGCGTGATCCAGGATCCTGAAATCCAGACCAGGAGAAGCGGGGGGGGGGGGGGGGGGGGAGTGGGGGGGGGCTGGAAAGGTGGACAAAATGGGGTCATCTGCCCTGACTCTCCCTCCTCCACAGACCCGAAAGGGAGCTCAACGCTCCCCACCTTGCGGCCCAGACCTCTAGTCTCATGCCCCACGGTGTCCCTCAGAATGCTCTGGAGTTTGGAGGTAGCCCACCCAAGTGTCCTCTAGGCCCCTGACCCTGGAGAGCCATTCCAACTTATCCCTGCCTCTGGAGTCCCCTCCTCTGAGGAGTCCTCAGAGAGTTCACCCCTGCAGACAGAAGGGCTGCCCTGCCTGCTTCGGCCAATGTGCGGCCCATGGAACCCCAGGAAGGTCCTGGAGATCATCTCCTCCCATTTTACAGGTTGAGGGAAACTGAGGCACGGGTGAGAAACAGCAGTTCCTCGGGGCTGTTGAGCCCTTTGCCTGCCTCTCCCTACCCACCAGCCCACAGCTATCTGAGGACGGGACCCCATCTTCCTCTCTGCACGGCCCCCCACCCCAGTGCCTAGCCTAAGGCCTGGCGCATAGTAGGCACTCAGTAAATGTCTGTTGAATTGAATTGCGCTCAGGGCGGCCAGTCGTCTCTGCTCTGTAAGAGAAGCATAGAGTTAGTGGAGCTGTTCCCATGGTAACCAGGGGCAGGACCACGCTGGTGGGGCGAGGGGTCCACCTGCCCCAAGGACCCCGAGGGCCCTGGGGAGGGGCCTGAGAAGAAAGCGGGCGGTGGGGGGGGGGGGCATTCAGACTTCCCGGAGTCTGAATTCAAGTCATGCTGCCTCTAGGGGCTTGCCAGCCTCATTTGTCAAGGGGAGGCGACGCTCCGGCCCCAGTGCTCCTAGGACGGCTCCTGAGGAGGACAAGAAGAGTGGCGCGGTTCACACACCATCACCCCCTTCCCCCCCAACACAGAGCGCCCGGCGCCTGATGCACACTCAGAGGGCCGCTGTGCCCACTGGCCACGCAGGAATGTGGAGGCCTGGGAACGGGCCACGGCTGCCACCAAGGCTGCAAGCAAGGCGGACCGCAAACCCTAGACAAAGACGCTGCGCCCGCCGCAGGGGGCGGGGCCGGGTCTGGACCAGAGTCTCCCCCAGGCCCCAGAAGATTCCATTCAGCAGAGCAAAGTGCTCAGCATGAGCCCAGGGCTGGGAAGGGTGAGGTGAGCCGCTGGTTCATCCCTCCCCGCAGGGGTGAACACAGCTTCCAGAGCTCCCTGGAAGGTTCAAAGCCAGCCTCCGATGGGAGGCTGCAAAGGCCTGAGCAGGCCCTGGCACTAATATAGATCAGTGGAGATATAAATACACACTGGGCTGGCCCCCCAGGGCCAAGTGGGGAGCAGGCCCTGCCCCGCTGCCCCTCCCTTGAGGCCGGCCTCAGTTTCTGACAACTGCCCATGGCCACTCAAGTGCTTTAGCCAGCCACACAGAACCCTCCACCCCGGCAGGCTGGCCACCCGGGCAGGAGAGGCGGGTCCCCCTGCCCTTCTCCCTGGGCCACGCCCTGCTCGCTGGCCTGGCCCTGAGACCAGACGCCATTCTCCCGTCTTTCCTGGCAGAACGCTGGCTTCCCATCTTCTTGCTACCTGGCCTTGGAGAGGTCAGGGACAGGGGGCAATTCTGGGCCACCTTGGGATCCAACCCCATTGGCCAGAGACTCTCCACAACCACGGGCAGGCTGAAGGGATGCGAAGGTGCCACCAGAGCAGAGAGTGCCATGCACGTGGCCAGGCACGGGCCGGGAGGGAAGGAGACACAGCTCCCCCGGGCCAACACATGCTGAGCCCTGCACACTTCCTGCAGCCATGCTGGGGAGCCCACACACAGGACAAGGACCTGAGTCAGCCAGGGTCGGAAGCCATGCTCCAGGCCCACAGCCCCGGGGTCCCGCCAACCTGAAGGGCACAAGTAGGATACAGTGCTGGAGGGCGGACGCCTGGGCGCCCAGAAGACCTGAGGCAGGGAGGGGAAATGTCTTCTTTTCTCCACACAACCCTGAACAGAACAGGCTGCTGTTCTCATGTAACAGATAGGGAAACTGAGGCACCAAAAGGGAATCCACACCCCCCCCCCAGCCTCTGGCCCTACCAACTCTGAAGGCACTTCCAGGCCGGCACCTGGGCTCTACCTCAACCTCAGCTCCCCTGACAGTCACCCCAAGGGCTGCAGATCCGGCGCTCTCCAGCCTCAGTTTCCCCACAGCAACCTCCTCTGCCTCAAGCCAGTGTACAAGCAGCAAACCCCAAGCTGACAGGAAATCCCTGCCGCGTATGAACTGCTGAGGCGGGTCTGTACTCAGCGCTCTTCTCTGTCACGAGGATATGTTCCTTGTTCTCTCTTCACGTCCACCCTCTTTCTTTCCTTGTATTTTTTGTGCTGGGACTCAGGGACTCTGGTCCTCACCTGGCTTCTTCAATCAAAGCCGGCACTCTACCACTAGCGCCACACCCCTACTTACGGCTTTTTGGTGGTTAATTGGAGATAAAGAGTCTCATAGACTTTCCTGCCCAGGCTGAAATCACCATCTTCAGATCTCACCCTTCTGAATAGCTAGGATTACATTGCGCAACTGCCTCTACTTTCTTTCTTTCTTTCTTTCTTTCTTTCTTTCTTTCTTTCTTTCTTTCTTTCTTTCTTTTTCTTTCTTTCTTCTCTCTCTCTTTCCTTCCTTCCTTCTCTCTCTCTTTCCTTCCTTCCTTCTCTCCTTCCTTTTTTTGTCAGTCATGTGGCCTCAACTCTGGGCCTGGGCACGGTGCCTCAGCTCTTCAGCTCAAGGCTAGCGCTCTACCACTTGAGCCACAGCGTCACTTCTGGCTTTTTGTTCTGTTTATGTGGTGCTGAGGAATCAAACCCAGGGCCCCATGCATGCAAGGCAAGCGCTCTACCACTGAGCCACCTTCCCAGCCCCTCTCCCTTCTTTTCTAAAGAGCGTGCACCTGTCATGTCACTGTCCACGCTCACAGAAGCCGCCCGGCATGAAGCCCCCTCTGAGTTCAGCCTCAGCATCCTGGGAGCCACTGCTTTCCTGCCCATCCTGTAGATGAGGAAGAGAGGCTCAGAGAGGTTAAGTGACTTGTTCAACATCACACTGCAGGGCAGGGCGGCGCCACTGGGTGTTGGCACTTCAGCTCGGGGTGCACCCATGCCCACCACACCCTGGCTCATCCGCCCTCCGAGATGTATGCAGTATTCATCGTCGGCAGCGGCGCGTGCACCGTCTCCAAGGCCTCCGGGAGCCCCATTAATCATTCAGACACACCTGCATATTCATTAACTTCTGAATTAATACAGGGGCCCTTATTACTTCAGGCCTGCTGCCTGCATTAAAGACACTTCAACTTCATTCATTATTAAACTCCCTTGATAAATGGCCAGAACCCCCCTCCACAGAGCGGGCAGCACCCAGACTCCCCGCCCACCCCGGGGGAAGCAAGTTGGTTCTCTGTGCTGGCTACTGTGTGACCTTGAGCCAAACCCTTACCTTCTCTGAACTTCCTGCTTATTGGCTGGGTAGGATTGGGCAAAGGATAGCCTCTTAAGCACTGCCCAACGTGTGTGTGTGTGTGTGTGTGCACACGCGCGCGTGTGTGTGTGTGCGCGTGTATGTCCTGGAGTTACAAAAACGCCACTTCCATTATCCAGGAGACCAGAGTCCCGGGGGTCTCTGTTCCCTCCTAGGGGCTGGGTGCCCAGCCCTGCAACACCCCATCATACATGGGCACCTCTGTCCCTGCGGCTGGCCGGGGTTCAGCAGATTGTGACACAGCCACGCCACGGGCCACTGAGAATGGACACCAAGTGGCACGTGGCCGAGGCCACGGAGGGGATGAAGCACACAGCCCCGCACCTCCTGAGCACACACACCCTGCCAGGCCGGGGCTGGGTCCTGCTGGGCACTCCTGCTGCGCTCCCCCCTCTGTACAGAGGGCAGAACCGAGGCCTGCCAGGTCATCAGCCCAGGCTCGCTGAGCTGGCCAGGACCCTCAGTGGGTCCCGAGCGCCACCCCAGCCTCGACGCTGTCCCTCGCTCTTCCCGCCCAGCACCTCCCTTCCTGGCAGATACTTCACACGCATCCCTGCCTAATGGAGCTGCAGCAACACGGGCTAGATTCCCTGCTCACTGGCAGACGCCCCAATCAATCTCCATTACGCCTAATGCCCAGAGCCCTCGAAGGAAGCAAGAGCCCCCCCCCCCAGCCCCTACCGGCTGCCACCTGCCTTTCCACCTCTACTCAGCCAGACCACCAGGCCAGAGGGTCTGGGCCAGCTCCCCTACCACGCCCCACCCCAGCCATACACATGCAGCTGAGGCTTTGCTCCTTGGCCCCCTGGCTGTGTAATGGTAAGGCCGTCACCAAACCTCTCTGGGCCTCAGCCCATCACCTCCAGCAGGTTTTTGTATGCCCTGGCCTTCCTCCTCAGCCCTATCTACCTGTCCGGGACACAGACCACAAGTTATCTCCTCTCCCCCATCTCCCCCGCCGTTCCCAGGCCTCAGAGGCTCCAGCCTCGGCGGCCTAGTGATGCTGCCTCTGTGTACCCCTGGGGTTCTCCCTCCAAACCCTCCAGCTCCTCCTGCAGCTCCCACACAGGAGCCAGAGCCCCCCTAAACATCAAGGCCCTCCCTCCAGAGCAAGTGTCACTTCAGATGTAGTGCCACCCCTCCCCTCCGCCCGGGGATTCTTTGTCCACGTCGCACGCGTTCATGCCCAGCTCAACGCGCAGAGCCTAGGGGAGTCACTGCGAAGCGCACCCAGCACCCCCGGCACACATCCTCTGGGACGGGGCCAGGGCCAAGCACGAAGCACGGGGCCATCCGCTTCACCCAGCACCCCCAGCACACGTCCTCTGGGACAGGGCCCAGGGCCAAGCACCCGGCCGTCCGCTTCACCGGCCCACTTCTCTGACGGGGAGGCCAAGGCGTGAGGAAAACAACGGGCTCACCAGGACACTGCGAGCACGCTGAAGGGCTGGGATCCAAACCGGCTCCATCTGTGCCAGTGTGCCAGGCCTGGCAATGAGCAGGCAAGACCTTCGCTGGGCGCCAGCGGCTCACGCCTGTAATCCCAGCCACTCAGAGGGATGCAGTCTGAGGATCCAGGCCAATGCCAGCCCTGGAGGGAAAGTCCATGAGACTCTTATCTTCAATTAACTACCAAAAAAAGCTGGAAGTGGAGCTGTGGCTCAAGTGGTAGCGCAGCAACCTTGAGTGAAAAGGCTAAGTGAGAGCGAAAGGCCCAGAGTTTGAGCCCCAGGACTGCCACAAAAAACACCGAGAGGGAGGGAAGGGGTGAGGGAGAGGAAGGGAGGGAGGGAGGGAGGAAGGAAGGAAGGAAGGAAGGAAGGAAGGAAGGAAGGAAGGAAGGAAGGAAGGAAGGAAAGCAGGCAAGGAGGGAGGAAGGGAGGAAGGAAGGAAGGAAGGAAGGGAGGGAGGGAGGGAGGAAGGGAGGGAGGAAGGAAGGAAGGAAGGGAGGGAGGGAGGGAGGGAGGGAGGGAGGGAGGGAGGGAGGAAGGAAGGAAGGAAGGAAGGCAGGCAAGGAGGGAGGAAGGGAGGAAGGGAGGAAGGGAGGGAGGGAGGGAGGGAGGGAGGGAGGGAGGGAGGAAGGAAGGAAGGAAGGAAGGAAGGAAGGAAGGAAGGAAGGAAGGAAGGAAGGAAGGAAGGCAGGCAGGCAGGCAGGCAGGCAGGCAGGCAAGGAGGGAGGAAGGGAGGAAGGAAGGAAGGGAGGGAGGGAGGGAGGAATGGAGGGAGGGAGGAAGGAAGGAAGGAAGGAAGGAAGGAAGGAAGGAAGGAAGGAAGGAAGGAAGGGAGGGAGGGAGGGAGGGAGGAAGGGAGGGAGGGAGGAAGGAAGGGAGGGACGGAGGGAGGGGGGAGGGAGAAGGGAGGGAGGGAGGGAGGGAGGAGAAGGGAGGGCAGGAGAGACCTTGGGCAGCTAAGGGCCACTGACTGCTGACCCTGTGCCATTTCCTATGAAAGAAGTAATTAAGGCCCCACACAGCCCTGAGAGGCCACAGTTATTCCACCCATATCATATAAGAGATGAGAAAACAGAGCAGCAAAGCTCTCACCCCAGGACACACAGCTAAGAACAGGGTGGCACACCAAGCCAGCCCCTGGCCTTCTGCCCTCTGGGTACCAAGGCCCCCTCCCTGGGCCTAGAGTGGAGCTGCGCCCTGCAGGGACTCTTGCCCCTCCTTATCTGTGATCGTTGTCTTCCTCCTCCTCCTCCTCCTCCTCCTCCTCCTCCTCCTCCTCCTCCTCCTCCTCCTCCTCCTCCTCCTCCTCTTCTTCCTTCTCCTCCTCCTTCCTCCTCCTTCTCCTTCCTCCTCCGAGCCCTGGGGCTTGAACTCAGGGCCCAGGCACTGTCCCTGAGCCGCTTTTGCTCAAGGCGAGCGCTCTACCACTTGAGCCACAGCACCACTTCTGGCTTTTTCTGTGTATGTGGTACTGAGGAATCGAACCCAGGGCTTCATGCATGCTAGGCAAGCGCTCTACCAATGAGCCACCTTCCCAGCCCCCACTCCTCCTCAGCTGAACAGGTGGACAGCAGCCCCGACACTGGGTGCCTGCTCTGCGTGGCAGACCCGCTCCACGGGGGCCCTGGCTGGCACTGAGGGCGGCAGAGATGGGGCCGTGAGCTGGGGGTGGGCCTGCCCTCCGTCCTGCCACCTGATCCCCGCATAACAAAAATGCTGACTGTGGGGAAGCCCAGCACCTCTGAGAGCCCAGTGACCCCCCCGGGGGGGGGCTGCCAAGCATACAGTCCACAGCTACCAAACTGCAGCGCAGAAACCAAACCAGCAAGTACCTGGCCTGGGAGTCCCACATCCACTCCACAGAGAGGAAGGGGGGAGGGGGAGCTCAGGAAGTCCCTCCCAGCATCTACCTGCAGACTGGCTGTGTCTTCTGAGACCATCTGATTTCTCTTAGAAAAGTCCCAGTTTGCTTAAAGGCCTTCTGGGTGCTTCTGTGCTGCACCCCAGTGTGAGGTCTGAGGGGGAGCACGGCTGCACCCTCACCCCCAGATCTACACAGAGGGGCGGCATGTGGACAGCATCCTGAACACAGTCGCGCAGCAAGCTGTGTCTGGACGTGGGTACTGGGCCCGGGCACCTCAGGCCGTGAGGCACTTCGTGGATAGGCAGGAGGGCTGTCAACAACCTCCAAGACACCAGGAGGGGAAACTGAGGCCAGCGAGGGCAAGAACCTGGCTGGAGCCTTGGGGCCATGCCCGACCCCGTCCTGAGCCCTGCTTCCCACCCAAAACCCCTTAGCTTCGCTGGTGCTCTGGTCTGGCCCCCAGCCCACAGGGCCCTTGTCCGCCCTCCTGTTGCCCCAGGTCCCCAGATACCTCAACTCCTCCCTGCCCCACACCTCAGGCGCTCCAGGCCCGGCCGGTCCAGCGGCAGATCCTCCCCACACTGTTCTCCCTCGTCTTGGTCAGCATCACGGCCCAGCATCCTCATAAGCTCCTGCCTCTCTACACGAAGGCCATGGTGAGACCAGCCTCCCTGCCTCCAGCCCGAGGCCGCCTCTCCTGCTCAAAGTCTGTCGAGGGCTCCGGCCAGCCTGGACCCCAACTCCCCAGACCCCTCTTACACCTCCCCAGCCCCACCCCTGCACAAGCTCCCGGCGGGCACACATAGTTCCTGCAGCTTGGACTCCAGCTGGCCCAGCCCAGGCATAAACCCCTCCTCCAGGAAGCCTTTCCCCCAACCCCAGCCCCACCCAGCCTGCCATCTCCACCTGCCACCCCACCCCAGGATCAGGAGGGAAGATGAAGGGCCACGCCCACCCTCTCCCCCTCCCTGCTGCCTTCACTCAGCTCTGAGCCACGCCCTCCATACCCCAGCTCCTGCACGCCCTCCCCTCTGCTACTGAGGGACCTGCTCCCCAGACCCCAAGAGCTTCCTCCTAACCCAGGACGGGTCACAGGGGCTCCCATCCCACCCTGAACCCCGTTTTTATGTACTCCGTGGTTTTTTCCCCTGCCCCGCACCAGGGAGCCATGGCCACTCCCACACTGGGGGGCCAAACAGCTCCTCCTACAGGAAGCCCTCAGCCTTCCTGTGAGGACGTCTCCACATCTGCCTTCCTCCTGGCCTTGAGCCATCTCCACCTCCACCTGCACTCCTACACACACACACACACACACACACACACACACACACACACACACACACACACACACACACACACACACACCTCTGCCCATGGCTGTGTTCCTTCTCCCCCACCCCTTTCCTGAGCTCCTAGGGTGAGCCACCGGACACCCCCCTTCCACCTCCACGGGTCCAGAGCCCTACCCCTGCCCCACCCCAGCCACAGACCCAAAACCTCTGCCGACATCCCTCCCTCACCTCTCTCCTGTCCCAGCCCTGCCCGGGCCCGGGGGGGGGGGGGGGAGCAGACATGGGCCCCGACCTGCCTTCTCCACATGCTCAAACTAGTATCTTCTCTAGGCACAGATGGGCAAACTGAGGCACAGGGTGGGGCCTGTGACTGCACCCTCCCTCCTGAGGCTGTGCCCTGGTGCCCCAATCCACCCAGCAGTCCTGGGGAGAGGGGGCCCCGTCATTACCCTCCTGTCCCCAGGTGTCCACCTCTCCAGCCTCAGGCCTGCTCCTCTGCCCAGCGGGACCCGCGGTGTGACGCTGCTCTCCCTGACGCCGCCCGCTCTCTCCCACACTGTGTGTGGGGAGGGGGGGGAAGGACTCTTCGCCCTCTGCCTCTGTCTCCGAGGCCCAGACACCTGTGGCCCAGCCGCCATGACGGACAGGCAGGACAGGCCGCACGGACGTGACAGGGCCCCTGGGCCGTGTCTGGTGTGGAAGCTCAAGGCGTTCCCAAGGGTGACCAGCCATTGGACAGGCAGAGTCTGAGGCACACGGGCGTGCTGTGAGCCCCCGACCACCCCCGCTTCTACACCCTGCCTTCTGAGGGCTGCCCAGAGACCCTGGACAGAGGTCTTGCCACCCAGAAGACCTCCAGAAGCAGCAAGTATGTGCGGGGTTCAAATCCTGCACCTTCCCCCTACCACTGCCTCCTCATCTGTCGGTGCACACCCCGTCCAGTGGCTCACCCTAGGACCTCAGGGAAGGGGTGGGGGAGAAGGAACACCGCCTTCCTAAGGGGGTGGGGATGGACGTGGGGCGTCGGTCTGGAAGGCCCCCCATGCACCTAGCAGGGACCTCTAATTCTGACCAGGGGAAAGCTGGCGTGCAGGGGCTCGTTCATGACAGAGCAGACAGGACACGGCTGCAGGAGGAAACCCCCCACCCCTCCAATAAGGCAGAAGGTGGGTGAGTCCTATTCCCTCCTGCCGCCCAGTGACCCTGGGCTCCAGCGTTAACCTCTCTGGTGAAATTGCCTCAACCTCGAAGCAGGACCAGCGACTGCACCCGGCCGGCCGGCCGGCCTGCCTGGGGTTGGCGTGAGGATCAAGGGAGCTAATCCGCGTAAAGTGCTTAGTTGTCTCCTGGCACAGAGCAAGCCCTCGATAAATGTTAGCCCGTGTAATTACGTGAAGGAGAGTTAAATATCTCCTCCCAAGTGAAGCCATTTGTAACGCTCGCCTTCTGGGGCAAGCTGGCAGGTGTGGAGACGGATTCCAGTCTTGGTGCCATCGGGCGAGCTGGCCGCTGGCTGGACCCCTGACCACCGTGGGCTAGTGTCTACTGTCACTTGGAGCAGAGGGGCTCCTCCGGGTGGCATGGCTCTGACTTCACACCTCTCCAGAGCTTGCCCACCTGGTAACTGCCTCAGATACCGCCACAGGCCCAGCTGACAGATGAGGAAACTGAGGCCCCAAGGGAGGCGGCCTCCAGGGTCTCAGAGCAGAGCCTGGGAGGACCCTGAGCCCTCTCCTGACAACCTGGGAGGGGGAGTTTTGGGTGCTGAGAGAGGTAGAGCAGGGGGTGCAAGGCAGCCTGCCCCCCTCAGTGCCCCTAGATCGCTCCCGTGGAATCCACAACGCATCAGGAAACTGGACGCTGCTGGTGCAGAGCACAGAAAGCCACAGCCCCTACCTGGCTCCTAATAGGCAGCTCCATCTCCCATGAGCCCCCACTTCCCAGGTCCCTAAGGTCCACATCGGAGCCTGGCCTTCAGAGAGCCAGCAGAGCACCCTGCAGCCGGCACCAGCCAGAAAGATCCAGAAAAAGTGCCTAACCCTCCCTCCCCAACTTCCAGGACCCCATCTCGGCCTCTGCAGGGCAGGGTCTGACCTTGGGTCTCCCTGATGACAATGGGGAGGGGCGCACCTGCAGTATGGCTGCTGGTGCTTCCACTTCCCAGACAAGCAGGAGCCAAGAGAGGCTAAGCATCATCCCTGGACCAAGAAGCAGGGCCCGGTGGACTGATGGACAGGGCAGAGCAAAAGTGGGGGGATGCAGATGAGGGTCCAGATGAGGCCGAGAGGAAGGGGAACGGCTCCGATGATGAGAGCAAGGGTAGGAAGGCACCCGGGGCCTGGGGAGCGGGGTGCCCCAGAATTGCCTTAAATCACGGAGGTGCCATCTCTAATGAGGGTCCACCATGCTCCTGCCACGGACCCCCCCCCCCCCCGCTGTACCCAACAACTTATCACAGCTTGGCCACTCCCGTTCTTCCCCTGGCCCCCAAAGCCTCCATGGAAGGGTCATGGAAGGGTCCCCCATTCCTCCACTGTCCCAGCAGTCTCGTGACTTGCGGAGGGCTCACCAAGCCAAGAACGGCCAAGGAGAGCTCCAGGCCAGCTCTCAGGCACCTTTGACTTTGGAAGTGCTTCCCAAGAACCCCGCCCTCCTCCAGCTGCTGCCGGGGGCGTGGCCATGGCGTGAGGGGCGGGGCCGGCAGAGGCAGGAGCGGGCAGAAGGGTAGGGGCAGGCCCAGGGAGAAGACTGTTGCCTTGGCAACAGGACTAATTAATTCCGACTCTGGGCTCCATCTGTGCCTTGGCTGGATGGGAGGTTTGGGCTCGCGGGTGTTTGTTTTGAAGTGAAAGGGGAGAGAAGCAAGAAGCTGGGGGGGGGGGGGAAGGCTGTGGTCCCAAAGACTGATGGAGGGCCAAGTTCACACCTAGCATCCCACCACCCCCAGGAAAGGTGGGCTCGGCCCCCAGAGGCAGTCCCCAGTCCTCCCAATCCCCGCAAAGCAGCTCAGCACCCTAGCCCCAAACACAGCCTCACGCAGACAGCAGCCGGAATACACACGTGTTGTGCACATGCATGCACGCACATGAGCGGGTCCTGAGCTGAGCGAGCCAAGACTCAGCTTCTCTGTCTACAAAACGGGTGGCCTGCCACTCAGGAAGGGCTTCCAGGAGGACGTGGGGAAGCCCGGCCTCCCTGGGGAGGACTCTGCCGAGGGGGAACAGGTACTGGGAGCACTTTTGAGGAACTGGATCCAGGCCCAGGGGACAGAGCCATGCCTGTCAGAGAGAGAGGGAGCCACAAGGCTGGGCCAAGA